>NC_092678.1:1231921-1835921 GCF_964355755.1 Antedon mediterranea
CAGTTATTAAAATAAATAGGCCTACAAGTAAGGTAACCAATACTGTACTACATGACAATTGTGAATGAATGAATGAATTGTAAATTTATAATAGTGTTTTTATAAGTTATTTATTGAAAAATAAAAAAGAGAATTAACTTTATTTACACCATCATCAAATGAATTTAGGCCTACGTAATTGGAAATAACATTTATGGTACGACTAAAATAGGTGCTTCTTTTAAATGGTTACCAGTTATTAAAATAAATAGGCCTACAACTAAGGTAACCAATACTAAGTTATTTATGACAAATATAAAAAGAAAATCTCCAAAACAAAATAGAAAAATTCCAATCTCTGAAAAGATAAAAATACATTTGATTAACCTGAAAAAGAATAAATATTGTTAGTTGCACATTATGATATTAACTGGGTTGGATTGGAAATTATGGAATAGAATTCATTTTATTTATACCATCATCAAATGGATTTAGGCCTACGTAAATGGAAATAATATTGATGGTACAATCAAAATGGGTGTTTCTTTTAAACGGATACCAGTTATTAAATAAATAGGCCTACAAGTATGAAAAAAGATTAAAATTATTAGTTGCACATTATGATATTAACTGGGTTGGGTTGGGTTGGAAATTAAGAAATAGAATTTATTTTATTTGCACCATCATCAAATGGATTTAGGCCTACGTAGAATTTCGTCATTAAATGGAAATAATATTTGTATGGTCCAGTTACGTTTATTTTAAACGATTACCAGTTATTAATACAAGGTCATATACATGGTTACAGCCGCGTGCTCAGGTTAGTGTTTACCGACCGACCGACCGACCGACCGACCGACATAGTGAGATGTAGAGTCGCGTTGCAAGCGACTAATAAATAGACCTGCAAGTAAAGTAACGCAATACTAACTTTATAAATGCGTTTTTATAATAGTTATTTATCGAAAGATATTGAAAGAAAATCACGTAAAATCGATAAAACATAAATACCTTACCTCGACATTATCGTGTTTTAGTCTTTGTATCGTTTATGCTGTACAGTATTACGATGACGTAGACTACGATGACCTACGATGACGTAGACTACGTTGATAATCATTCACAAACAAGAATAATATAATCATTCAATGTAGCAGGTTAATATTTTTTTTTAATTTACGCTAAAAAATGATCATTTATTTATATTGATGGCTTCCGTACCCCTCTGAGTTTGTTAATAATTATTATATTATGTAAAAATGTGAATAAAAAGAATGAACGCGCGCGGTGCACCTCTTCTGAACCTGAAAAACAAACCAATATTATTAGATGACGTCATGATTGATGAAAGTTAGGCCGGCTATTACTTTGTAGGTTATGGTAATGTGAACTAAATGATTGGAAAATCTAAAAGGGTACGGAAGCCATTCAAGCCACGCTGCGTTTATATTTTCAGTTTTTAAAAGTTACAAAGTCTAAATTTGCTAAAGAAAAAAAAATTATCTTCAATCTCTGGAAAGACAAAAATACATTGATTACCCTTAAAAAGAATATTTATTGTTAATGTATCGTCCATGTGTGACTGTGGCTTAAGAATTACTGGAAAAATAGATTTACTTAAAATATAAATAATGTTTAAATAGGCCTACATGTAATTTGGTAATTTTTTCTCAAACTAGTTTGATAATGTAGTAGAGTAATTCTTTCTATTTTGGTACGATGAGCGAAAATTGATAATTATTCGCCTCTTGGATTAAATGGTGGTTAAAATGGCGTCTACATTTTCCACCATTTCATTCGATATACAACTTTTATAATAAGATATCAAATAACTGGAATTGTATTGGGAAACGTGTCCTTGTTGGCTTAGGCCCTTACATGTCAACAATAACCGCCGACGACGACGGGAGACCAGAAAGAGTGTATTCCAAAACAAGCAATAGGTCTAGCTACTGGTAGTGTAGACTATTAGTAATAGAGGTGGTTAGAGGCTTCAATATATTCTTAATTCGATTCAGGGAGTGAATATAGACTATTAAATTAAAAAGTGAATTATTTAGATTAATATAATTTATCAAAATGTACAAAATGATGTTCTGTTACTTACTGCACTGCAAAACCCGTTCCGCTAAACCGGTAAAGACGTGCAGGTGCACGTCACGCGGCCTTTCAAAAACTGAATTGTTAACGATTTCATTGGATCCTTCGCTAATATATGCAACTATTTTAATTGTGCGGCATATTTGTTTGCAAGGTTCGAGTGTGTGTTGTGTTTTTAACGAACGACCATTTTATATATTATCCATTACCACTTACTTCAACTAATTTGTCCTATTAGAAGAGGCGCCTAAATCCCATGGAAATCACGCTGGCTTATTTTATCTATTTATTAATTGTTTGATAAAACAATCAAATAGTAGTTTTATTGTGGAAAGCAAATGACAATTAATACTCAGTTTTATCAAAACTGGTTGAATTGATGATAAATGGAACATCCAATCTCTCTTCCAGGCGTATTTTCTTCCGTAATAAATAATTGAATAAATACAGTATTTGGGCTTTTTAGAAGTCAGGCCTACATAAACACATTATACAAAATAAACTGTATTACTTTTTAATGGTTTGCATGCATGGCGTAAGAAATGTTGAAGTTTGCGTATACGTACCGTCTCACACAAAGCATAATATTGAACGAAACGTCGAGAAACTCAACAGTTCTTTTCAGAAACTTTATATTAACGGTTTGTGTGAATAATAATATAGACTTCCTGCTGTTCACTATCAAGTTTTACTTCTTTAGAAAACAGAGACGTCATTTTGGAGGTTTAGTGGTAGCCTAACGGTGTTTTTTTAGGGTGCAGTTTCATCATACAACGATTTTTTTCAACCATTTGAACATCTAGCCTTAATGTTTGGAATAATATTAATACCACCTTTTAATATTTCTTTAATAAAAAGGTTCATCTGGATCTCTGTATAGTATGCAAATAATTTCTTCTTTTGGATAACCCAGGGTATAAAACCGTGAAACTTTTACTCTAGCTTTCGCTGGTTCAACGACGCAGCTTAATCATGAGTGAGTGAGTGAGTCTATGTGACTTGGAATTGAAATGAGATCTCGTATTTGGTATAGCGCCGTCTATGGAACATTCATGTATACCCAAATGGGATTGTCGGGGTCTCCTCTTTATTAATATTTCACCTATTTGATCGGTTTTGGAGTTCTATAGGAAAGCCAAGATTATTCTGATGTTTGGTATACGAAATTTGAAAAATATCAATAGCATTTGCTGTGAACATAATGCAGAATAGAAGGAGAGAATGTTGAGAACAGAAACCCGTCAGTCTTGGGTCTGGCCTGATTTCGAGGTAGAAAGAAACTGTACAGTTGAAACGGCAGTTATTCATCATTATTTTCTTAACTATTAGTTTATGTAACGATGTCATATTTTATCTTCTATTCATGTAGGCATATTCTCATTTAAACATGCATACTGTAACATAATCAAGAATCTCAATGTGAATGTTTGTCACAAACAACTGACACGGGGAGTTGAGCGAGTCCAATTTGGTTAAAATTTTAGCCTCAGGAGCAAGTCGTTTGTGATTGGTTGTTGTAGCCGTGGATTGATTCCGCGTTTTTGATTGGTTGTAGCCATGGATTAGCGTTCGCATTTTTGATTGGTTACAAGTATTTTATTTGTCAGACCGTATTTACTTGAATATAAATGTTATATTTTTTTTCACGCTGCTGCTCTAGCCCGCTACGTCCCATTAGGACTACTCAATCAGAAGCTAAAGCAAGCAGCAGTTATAGTTCTAAGGACAGACAGTTTTGTGAAAATGGAAACTCCACTATAATTTATTGATTCCAGCTGCTACAGTAGACCCAAAAAACGTCTGGGAAAGAGTCTATTTAGGACATGTCATGCTAAAATTACAAATCCCTAAGCATTTCTGGTATATTCACTGTCAGATATTCATTGAATTATTATCGAAACAGTCCATTAAAGTTTGTGTTTGTAATAGGATACTTCACAATTGAAATATCTAGGGTGATGAAGTGACCCCCAGATTTGACCTTAGCAATAAAATTAACTAAAGTGACAGAAATTGAGTATTCACTTCTGTAACAAAAAAATAATATTTATTCACATATAAAAAAGAAAAGAAACCCAAAGTATTAAGTATTTGTTGCTTTAAATTACATTTTTTTCAGGTAAAATAACTATTCTGTGACAATAAAATGACACATTCAAAAACATTTGAAATAAAAAATATTTTTCAATAAGCGAGCAGCGTTTTTTGTAAGAAATATTTCTTGTTTAATATCTAGGGAGTATTTATTTAATTATACTTGGTTCTATATTACACCCAAGAAACGCCTCCCCTGAAAACACTTTATAAAACCCTATTATACATGAATAATGAAAATCAAGCCAATGACAGTATTAATAATCATTTCAAGTCAAATTGTTAAATCCCTTGGGAGTGGCCATTATATAGATTTTGCAGTGTCATTCATGAATTCAAATTAAGTCAGAAGAATTCACAGATTTCATGAAAGCAAACCGTATACTATGGCCGAGCAGAGACATTTTTGCAAACATTTAAATAGGCCATTAAGCCACTAATTTTAGTTGAACTTTATTATTTGCATTGAAAGATACCTACAGGAATCTTTAACATTATAATTATGAATGATTGATGCAGCCATAGAACTCTAATTACATTTACTATTCATAAAACGGTAAGGAGGAATGCATGTATATATGCATGTTTAATGGCACCTTTGGTGTACCATATGATTCTTTCTCGTCTGAATAATACTTCTGTTGGAATGTATTGATGAGTTTTACACAGCTCAGACCGTAAAAAAAACACACTACTTTTCATATCATTTATTATTTATACAACAGTTTAGTTTCAACAACCTAGTTTCAATGTCAATAATACTGTTATTAACACATTGATATACAATATTATTAACAACATCTTCACTCCCTTTTCTGTGTTGTTTTAGGATATCCCCTGGTTACTAATAGTAGTGTTGATATCCATTAAAATACACTGTATATCTTCTAGATAGATAAAATAGACAAAAATTATTTTGCCTCACATTTGAAGTCCTCCGTTCTTTTACCATCATTATAATCAAACCCGTATCAGCAATAATTCATAAAATTTATCAATAATTGTTTACACTCAAATATGAAGGAAACGGCCTCATTTAAACAAAAACAATTTCTAATTTTTACAATGACTAAATTTACTACTATTTTTTGTTTTCATCACTATGGTGTTGATAACCTTTAAAAAATCTCACCTTACTGGAGCCTCTGGTATTGGCAGATGCATAATAGGATGTGGTGGTAAAAATTAACCCAGCTTGTATATATTACTATTATTACTATTACTATGAACCTTTAAGGGACAGAAAAAGCTCCCAAATCTCTGTGATCCAATGTGAAATAAATTTCAATGAATGATTTACACTCTGAAATTGTATATGTTCCATTCTTGACAACAGATTGAAATTGTACATGTTCCATTCTTGACAACAGATTGAAATTGTACATGTTCCATTCTTGACAACAGATTGAAATTGTACATGTTCCATTCTTGACAACAGATTGAAATTGTACATGTTCCATTCTTGACAACAGATTGAAATTGTACATGTTCCATTCTTGACAACAGATTGAAATTGTACATGTTCCATTCTTGACAACAGATTGAAATTGTACATGTTCCATTCTTGACAACAGATTGAAATTGTACATGTTCTATTCTTGACAACAGATTGAAATTGTACATGTTCCATTCTTGACAAAAGAATACAGTAGAATAAGTCTGCCAGAAGAATTAAAGCCTCAGAAGAACTAAAGCCTCAGAGGAATTAAAGCCTCAGAAGAATTCAATTAATTCTCATTTATGTACAGAAGACTAAAAGTAGTATAGTGCCCTCTGTGGCGGTAATGTATTTAATTGGGACCAAGTGAATAGCAGATAATGCTCCAAAAAAAGCAGTATTATTGCATGGCGGAGGGGTGAGATTGCAATAAATCTACACTAATGCAACAAAATGAGTATGAAAGACCAATCATAAAACTATTTTACAACAAAAATAAATACACCGTACGTCATAAATTTTCGTAAATTGTCCAAGCCGAGACTGTGGCATCGTTTACTGCTAAATGGAAGGACAGGCCGACACCAGCACCCATTGCAAGAGATCTATTGTAGTATTGATTCAAACAAGGCTGCACTGCTACTCGCCTGAAAAAGCTTTTTAGAAAAAAGGAATGAATGAACCAACAGTTCAGAAAACTATGACAATAGCAAGTTCTTATGAATTGCGGTGATGCATCAATCTGCTGAAATGTGAACAAGCTGCAGGAGGTGAAAGGAACTTGATCAAAATGTTCGAAACAAGGACATTTCACAAAAGATATTAAAGTAGGATAGATAATGTGCCATTTTTGGTTTTCGAGACAAAAGGGGGACCACTGTTCGGTAGAATGAACTCCACTGATATGAAGGTTTTCAAAATATCATTAGCTGTAAATTCAATTGAAAATGATTTATAAGGTATTTTAACGATCAGCTGAATGTACAGCCATGCAGAAGAATTACATATAGTTAAAGGCCGAAGATGCATGACAATATATGCACAAAATTTTAATCGTTTGAGAAAAAAAAAATACATCACAGTCAATTGCCGGGCCTACGCGTACTCAACCCCCGAATCCGGCCCTGGGACTGGCCAATGGCAAAATACGTCATGACCAGCTCAAAAAGACGACATGAAGGACAATTTATTAGAGAAGACACAATTATTACAAGATTTATCAAGTACAATACTGAAA
The DNA here is from genome assembly GCF_964355755.1 of Antedon mediterranea. Taxonomy (NCBI): domain Eukaryota; kingdom Metazoa; phylum Echinodermata; class Crinoidea; order Comatulida; family Antedonidae; genus Antedon; species Antedon mediterranea. The sequence continues at coordinate 1,238,770 of NC_092678.1, forward strand.
TGACAATTATCTCAGGTGAGTACTACGATGAGACTAAAACTGTCCCCTAGGTGACATATATATAAATAGTCTCTTTAATGGTGATGAGGAATTTACATGGCATGTCAGAAACTGAGAAAAGCTGTTTAGCTTCATGGGAATCATTGTTCTAGAACTATGATCCCAATCTGTTTGGGAACACCTTGGGGGAACAAATCAGGTTAATCATTCCCACATTTCTCCCAACGGAGAAGATGGATTCATAAGATATGATCCTGAATTAGTTAGTCAAATAGCCAAAATAGCATCATTGGATGATATACAGGACATAAAGATGAAGATGAAGTGGACTTTAACTTACTTTGTTCAATGCTCGAGGTACGGGCCAATGAAAACCAAATGATGGACAGGGAGTTTTACATTCATGATGAGAACAAAATATAATTATGTTGCTAAGTATGTGCAGTGTACTATAGAATTCAAAAGAGCCACGAACAAGAAACATATAAAAGTTCAATTTTTGATGCCATTAAGAAAATGAAAACTTTAGTACAAGGCGCTGAAAATGGATATGCATTTGAGACTTTGATAGACAATAGTTGCCGGCTTATAGCCATAGGAGCAAAGAAAATACCCTCTTGGCTGGATTAAAGTATCAGGAAGCCACAGTAAATATGAAGTTGATACTAACAGTAATGTGGTCACGTATGCACAGCAAGAACCAGATGCGATGATATGGATATCCTTTGTCGAAAATGTCAAAGGTTTTGAATGAATTTAACTGTTTGCAAAGGTCACTGAGGTGCAGCTTTTCCAATCAACAGTTAGTTTAGAAAGACCTTTGATCCTTGTAAAGGCGCTATATAAATTGAAATGTTAATGTTAATGTTAAAGAAGCGCTCCGAAAAATTGCAGAAGTGATCAATTATCTTAAAACCAAACTTGAGGCCAAGCAGATATGCTAACAGAGAAGATCTTTTTTGCTTTCATTGTCTTTCCAACCAATCAGTTGCCTGTAGTGAGGAGTCCATTAAAGAAAGCCAAGTTATCAAAAGAAGATAATGGGTTACATGTACATGAGATCATTTTCCCTAAAATTTTGACAAATTGATTTTTTTTTTGACCGAAAAAGGAAACAATGTACAGCAGGAAATGATTGTGATATTATTTATATAATGAAAGCATTAATAGGGACAACATCAACATTCACTTAATGAAAGCATTAATAGGGACAACATCAACATTCACTTAATGAAAGCATTAATAGGGACAACATCAACATTCACTTAAGTTGATGGTAAAATTAATTCTCTGTTTCTTTGTATCTTTTTTATTTTTTTTTAATTAAATATGGTAATAGCCATATTAAATAAACCTGAAATTTTTTAAATTACTATTTACAGTTATACCTTTTTTTTTTTAAATTTCATATGGTAATATCGGCTAGTTTCAGAGATTTGAAACAATACCAAGTTAAAATAAAAGAAGATATTCATTTTGTTTGTGTGTATGTTGGTAGCAATCCCTATTTTCCAAGATCAACATAATTTCCTTGTGTATCAAGTATTAAATAAAAAATATCGATTAAGTACAAAATGTGGTAAAGACTAGTGTACGTTCTATACAGGGCCATAGCGAGAGGTAAAAAATAGATGAAGCAAAGATGTTTTAAATATAATTAGTAATATAAAATTCAAAATTCCAGACAAGCTAACCGCCTCATCTGCCTTGACATAAAGTTTTAGGGTTTGAAATAATGAGCACACTCTACTAGCGCAGTTGAGATGTTATACAGCATTGTATCAGTCAATGTCACACCGTCACAACTTTGACCTTCAACCTCAACATCATTTCCAACATTTTCTGCAAGTCTCAGGTTGTGCCTCTAAAAGATAAAACACAAAAACAAAATATTAAGTATTATTAAACGGCGAAGCACTAACATATTGATATCAACAAGTAGTTCATACGGGGGAGCACTAACATATCAATATCAACAAGTAGTTCATACGGGGGAGCACTAACATATTAATATCAACAAGTAGTTCATACGGGGGAGCACTAACATATTAATATCAATAAGTAGTTCATACGGGGGAGCACTAACATATTAATATCAACAAGTAGTTCATACGGGGGAGCACTAACATATTAATATCAACAAGTACCACTCTCTAGCTGGATCCACCCCCTGGAAACAGGAACCATGCAACCCAAGTGCCACTCTCCTGGATCCACCCCCTGGAAACATAATACAACGAAACTGCTTTGTCATGCTTAAATCAAAATAATAATTTATTATATTAATTATATTATAATAATAACTTTTCATGTCTGGTTGGGGAATACTACGTACTTGACCTTCTTCATCGGACCTTGACCTTTTTACAAAAAATAAAATATGTAAGGCTGAAAAAAAAGTTTTTAAAATGTACCTTTAAACTCAGTAGAGTTGATAAAAGTTTCAAAGTACCATCATTGACGTCATAATGCTCAGACTCATCAAATGTGATATATATTGGATCCATTACGTACTTAAATGTAGTTATGTTGTGTACGTAACCATCAAAGAACACTTGCATTTCAGCATTGAAGGCTTCATCTTCACCACAACTGGTTGGACAATTTCTAGTAGGTAGCTGTGGCGTCTTTCAAACTACAACTACATTTTGTTCCATTGTGCAATTCTGCAATTTAAAACATTGTAATATTACAATCATTATCTTAAATGCATCTCATAGGTTGGTGATTATTTTTTAACTAAGCATGCACCTGATGCACACTTGCTCCGGAATTTTGCATCAAAGCGTCAACATTTTCCTCCTATAATTTTAACTTCTAAGCCGCCACTGGAAATAAACCAAAAGTAATAATCGTAGCTTGGAACAGATCTGACAGCGTCTAGGCTTTGATTAGCTTCTACTATTTCATAGATGAAATATCATGAATGCATGTAACTGCAGGGTGTCACGAAAGCTCAGACCACGAAAGCTCAGACCCCCTAAGACCTAAGATCACGAAAGCTAAGACCCAACACCTAAGATTACAAATATTTATCTTTCGCACCTGCCTTGTATTTTAACTCCCAACATTTATTCTGAATACCACACCTTAGAATTGGCACTTTCATGAAAAAGAATCACATAAAAAGTAACAAATACATTTTTAAATTGATGATTTTACAGACGTTTTTCTCGCACACAAAATGACTAGCCTACACCGTACAGTAGGCCTACCCCATGGGCCATGTTCAATGTTTTTGTTTCTATGGAACGTCAAAAGAGCAAAAATTATATAGAGGGCTGAAAACTCTGTGGAGTCCATCTACAGTGTGGATGGAACAATGTAAAATTAAAATTGTAATGATAATAGTATAATCATGCAAGTACGAAGAAATAAATACTGGCAAATAAATTTTAACTTAAAAGGTTTTTTGTTTCGTTTTCTTTCTGTTTTTATACTTGTACTATTATTGTTGCTCTTTTGGCGCTCCATAGAAACAAAAACATTGAGCGGGGAGCTCGAGGAGTTACATTACAGTATACAAAGAAACACGCCTGTAAAATCATCAATTTAAAGGATTTATTTATTTGTTATGTGTTTCTCCTTCTGAAAGTACTTATAAGTCCTAATTTTAAAGTGTGGTGTTCAGGATAAAGTTAGTCAACAAATTATTTGGAGTCAAAATACAAGAAAGGCAGGTGCGTAAGAAAAACATCCTCTGAAGCAACACAATGGAGTAAATATATACCAACAAACAACCCGTCAAGTTTGTTTGTTGTAAAGAAAAAATATACATTTACTCAACGGGCGAAAATAATGTGAGTTTATCTATGTTTTGCGGTAGTATTAAATTATATTTATGGTAATAAATGAAACCTACTGTGTTTAAAATTATGTATGGATAAACAAGTATTGTTTTTAAGCTGTAGTATATCTTAGTATTTGTAATCTTAGGTGTTGGGTCTTAGCTTTCGTGATCTTAGGTCTTAGGGGGTCTGAGCTTTCGTGGTCTGAGCTTTCGTGACACCCTGTAACTGCATTCTATTTTCCCATAGTGGACAATTAAATGAATTTGAAAAAAAGAAGCAAGTTTAAGTTGATGTTGTAGAGAGTGGGAAGTGGTTGTTTTACCTTGCTACTTGGCTTTATAATAACACTCTTTGGTCCATATCCAAGTTTCTCTGCCTGTTTGAAGGCAATGTTGTAAAATGATGGATGAACAGTAACACGTTAATGTAAGCTGTGAAGAACAAATATTTACTGCCTCATCTGTTGCATCATGCTTGTAGAAAAATTCTGTGGCTCCCATTCTCATTTGCTATCCTGGAGGTGGTATGAGCTTCTGCTTGTTAGATCTACCATAAACCTATCAACATAAGATGAGGAAATCTGTGAAAATGAGAAAAAGTCGTCCCAAACAAGAATTTTATTTAAATAGCATTGCTTTAAATACTAATTAAAATACAAATAGTATTTTGGTAAACCTACCTTCACTCTATCTTCTGGGTTTATAACATGTTTATCACTAATTGCTTTTGTTTGAATGAATTCCATCAACCCATTATCAAGATGCACTTTGACATCGATTGCTAGACCTGGGCAGTTCCACCGTCAAAATGACTCCACACCTGAACAAAATCAAATTAATAAAATTAGAAACATGAAAAAGAAAAACACACATATTACATGGACACTGAACAGCATGTACGGGAAGATTAGTATCCAAGCTGGAGATGACTGATAGACCATAATTTTTCCTCTCATACTACAATAATAATTTATGTAGATATTTTGCACAAAATTAATATTTGTTAAATATTGTAATGTCTTAAGTACCTCACGTAGTTCAGGAAAGTCATCCTGTAAACAGAATGGACACTGCCAGACCAGTATCATTTTTACACACTGTGTTGGCACTATTGAATTTCTCACCATGTGGACAACGACGAGCAATTTGTATTACTTGCCATAGCACCAATATTCCTGCAATCAAATAAATTTAAATAAGTAATTCAATAACCTTGCAATGTTATTACATTTTAATGGGGGGGGGAGGGGGGTATGCCTTTCTGTATGTTTACATTTTATGTGTAGTTTTGCTGTGCATTTGTCTACATTTTAATCCATCATTTTTAATGATTCAATCTTTGTAATACAACATTTTCAAAATTTTGTCTGCTTTCTGTAAATTTGTTATACCTGAATAAATAAAAAATTAAAATTACATTCTTTCTTCAAATTTCCAGTTGAATAAAGGATGATTAACACATTTTTCTCTGTACCTTACCAATATAAAATGTTGCCGGTGTTTCCTTGGTCCACATCCGGAATCGCTCTTCAGGTGTCACGTCTTAGAATATAGACCTCAAATCTTTGTACAAAGTAATTCTTTATTTTCCATAGTTCTAATAAACCAAGCATATTCATGTAAAATGGTAGAAAGAATAACTTTATAGTAGGTGAGTTTCCATACATGTACTGAAGTGCTACAAAGTCTAGACTACAACTGCTACCAGTAATAAACATAACGTTCGTTACCTGTCTTTCTAACTCCTCTGCAAAAGCATCCAAATCTGATTCTCATAGCTTCTCAGGATTACCAATATAATTCAAAACAGTGGCAGGATTAACGTCCACAGCTGACTCATCATACTCTAAAGCATCTACTGCCATCTTACGTGACCAATCGTATTTCTCCAGGTGCACATGTGTACTGTCGAGTACCTCCACATACGCCTCAGTACTGTAAACATTAAGAGGTTCCATTAATAAATTATTTTTTTGGCATCATTGTATGAATACTTCATTTCATTATTTTATTTATTGGCACAAACAGCCACAACAAGGGCCTTAATATCACAGGTGATTACCACATCCCCTGATTAACTGATATAAAAGTAGCTATGTTGAATGTTTACCTTTCACCTATCTTTGCTGTATCAATCTTAATAAAACCAGCACAATTTATAAATACTTTGGACCCAAATTCCAACATTTCCGAAATTGAGGTTCCCACTTTGTGTTGGGCTATAATAAAATATATACGCCAAATGTTTAATTAATAAATTGTAAATATAGCCAAGATTGTGAGTACCTACCTGGTATGGGATCCCTCTGCAAGATTTGGAGTCTGAAAAATCATAGCAATATTATCCTCAATGAGTTCCACATTGACAGGCATTATCTGCTGATCACAGATCACACATATTGACCTTCTAAAACAACAAAAACATCATTTAGTTTTATTAAACAAAGCAAAGGGACAATCATCTTTTGTATTGTAGTTATTTTGCTGGTACCATTTCTCTCAACCCCCTATAGAAGCAACATCCGAAATTGAGGTTCCAACTTTTGTGTTCACTTTCCATGTCTACTCTTGGGACTATATGCCAAATGTTTAATTAATAAATTGTAAAATAGCAAAAATTGTGAGTACCCACCTGGTATGGGATCCCTGAAATGTTCCTTGAATCAGTGAAGTAAAGCGTTGAGTGAACTATGTATATGTTGCCGATAGTGATAACCATCTGGCATCAGCATTACGTATTCTGTGGCGTCTTACAAACTCCAATTACATTTTGTTCCATCATGCAATTCTGAAAAAAGGTTTAGATATTTTTTCATCAAAACATTGTAATATTACAGTTATTATCTTAAATGCATCTCATAGGTTGGTGATTATTTTTTAACTCAGCATGCACCTAATGCATACTTGCTCCGGATTTTGCACACCAAAGATTGCATGGATGGCAATACTATCTCTTGTATGTTAACAACAGTGAAAACTCATTAAGTAGATATTGTGATGCACCATTGACGTCACAGCAATTGACGGCGAGCGCGATTGTTCTGAAATCATATGTACATCCCTAATACGTTGTTAAAATATGGTCCTCGGTCAAGTTGTCCTTTAAATACTAATTAAAAGACAAATGGTAATTTCGTTAAACCTACCTTCTGGGTTTATAACATCTTTATCACTAATTGCTTTTGTTGGAATAAAACCCTCCAAGCCATTATCAAGACGCACTTGACACCGATTGGTTGACCTGGGCAGTTACCACCGTCAAAATGACTCAAAACCTGAACAAAATCAAAGGAATAAAATTAGAAACATGATCAAGAAAAACACACATATTACATGGACACTGCACAATAGCAAGGTAAGATTAGTATCCAAGCTGAAGATGACTGATAGACCATATTTTTTCCTCTCATACTAAAATAATAATTTATGTAGATACTTTGCACAAATATTTGTTCAATATTGTAATATCTTAAGTACCTCACTTAGTTCAGGAAAGTCGTCCTGTAAACAGAATGGACACAGACAAGTATCATCTTTACACACTGGGTTGGCATTATCAAGTTCCTAACCACATGGACGTTAACAAGCAATTTGTATTACTTGGCCAAGCTGAATCCGGTTCAAGCCTTAGGTTTTTTTGTTTCAATGTCTGTCAAATTAAAACAGTAAATAAAATAAATATAAAATCATATTTAGCATAATAGGGTAGGAGTAGATATAATAATAATAATTTAATAATAATTTAGGTATTTGTATAGCGGCAGAATCAACTAAACCGAAGTAAAAATCAAAGGCGCTTATATGGGAAGTTAAAAGGATGCATTTTAAGTAATTTTTTTTAAAATAGCAATAGAAGTTGATTTAGTAAAATGGTGAGGGAAAATTATTTTATAGAGAATACATGCATTATGCATTAGGTAGGCATACCTTAATAATTGCGCCTGCTTTTCTTGGGCCCAGTCAGCACACAAACTGTATCAATGACTGTGTGTGAGGATCAACCCATTATCAAGATGCACATTGACACAGATTTCTTGTCTTGGGCAGTTAGCACCATCAATGTCACATCATCACAACTTTTACCTTCAACCTCAACATCATTTTCAACATTTTTTTTGCAAATTTCAGGTTGTGCCTCCTAAAAGATAAAACACAATAAAAATATTAAGTATTATTAAACGGGGGAGCACTAAACATATTAATATCTAAAAGTAGTTCATAATGTCATTTTAGCCGTCAAAAGTGAGAGCATGCAACCCAAGTGCCACTCTCCTGGATCCGCCCCCTGGAAACATAATACAACGAAGCTGCTTTGTCATGCTTAAATAATTAATTTTTTTTTTATTATGAATTTCTAAGTCTGGTTAGGGAATACTACTTGACTTTATTATGTAAATAAAGTAAAGCAATATAAGTAAATACACAAATATTTGTTCAATATTGTAATATCTTAAGTACCTCACTTAGTTCAGGAAAGTCGTCCTGTAAAAAGAATGGACACGGACCAGTATCATCTTTACGCACTGGGTTGGCATTATCAAGTTCCTAACCACATGGACGTCAACAAGCAATTTTTATTACTTGGCCAAGCTGAATCCGGTTCTCAAGCCTTTGGTTTTCTTGTTTCAATGTCTGTCAAAATAAAACAGTAAATAAAATAAATATAAAATCATATTTAGCATAATAGAGTAGGAGTAGATATAATTCAACAAATTAAGTTACAGAGAATACATGCATTATGCATTAGGTAGGCATACCTTAATAATTGCACCTGCTTTTCTTGGGCCCAGTCCGCACACAAACTGCATCAATGACTGTGTGAGGATGCTCAACAGTATGGTTTATATCCACTCCAACCTCGTTCACATGGTAAATAAATTGTGTTTATCACTAATTGCTTTTGTTGGAATGAATCCCATCAACCCATTATCAAGACGCACATTGACACAGATTTCTTGTCTTGGGCAGTTACCACCATCAATGTCACATAATCACAACTTTTACCTGCAAACTCAACATCATTTTCAACATTTTGTGCAAGTTTCAGGTTGTGCTCCTAAAAGATAAAACACAAATTAAAAATATTATTAAACGGGGGAGCACTAACATATTAATATCAGCAACTAGTTCATAATGTCATTTTAGCCGTCAAAAGTGAGAGCATGCCACCCAAGTGCCACTCTCCTGGATCCGCCCCCTGGAAGCTGCTTTGTCATGCTTAAATAATTATTATAATTATATTTTTATTATGACTTTCCAAGTCTGGTTGGGGAATACTACTTAACACTCTTCATTGGACCATTACCTACTTTGTCAAAAAATAAAAATATGTAAGACTAAAAAAAGCTTTCAAAATGTACCTGAAAACCAAAGTTCCATCATTGACATCATAATAATAATACTCGGACTCGACATGTGAAATATATTGGATCCATTACATACTTGAACGTAGTTATGTTGTGTACGTAACCATCAAAGAACACTTGCATTTCAGCATTGAAGGCTTTATCTTCGTCACAACTGGTTGGACAATTTCTAGTAGGTAGCTGTGACGTCTTCTACAACTACATTTTGTTCCATCATGCAATTCTGCAATTTAAAACATTGTAATATTAAAATCATTATCTTAAATGCATCTCAAGCTGTCTCCTGTTCTCAAGCCTTTGGTTTTCTTACGTCGTAATGTAGGCATACCTTAATAATTATGTCTGCTTTTCTTCGGCCCAGTCCGCACACAAACTGCATCAATATGTCCACTCCAACCTCGTTCACACAGTAAATAAATTGTGTTTATCACAAATTGCTTTTGTTGGAATGAATCCCATAAACCCATTATCAAGACGCACATTGACAGATTTCGTCCTATGGAGATAGCTTGACACAGTCGGAGAGTGTTTTGCCGGAATTCACTCTATAGTCGACGAACAATTTGTTTTACTTGCCCTACCACCAATTTTCCTGCAATAATATAATTACATTCTTTATTCAAATTTCTTCAGTTTCCAGGTAAATAGAGGATGATTAACAACACATTTTTCACTGTAACTTACCAATATAAAATTAGCCAGTGTTTCTTTCGTCAACATCTGGAATCGCTCTTCGGGGGTCACTATTTGGAATAAAGATCTCAAATCCTTGCATCAATTGGTTAATTCTGCACGGATATCGTACAAAGTAATTGTTTTGTTTCCATAGTACTAGTAAACAAAAAAAATTTAATATTTATGACATATTCATATAAAATGGTAGAAAGAATAACTTGATAGTAGTCAAGTTTCTATCCATGTACTGTAAGTGCTACAAAGGCTAGACTACAACTGTAGCTTCTCAAGAATCTCATTCAAAGCATCTGCAGGACTAGCGTCCACAGCTGACTGTCATACTCAAAATCATCCACTGCCATCTTACAAATGTTTTGGGTGTACATGTGTATGGTCAAGCACATCCCCTGATTAACTGATATAAAAGTAACTATGTTGAATGTTTACCTTTCACCTATCTTTGCTGTATCAATCTTGATAAAACCAGCACAATTTATGAATACTTTGGGACCCAAACTGCAAGTTGTCACAAGCTGTGTCCGGTTCTCAAGCCTTTGGTGTTCTTGTTTCAATGTCTGTAAATTAAAACAATAAATAAAATAAATATAAAATCATATTTAGCATAATAGGGTAGGAGTAGATATAATTCAACAAATTATTTTATAGAGAAATGCATTCTGCATTAGGTAGGCATACCTTAATAATTGCTCCTGCTTTTCTTGGGTCCAGTCCACACACTAACTGCATCAATGACTGTGTGTTACTTTATATCCACTCCAACCTCGTTCACACAGTAAATAAATTCCTGATAAGTGTGTTTATCACTAATAGCTTTTGTTTGAATGAATCCCATGAACCCATTATCAAGACGCACTTTTACACCGATTTGTCTTGGGCAGTTACCACTGTACTTCGTGCTATAGAGATAGCTTGATGCAGTTGTTGATGGTATTGCTGGAATTCACTCTGTAATCGAAAATAATACTAAAGTAATGCTTAACTTATTACTCGATAGCAACAACAATGACAATAATCCAGTAGCTGTATTCACCAATCATACTTATTATTAACAATTAACAAAAAGTAAAGTTTATTTTTTTAAGCAACATTTTCATCATTTCACACAACATCACAACAGATACTCATTGTAGGAAAGTGGTACCATGTGGAAATAGTTATCTTATAATAACAAAAAAAAAATGTTTACAATACCTTTGCAATATTTGATGTCTGAAAAATCATAGCAACATTATCCTCAATGTTCCACATTGACAGGCATTATCTGCTGCTTGGTTTCCAGTTCATCGATAGATTTCTGAATGTCCAGGATTGACCTTCTAAAACACCAAGAAAAAAATATTACTAATATTATTATTCAACTATGTTAATACTGGACAGTTTGATGTCTGCTGTTCCAGAAATGTCTTGTGTCCTGTATTGGAGGAGTGGACTGTGAATAGACATCAGCAACTGCTTTAAAAATTATTTGTAGGTCTATTGTATTATTATACAAAGCAATATAGACTAAATACTTGTTTGTCTACAAAATAGATGTTTGAACTAACCTGGACTCTGCCATAACACCACATGAGCATTTTTACTTCACAGGGAGTTTTTCAATATCCACGTCCTTTAACTCCTTGTCTTATTTCAAATAACTTTGGTACTTTTGAGAAAGTTTGGCAGATAAACTTCTCTTTTGCCATCCATTTTTTTAACACACAAACTTTTTAGTAACTTCAAAAACTTTTTTTCAGAAATCTTTTTCAAAACAATTTTTTTGTATTTTATTTTTTGTATTTTTTTTGTATTTTTTTTTTTTAAACTGCACAGAAACTGTGAAAAGTTGAAAATACCAATTTTTTTTGTATTTTATTTTTTAAATTTTTTTTGTATTTTTTTTTTTTTTACGGCCTGAGATGCGCGGATAGGAATGGTTTCATCCTAGGTCGAAATGCACCCAATAATCTACACTACAAAACTATGCCCAAATCATATACACAACAAGAAAGTAAAATAATAATACAAGGAATAAAAAAGCACTGAAAATAAACAGAAGAATTACAAAAATAGAAATTAAACAAAAAGATAAAAAAGGAAAACATGCCTGTGGCCAGGTTAGGTACCAGATATCTTTGACTTCAGAAACATTTTTACAGAAATATTTTTCAAAACAATTTTTTTGTATTTTATTTTTTTTATTTTATATATATTTTTTTTAAAACTGCACAGAAACTCAGTTCTCAAAAGCGAAAATACCTTCTAGAAATTCTTTTTCAAAATTTTTTTTTTGTATTTAATTTTTTTTTGCATTTTATTTTTTTTCCCATGAGAACCAGAAAAAAGTAGATTTGAATGACATGTTGTCTTGGCATTTTCTTGTCTGCATTGATTTCAGAGAGTGTTTTATCTCTGTCCATGATATACTTGATGCAGACACGGCATTATCTTGTCTGCATTGATTACAGAGAGTGTTTTATCTCTGTTCATGATATAAACAGTAGTAAATACAAAGCATGGTGGCCACAGGAAGTAAAATAAAAGTAAAGAAGATAAAAGGAAGAAAAATAAAAAGCAATGAAGAGAAAGAAAAAGTTCAGGCAACGGCATGAAGAGGCACAGAGTGGGGCTAGCAGGACACAGATAGCCGGGCATTCAATCCATCCGAATCATCAGTGGGTATGTGTACGAACAAGATCAGATGTTAAATGGGAAGAAAGTCGTCAGCTACCAATATTCACCAATAAATAATAATAAATGAAAATAATAAATAAAAATAAAACAATAAATAAATAAAATATTAAATAAAATAAAATAAATATTAAATTAAATATAAAAAAAATAAATAATAACAAAATTAATATAAATAAATAAAATTTAATATAAATAAATTATAACAAACAATAATAATAAAAATAATTAAAAAAAGATGCACAAAATTTTGCCTACGGAAAATGAAAAGTAAATGAGCGGAAAATTAACCCACAGATGATTTTGTTATTTGTTTGTATAAGTAAATTACTTAGGCTATACTGCATAACCAGATAGGGGTTTCTTATTATTTGATAATTAACTTAGGCTATTCCATTAAACCAGATAGGGGTTTCTTAATAATCAACTTAGGCTACTCTCGTAAACCAGATGGTATTTTATATCTTATCTATTTTTTTTTTTTTTACATTGCATTTTCAGTAACTGCAGATCCTAAATATTGATTAGCAGCCAGAAGCTGGTAAGCAATAAATAATGGTGATGGAGATTTTAATTATTGAGAAATAAATATTGATTAGCAGCCATATTTTAGCATCTTGTTTCGAGACATTCAATTCTCTCAAGAGACAAGAGTAATTTGGCCTAAATGGCGTATACCAAGACAAAGTACACAAGCCTGCAATCCAACGGCCCTGAATACCTCACCTGGATTACTGACACAAGCCTGCAATCCAACGTAGAACAACAACAATTATATTAGAGATTAAAGAAAATTCATATGAAACAAGAATAAAAAAACTAAACTTATGACACTAGAAGATATTAGAAAAAAAGCTGACCTTATTCAAGTATTTAAAATGAATAGAGAAATTGACAAATTAATTTTTAGGAATTTCATGTTCAGCCAACGTGTTATTGAAAATTACTAAGGACGGAACGCAACTCTATCTAGAGATGGTAGGAGCGGCAAGTTCATCAACAAAGGATGAACGGTACAAATGTACGGCTCCGAGAAAAGGAATAGGTCAAGTGCAATCAATTTTTGTTTGCACTCTATATGCAAGAGAAGGGATGTGTCACTGGGTTGTCAAGGTTGAAACCTTACCTATGGCCCTAAGAAAATAAACATGGACCTGTGGATATGATGAGCACTTTAAACCATAAATTAAACAATAATTTGTAATAAATATTTGTTATACTTTTTCAATGTTGTTGTACCATACTGATATGAAAAATCAATGGGCAGTTTATGGATTTTCTACACCTGTCAATTTCAATATATGGGGTGGGGTGGGGGGGGGGGGTAGGTCTACTATCAACAAAATACAGGACAGAAGTGTTTTCCATACAGAAATAGGATTTATAAAAGGCTCTTTTTAAAACAACTTTAGTTGCATACATAAAGGTATAAACTAAATAAACTGCTGTTGCCAATGTAAGGAAATGGTTCCTTTTATAGCAAATGCTATGATAGGAACTGGTTGAAGATTTTTAAGTATTATGAGAAGCTTTCTTATATGTTATGTATTAGAAAAATACACGCTTGGATTGAAAACTTTGTTTCAAAAAATAAATGCGATATCATTGTTGTTAAAATTTCAAATTGACCCCACAATTCACCATTACTAATGGTATTATAGATCTCGTTGCGTGTTTGAAAAAATGCCAAGATCGTTTGAGGATTGTATGAGATGCTTTTAAAATTTAACCATCCATTTACTTGTGTTGTCAGTGTTTTTCACAGACGGTTTTTATTCTTTATGCTCTCTGCGTGCAACATTTAGAAGCCTTTGGTTTTCTTGTTTTTTCCCATTCCTTTTCCTCTAACTGGTACATTGTAGTTTCCGTTTCAGCTATTTTGTGAACTGGTCAACAAATGATTTCTATCAATACCAATTAGTTTGTATTTCTTCTTTGTCCCATCAACCAGAGTAGTCTGGTTTTCAGGGTTTTTTCTTTTTATGCTCTCTGCATGCAACATTCAAAAGCATACAGTTTTCTTGTGAAACCATTCCATTTCCTCTAACTGGTACATTGTAGTTTCCTGTACAGCTATTTTGTGAATTGATCAACAATGATTTCTACCAATACCAATTAGTTCATCCAACAATGATTTCTGTCAATACCAATTAGTTCGTATTTCTTCTTTGTCCCATCAACCAGAGTTGTTAATTTACACATATTTTTATTTATTAAAAATATTTGGTTTTCCTGTGAAACCATTCCATTTCCTCTAACTGGTACGTTGTAGTGTTCGGTACAGCTATTTTGTGAACTGGCCAACAATGTTACCAAACCATATTCTGGTTGTTGTTCTTTATGATGATTCAAACTTATTGGATGTGGATATATATATAACATAGGCTACTTTGCCTCCTGATCAGTAATAGGAAACAACTCATTTATACTATACTTAAATTCCTGCATAGTAAGGTACAGTCTAAATATCCCTGGTTGCAAATATGTCATTTAAAAAACACAAGGGCATTGAAGAATGTATCTTGTCATAAATTATTTCAATTTTCCATAATATGTACTAAATAAATGGTAGTTAAATTTGTTTCTCTTTGTACAAATCTCAAAAGATATAAGACAATTAACAAATAGTAAATTTAAATTTAATTTTTACCAAATGGTGAACTGCAGAGTCTGTTTCATTTTGGAATTCTTTTGGAAAACAAAACGAAGTTTAAAACCTTAATGTTAACTATGCCCAATTATATTGCATAATGGCAATACATATACACTATACAAGCTAGGTCTTACTGCTTGTAAGAAAAGGAATAAGGTTTTGAAAACAAGATTATTTTTCTGCATATAACAGCACTATATACAACAATCTACAATCAATGGTTGATGGCAATTGAAAAGGAAGAGACACAGTATACCTAATATTGGTACAAGTGTATTTAAGCAAGAAGCTTATAGCATTAAAATGGAAATGAGAAAAAGATGTAGATGCAAAGCTCTTAGAGCATGCAAAAGTGGTTATTAGCGTTCTAGGTAATAGGACTACAAAAGGAGTGACGTTGGGGCACAGGGGAAACTATATATCACTATTTTGTCTTATACCAAGTAAAGGTTTAAGAATCTTTAAAGGTTAGGTAAAGACATATAGGGATTGAAATAATCAAGGTGTAGATGCAAGAGGGTAGTGTGCAAAGCTCTTAAAGCATGCAGAATGGTTGATTTTTTAAAAAGTGATGTTTTGGTACAGGTGAAACGATATCACCATTATGTCTTATACCAAGTAAAGGTTTAAGAACAGTATGGATTTTTATTTAGTCAACAACATTGAAATAATCAAGGTAAATAATAATTTCTGGTCATGTCAACAGAGCAGTAACTAAACCATAAGGAAAGGACGAGATCATTACACTGAATGTTCAAAAAGATGCAGGGATATAGTTGAAAATAAAGGGATACAAGTCATCCACAGAATTGGCCATTTTGAAAATGTAAATGCCTTTGATGAAGATACTTTGTTTAAGATAACTATCGGGTTATCAATTAGAACTATAATGCCTGATTATATTGCATAAAGGCAATTCATAAACACTATACAAGCTAGGCCTTACGGGTTGTAAGAAAAGGAATAGTGCTTTAAAAAAAAGATTGTTTTTAAGAGCTAGTTCTGCATATAACAACACAATACAACAATCTATGAACAATGGTCGATGACAATTAAAAAGGAAGGAAAAAGAGACGCAGTATAACTAAGATTGGTACAAATGTATTTAAGCAAGAAGCTTATAGCACCAAGAATGGGAATGGGAAAAAGATGTAGATTCAAGAGGCTAGTATGATTCCAGGCTGATAGCCTTCTGAATGCTCTATCAGCCTGGAAGCAGCAAAGCAGGTTTTAAAAAAAGATTGTTTTTAAGACCTAGTGCTGCATATAACAGCACTATACAACAATCTACAATCAATGGTTGATGCGATTGAAACGGACGAACCACAGTATACCTAATATTGGTACAAGTGTATTTAAGCAAGAAGCTTATAGCATAAAAAAAAATGAGAAAAATATGTAGATGCAAAGCTCTTAGAGCATGCAAAAGTGGTTATTAGCGTTCTAGGTAATAGGACTACAAAAGGAGTGATGTTTGGGCACAGGGGAAACAATATATCACTATTTTGTCTTATACCAAGTAAAGGTTTAAGAATCTTTAAAGGTTAGGTAAAGACATATAGCATTGAAATAATCAAGGTGTAGATGCAAGAGGGTAGTGTGCAAAGCTCTTCAAGCATGCAGAATGGCTGCTTTTTTAAAAAGTGATGTTTTGGTACAGGTGAAACAATATCACCATTATGTCTTATACCAAGTAAAGGTTTAAGAACAGTCTGGATTTTTGTTTAGTCAACAACATTGAAATAATCAAGGTAAATAATAATTTCTGGTCATGTCAACAGAGCAGTAACTAAAGCATAAGGAAAGGACGAGATCATTACACTGAATGTTCACCAGGATGCAGGGATATAGTTGAAAATAAAGGGATACAATTGTCATCCACAGAATTGGCCATTTTGAAAATGTAAATGGCTTTGATGAAGATACTTTGTTAAAGATAACTATCGGGTTATCAATTAGAACTATAATGCCTGATTATATTGCATAAAGGCAATTCATGAACACTATACAAGCTAGGCCTTACGGGTTGTAAGAAAAGGAATAGTGCTTTAAAAAAAAGATTGTTTTTAAGAGCTAGTGCTGCATATAACAACACTATACAACAATCTATGATCAATGGTCAATGACAATTAAAAAGGAAGGAAAAAGAGACGCAGTATAACTAAGATTGGTACAAATGTATTTAAGCAATTAGCTTATAGCACCAAGAATGGGAATGGGAAAAAGATGTAGATTCAAGAGGCTAGTATGATTCCAGGCTGATAGCCTTCTGAATGCTTTGTTTAAAAAAGCAATCACTTTTGCATGCTCTTGAGCATGCAAAAGTGGTTAATTAGCGTTCTAGGTGATACAAAAGGATGCAGGGATATAGTTGAAAATAAAGGAATACAAGTCATCCACAGAATTGGCCATTTTGAAAATGTACATGGCTTTGATAAAGATATTTTTGATGGAGATATTTTTTTAAAGATAACTATCAGGTTATCAATTAGAACTATGCCTGATTATATTGCATAAAGGCAATTCATAAACACTATACAAGCTAGGCCTTACGGGTTGTAAGAAAAGGAACAGTGCTTTAAAAAAAGATTGTTTTTAAAACCTAGTGCTGCATATAAGAGCACAATACAACAATCTACGATCAATGGTTGATAGCAATTAAAAAGGAAAGAAAAAGGAAACACAGTATACCTAATATTGGTACAAATGTATTTAAGCAAGAAGCTTATAGCACCAAGAATGGGAATGGGCAGGTTTTAAAAAAAGATTGTTTTTAAGACCTAGTGCTGCATATAACAGCACTATACAACAATCTACAATCAATGGTTGATGCGATTGAAAAGTAAGAGACACAGTATACCTAATGTTGGTACATATGTATTTAAGCAAGAAGCTTATAGCATTAAAAATGGAAATGAGAAAAAGATTTAGATATAAGAGGATAGTGTGCAAAGCTCTGATTTGTTTTTTAAAAAAAACTTCTGCATGCTGCCTTGAAGCAGCAAAGTTCTTGGTAATAGGACTACAAAAAGAGTGACGTTATGGGCACAGGTGAAACAATATCACCATTATGTCTTACCAAGCAAAGATTTAAGAATCTTTAAAGATTAGGTAAAGACATTGCATAGATAAATAATATTTGATTTAATATTTCAAATTCATTTCTGGTCATGTCAATAGAGCAGTGACTGAACCACAAGGACAAGATCATTACATTGAATAATCCAAAGGAATGTGCAGCCAGCCTAATGTTGCAGGAGTGTGCAGCCAGCCTAATGCTGCAGGCGTGTGAAGCCTGCCTAATGCTGCAGGAGTGTGAATCCAGCCTAATGTGACTGAACCACAAGGAAAGTTTGAAATCATTACATTGAATGATCAAAGGAAGCCAGCCTAATGCTACAAGAGTGTGAATCCAGCCTAATGCTACAGGAGTGTGAAGCCAGCCTAATGCTGCAGGAGTGTGAATCCAGCGTAATGCTGCAGGAGTGTGCAGCTAGCCTAATGCTGCAGGAGTGTGAATCCAGCTAATGCTGCAGGAGTGTGAAGCCAGCCTAATGCTGCAGGAGTGTGCAGCTAGCCTAATGCTGCAGGCGTGTGAAGCCAGCCTAATGCTGCAGGAGTGTGAATCCAGCTTAATTTGACTGAATCACAAGGAAAGTTCGAGATCATTACATTGAATAATCAAAAAGATGCAGGAGTGTGAAGCCAGCTTTTGACCACACATGCAAATGGTGTATGAAGCCAGCCTGAAAGCACCAAAGTTCTAGGTGATAGGACTACAAAAAGAGTGACGTTTGAGCACAGGTGAAACAATATCACCATTATGTCTTATAACCAAGCAAAGGTTTAAGAATTTTTAAAGATTAGGTAAAGACATATAGCATTGAAATAATAAAAGGTAAATAATATTTGATTTAATATTTTGAATTCATTCTATAGACTTCAATTTATTAGGTTTCTGGTGTGAACCATAAGGAAATGACGAGAATGATCACTACACTGAATGATCAAAAAGCTGCAGGAGTGTGCAGCCAGCCTAATGCTGCAGGAGTGTGCAGCTAGCCTAATGATTCAGCAGGCCAAGCTGCCACGATTTGACAACACATTGGCCCATGCAAAAAAAAGATAGTGGCAGGTCAAGATGCCACATTTTGACCACATACAAACAGTATGTGAAGCCAGCATACTTGGGTTTAGGGTCAGGTCTTGTTACAGATCCAATATCTTAAAAACCTGTTATGACAGAAAAGTAGTGTTTGTAAAACTGCCATAGACACAGAGGGTAAAGTTTTCTAGTTGTAGTACTACACGTTACTGAAAATGCAATCTAGTCAAAATACATATATAAATAAATGGAATTAGCTATTGTAACAAATTGCAATATTATGGTTCGTTATGGTCAGATGTTTTGTCCTGGTTTGTTATACTGTAGTATATTTTACTGTATGATATTTTACTAATAAATAACAGAATCTATCAAATATGTTATCTGCATATAGATGCATATTAGCTGATGCCAACATACCAGTAAACAAATTATAAAAACATAATATTTAGAATACAAAGATCTACAGACTTTTAAAAAACCAAAACGTTTATAAACTTGAAAAAAAAAGAGAAAAAAAATGAATACAAACAAAACAAAAACCACCTCTTCTCCAAGAGCCGTACATCCTCATGCTTAAGTGTTGTTTTGGTTGTTCTGCCAACTAAGATGACAAACCAAAAAGGTCAATTTGATTTTACTATGAAGTACTCCAACAATTTGACATGAAAATACCCACAGAAATTGGATACTAACCACCAGACTATGCATGTAGAGCAGACTCTACCATTGCTAGAGTGTGCCTACCGATGTTAAAGTGCGCCTACCGATGTTAGAGCAAGTCTACTGAAGATACGTGTGAGCCTATGGAAGAGTGCGTGCCTACGGAAGAGTGCGTGCCTACGGAAGAGTGCGTGCCTACGGAAGAGTGCGTGCCTACGGAAGAGTGCGATCCTACCGAAGAGTGCGATCCTACCGAAGAGTGCGATCCTACCAAAGAGTGCAATCCAACCATAGAGGACATGCCTACATTAGAGTGCGAGCCTACCGAAGAGTACGAGCCTACATCTGCTGAAGAAGCTGCTAAGAAGTACAAGCCTACAGCTGCTTCAGAAGTACAAGCCAACCGCAGCTGAGAAGTACGAGCCTACAGCTGCTACAGAAGTACCAGCCTATCACTGCTAAAGAGTGCGAGCCTAGAGCTGCTAAAGAGCGCAAGCCTACAGCTGCTAAAGAAGTACAAGCCTATACAGCTGCTAAAGAGTACAAGCCTACACCTGCTATAAATTGCGAGCCTACAGCTGCTAAAGAGTGGGAGCCTACAGCTGCTAAAGAGTGCGAGCCTAACGCTATTAAGAATGTGAGCCTAACGCTATTAAGAATGTGAACTAACTCTATTAAGAATGCAAGCCTAACGCTATTATGAATGCGAGCCTACTGCTATTATAGAGTGCAAGCCTAACGCTAATGAGTGCGAGTCTACGCTAGTAAGAATGCGAGCCTACGGCTATTAAGAGAGTGAACCTAACTCTAGTAAGAGTGCGAGCCTAACGCTATTATGAGTGCGAACTAACTCTATTAAGAATGCGAGTCTAACGCTATTAAGAATGCGAGCCTACTGCTATTAAGGAGTGCAAGCCTAACTCTAGTAAGAGTGCGAGCCTAATGCTATTAAGAGTGTGAATCTAACACTAGTAAGAGTGCAAGCTTAACGCTATTATGAGTGCGAGCCTAACGCTACCAAGAGTGCTAGCCTAACGCTATTAAGAGTGTGAAGTAGATCCCCTATAACATCAGTAGACAAACGCTAACACCAGTAGACAAACGCTAACACCAGTAGACGAACTTTAACAATGGTAGAGTCTACTCTACATGCATTTGTCCAGTGGTTAATAACCAATTTCCATAGGTAATTCCATGTCAAATCATTGGAGAACTCCAAAGTCTAACCAAATTGGCCTTTTCGGTTTGCCTCTTAGTGGGCAGAACAACCAAAACAAAACAAAAAGCATGGGGATGTACAGGAGTCGGAGAGGAGGTAGTTTTACAAAGTACAAACAAGCAAACAAAACGTTTATAAACGTTTTGGATTTTTAAAAGTCTGTAGAGCTTATAACATAAAATTCTAAATAAAACAAAATTCTAAAAACGTTTTAAAATAAAACTGACCAAATTTTGTCTTCTAAGATCCATAGTTATTATTTTTCAGATTTATTTGTTGTTTTTTTTAAAAGGTCCATGCCTTGGTTGTTTTTTTTTAATGTCTTTGAAAAGGTTGATGCCTTGGTTGGTTAGTTGTTTATTTTTTAAATGTCTTTGAAAAGATTCATATGGCAAAGCATGGTACACCATTTGTATTTGAAGAGTACCTTAGCATTATACTTAATTCTCAGAAGTAATATTTAAAATAAATGAGAACTTTAAAATTTCAAAAATGGTTGCCTCACCGACGATTTAAGCATAACAATCTTTCAAGAGAAGTTTTCAAGAGCTGTATATTTAAAAAATAAAATGATCTCAAAGCAAATAGTTTTCCTGTACCTTATTATATATGAAAAATCTTTGTCCAACTTGTAAGAGGTATAGTTAAAGTCCTGTCGTTTCACAATGTCGTGTCACTCATGATATGTCATGTCACTCGCAATATCATATTGGTATGCAAAACAGGACACAAGACTAATTTTTTTTAATAGTAAGTATCTTCCCTACTTTTCCAAATTGCCCTTTGCTAAGAATAGTCGGGTGATGATGGCATGTTTGTGCGGGGTGGGAGACCCAGTGCTGTACACATTGACACAGGTCACATTGATAAGTGGCACACATTATACTTTTCTGTTTACAGTGCGAGTTACTTTTCCTAGGATGGCCTAGGCCTTCCTAGGAAAGACAGACTGTGGGTAAGAACTTAGCAGAACAAGTGCAATAGGAGAATAAATTTCTGATGAGGTTCAAGGGATCATCTTGTACCCTATTCACTGTAATGAGTCACTATAAGGATATTTGCAGCAATGACATTAAAATTCAACCAGTTGTGTCCGACTATGCTTTTAAAAAAAATTTTTTTAGTCAGTTGAGAAGAGTCGTCACCCTGAAAACAAGATATTCCAGAGTGACGTACTGCTCAAAATTTTAAAGCAGAAGTTCACGCTCTATTCAATAACTTTGATGGATGGGAATGTTGAGTGGATTTTTCCTGCAACGTCCCATAGCAATGGAGAAGTTGATGGCTTAGGAGGGACTTGCAAGCATAGAGTTCGAGGAGAGAAGACCAATGCTAGAGTTAATCCTCAAACTTCTACAAAATTTGCTGATTATGCATCTGAAGTGTGCAGCAAAATCACATACAGACAAGGAGAGTGGGTGAAAGTTTTGTATGACAATAAACAGCATGTTAGAGTTTTTGACAAAACCTCCTTCAAAGTGAAGTGCCTCTTCCCAAAAGAAGAGTGCTGGAAGCTAGAATGTGACAATGATGCAGTGTGGTATAGGGAATGTGAGGTGGTGAACCATAAATCAAACCCCAGGGTGACCTATACCAGTTTTAAAGAGGTCAGTTATAATGCAGTTTGTTTTTGATGATGCTATAATTCACTCAGATCATAATAATGCCAATAAAACTACGACACATAGGGACAAACTTTCTCCATAGAGAGAATATAAGTATATATTTTAGAAAGGTACAATATTTATGTACTACCCTTGTAGAGCAGTGGTGGCCCCTGGATTTTTCCGAGGGGGTTGGGTCGGAGGCTATGCGAGCGAGCGAAGCCCCTGGAAGCAACGTGTTTCTAGCGTAATTTGAGGCTGTAGAGGTAGAGAGCAGATGAAGGTCCCAAACGATTGGGTTCAGACTAGCGTGTATCGTCAGGCCACACTGCACACTTTGTGGACTAGACACCTTGTTCATAATAATTAGACAATTTAGGGTTTTTATAAAGAAAATCAATACTTTGTAATCAAAGATTGCAAGCAAACCATCCACAGAAAGATTACAGGCCGAAGCTTTTAAATAATGGTGTATACCGCCCCTACTGTCGCTGGTTTTTACAAATCACAAAGAAAAACATGCCTCATCTTACGGCTGTTGCTGTAATGCAATGCAATGCGATGCAACAAAAATCCTAGAGATTTCAATGCTGCGATTAAATGCAAACATTATCCGATGATGAAGAGTCGTTTAGATTTGTAGTAAATGTTGGAAACCGGATGTACCGATAGGGGGATCTATACACTAATTATTATCAATATTTTTACACATGTGACTTTGTGAAAATGCGATAAAAGTGAGGAAAAAATACACGGCTCATCTTACGGCCGTTAGTTCTAGGCAAAATCACAACAAGGAAATATTAAGCCTAGAATTGATAGGATATTGATATGTGACACGCGTTAATAGAATCTGGACCAATTTCATATAATGGACCATATTGATTAAAGTTTAATTTGTTTCACTCATTTATTATTATATTCTGTTTCTATTTTTATAACAGATTGCAGGCTGAAGCCATAAACTTTATTACGGGCGGAGTTTACCGTACCTACGATAGAGTTGCCCGGATAGACGAGGAGCTAGTATTTCGACAACGACAACTTCAATTTTGTAAAGGGCGTTGAATACTGTTCCTTACGGAGACCAAGATAGATGAAGAAATGCGAGTTTCGCCAGTTTCATCCCTATGGACATAATTGGTTCGTTTGGTTCCACGGACGATTGGGTGCAGATTGGGCCATACTGCACATGTTGTGGACTAATTAAATGATAAGCTAGGCCAACACAAAGTAGACAGTTTGGACCTTTTATAAAAAGAAATCAATACTTTGTAATTTTATTTTAGATTATGCCTTATAAAAAGGATGATCCCAATGAAAATAATATAAGCTAACTTTTTTGGACTTAAATTACTCGACACGATAAGTTTAATTGCTGTATGGTCTATAATAATATGAATGCATTTAGGCCTAAGATGCTCCTGAACAATTTATATATCATTGGCTTGCACTGCGAATTCATGAATTTGCGCTTAAAAACGTATAAAAGAAGTTAAGAATACGTGACTATGTCAGTCATGATTATGCTAGGACATACTTTGATAAGCTTAGTTACATTTATTTTTTTTTTTTTCACATTATTGATCGTCTCCATCCCCGAAACCTCGACTAAGAAATACCGGAATGGTGTCCGGCGGGGGATAGTTTATTACCATTAGTTAAGGTCCTATGTAAAGCACCTAGAGGGGTCAGTGATCCATTAGGCGCTATATAAATACTGTTTATTATTATTATTATTATAAGAGAATTGTTAGCAAACATCTTAAAAGACATGTGGAAGTGTACTGGATATGATAAACAAGGCAAGCTCACAACCTTGTAAGCGACATGAAGTTTGTAATATGTACTATTTTATGTACATCCAATTTTAAGAAGAAATTTTGAATGGGTGCCATAAAATAAGCCAATTTTTTCTTATGCAGGAGAAAAGAGTGCTATTGGATATTTAAGCCGTAGAGAGTCGCAAGTAAAAAAAAAATATTCCAAAAAGAGTGGATAGTCCAGTAGCATAGTCATGTCGTCATGTTGTCGTGTCATGGAAAGAAGAAATTTATGACATGCAGTGTTGTGTTTTGATTAATGAACTGGATTGACTGTGCATCAACCTTACATTACAACCAAACATTTTTACTCTTTGTAGATTAGTAATTACTATGTTTGAAAGATGGATCCTTCCTATTACAGTATTGTAGGCCTACATATAAAATAATTGTTTTTATTAATTTTCTAATTTTTTGATAATATAATGTAAAACATTTTTGTAATCAATTTTCAATCAAGATTCAATAGGGTCAACTATTAATTTTGCATTTTGTTTGAAAAGAGCTAATTCCATTTATTCATGATAAGAAAAATTAAAAGTTACATCTGAGTTAACATTGCCTAAATGGCCCGATAACATCTCTGGGGACTGTTATTACTGTATTTCAGTAATGTTTTTTTCTTTAATAATTATCTACCTTCTTGCAGGTAGACAGGTACTTGGGGTGTGCATCATAAAAAAATGAATAATATTAATAAAGAAAAAGAAAAAAAGTTAACTAATATGGTGAATACCTTACTGGTGGCCGACTTATTCTTCCCGATCGAGTTCTGTACACGCCAGCTGCAACAGCAGGCACGGCCGCCACATCCGGCACCGGAGCCACGTCCGGCACAGGCACCACTACAGCCACATCCGGCACCGCTACCGGAACAGCCGGAGCAGCAGGCACGGCCGCTGCCGCAGCCGCAGGCCCACCATCATCGGCTCTTGGATTTGGGATGCCTAGCATATCAAAATGCCCACCTGCCACGCACATCTGATGCCAATTCGCTGCTGCCCTCTGTCTTTCCATCTCTGCATTGTAAGGTGGCAAATTAGGAGGTGGGCGAAACGCACATTCAGACGATGAACAAGTAAGTGATGATGAAGGTGAAGTGGTGCATTGTCGTGGACATTTTCGTCGCTGAGGCAGTGAATGATGTTGTGGCGGTGAATGCTGTTGTCTTGGTGGGGAATGTTGTAGTCTGCGTAATCTAATGAGGCGTTCACGTTCTTCACGTTGTCGTTGTTGTCTCGTGCGTCTGAACTGTATTCTGTCTGGTGGTGTTTGTGGTCTGGGTGGTGAATGATGTTGTGGTCGTGGTGGTGAATGATGCTGTGGCCTTCGTCTGCGTGGTGGTCGTGGTTGTGGTGGTGGTGGTATAGGCACACGTAGTGGGGAGCGATTAAAACCTCTTGCAGTTCGGCCATAAGGATGAAACCGTCGACATTCTCGTTGTCGAAATACTACTTCCTCGTCTATCCGGGCAACTCTACCGTAGGGACGATAAACACCCTCATAGAAAAAATTGTAAGCTTCGTTTAACAATCTGTTAAAAACAGAAACAAAATATAATAATAAATGAGTGAAACAAATTAAACTTTAATCAATATGGTCCATTATATGAAATTGGTCAAGATTCTATTAACGTGTGTCACATATCAATATCCTATCAAATTCAAAGATACAGTCTCAGTAAATTTTTGCAAAAACACATTTTCCTAATTATTGAATATATTTGGCACTTTTATAAAAATCACAAATAATAAATGTACCTGTTAAGTTTCAACTTCCAATCACCTTATTTGTTAGTATAAACACTATACTAATAACCCAATAGCGTAACCTATAATGATGCGACTGACCAGTGATTTTGTGGCCGATCCAGGATTTGTTTAAAATATGTGGTGGGTTGGTGGGGTGGGGGCTAAAAATGGTGAAATGAAGTGAAACTTAATATAATGTCCTATCTTAGGTGGGATGAATCCACCCCTGGTAAACTTGGTTTAACCCATTGAAAGTTCAAGGTAAAAACGAAACAAAAAATAAAAAATTAACATGCTCTGAAGAAAATGATGTAAACATTTTTAATAAATAATGTGATTTGATATCAAATGAAATCAACTTTTAACAAAATCAATGTTAACGATAAAGTGATTGATTGAAATATATTTACCCAGTATAAATATATATTTCAATCAATCACTTTATCGTTAACATTTCTTGAAAATTCCAGAAAAAAGTCAACACTTGCGCAATGAAAATATATTTTTTTAATAATAATGTAATGTAATAATAAATAATTTTAATAATGTTTTAAGAGATCTTTTGTGTAAAGTTCTGTCTACATTATTAAACCAGTTTTATATATGCCCAAATATGGTAGTGATATATGCCCAAATATGGTAGTGATATGACACCATCATGAAATAGGTTAAGAAAACAATTCATGCACTACAGGATTTAATCGATTTTATTTGGTTTTCATGGGATATGTTTTTGAGGTTTGCATAGTTTAACGATTACTTTTAAACAAAAAAATCATGTTTTACCCCAAAAATAAGTTGTTCAAACAACAAAAAATTATAATTTGTTGAATGTACATACAATTAAATTCATACACTACAGGATTTATTGGTTTTCAAGGGATGTCTGTTTTTTAGGTTTGCATAATTTAACAATTTATTTAAACCAAAAAAATGATGTTTTACCCCAAAAAATAGGGTGTTAAAACAACAACAAATTATAATTTGTTGAATTTATGTACAATTCAATTTATACAATGTAATCAATTATTTGGTTTTCATTGGATGTCTGCATTTTTTAGGTTTGCCATGTTCAACAATTATTTTAAACCCAAAAAATGATGTTTTATTCAAAAAATAGGTTGTTAAAACAACATCAATTAATAATTTGTTGAATTTACATACAATTAAAGTCATGCAATACAGGATTTAATCACTTTTATTTGGTTTTCATGGGATGTTTTTTTGTTTTTGCATGTTTTTTGCATAATTAACCATTATTTTACTAAACCAAAAAATGATGTTTTATCCCAAAAATAGGTTGTTAAAACAACACAAAATTATAATTTATTGAATTTAAAAACCATTCAATTTATGCAATACAGGATCATTCATCACTTATATTTGGTTTTCATGGGATGTCTATGTTTTTTTTAGGTTTGCCGGGTTTAACAATCATTTTTATCAGAAAATGATGTTTTACCCCAAAAATAGGTTGTTAAAATATAAGCAATTAATTTATTGAATTTATGTACAATTCAATTCATTCACTACAGGATTTAATTGCTTTTATTTGGTTTTCATTGGATGTCTATGTGTTGAGGTTTGCAGAGTTTAACAATTATTTTTAACCAAAAAAATAATGTTTTACCCCAAAAATAGGTTGTTAAAACAACAACAAATTATAATTTGTTGAATTTACATACAATTAAATTAATACACTACAGGATTTAATCACTTTTATTTGGTTTTCAAGAGTTGTCTGTTTTTTTAGGTTTGCAGAGTTTAACAATTTATTTTAACCCAAAAAATGATGTTTTACACCAAAAATAAGTTGTTCAAACAACAAAAAATTATAATTTGTTGAATTTACATACAATTAAATTCATACACTACAGGATTTATTTACTTTTATTTGTTTATTTGTTGTTTTCATGTGATGTGTTGCATTTTTTTTAAACCAAAAAACTAATTTTTACCTCAAAAGTAAACATTTTTAAAATTGATATACAAAGTGAGTTTTCATGGGATGTGCACTGCAACCTTATTTTCTAGGAGTGTATCATCAATTAAAGCAGCCTAGGCCTCTAGGCCTAGATGCATTCGAATTATTATAGACCATGCCTACAGCAATTTAATTTGTCATGTCAGGTAACCGTTGTTGGGATCATCCTTTTATGGGCATCTAAAATAAAATTACAAAGACTTTTTTATAAAAGGCCCAAACTGTCTTATTTGTCTTGTTAGCCTAGCTAGGTTAGGGCTTAGCCTATCCTAATTATTATGAACAAGATGTCTAGTCCACAATGTGTGCAGTGTGGCCCGAACTAATCTGCACCCAATCTGCTCGCTTCTTCCACGTCTGGGGAGGCGACGAGGCCCTAGCTGCTCTCGGCTAACTAACCTCAAGCTCGTTTTAATTGGTTGCAAACAATTTGCTATATAGTATGAGACAGCAGAAGGGCCTAGGTTTACTATTGAATTAGATAAGATTTAAACTTTACTCACAACTGTAGTCTTCGGTTCATTTTTAGTTCTTTAGTTAAATTTTTAGTTTTTTGGTTCTTTCGTGAATGGCTGCGGCGGACGGAAAGATTGAAAAAGTAAAACTTGGCGGCAAAATCACGAAGAGGTGGTATTTTGACCAATCAGATTTACAGCATGACTAATCAGAAACAAAAACTGGCCAATCGCCGCACACAACACGAACAGGTGGATTTGACCAATCACAAAAGAACAACTGTACAACCAATCAGCTTTCTTGTTACTGTGACTCTGACATGAACAACAAGAACTGGCCAATCGCAGCACACAACACATCAGACACACGCACTAGAAGTTTGGATTATTGCAGCAGTGCCATTAAATGGCAAAGCCTATGCTTTTCCATTTTATGTTTCTGTAATCCCGTATTTTGATGTACTGTGATGTTACTAAATTTACGAAAACTGCAATTTATGGCCACCATCAGAATAATGTTTTAATTATTATTGATTATTATTATTAGGCCTCTTATAAAGTGTCGATTTAAACCAAAGCAATCTACTACTACCTTCATACCTCCATGCTTGAAAAACGAAACGAAACATTTCTAAATAAAGAGACTAAGCCTACCATGTACCATGTTATCGATGCATGTGTGTACACACGTACCTCTGTAAAGCTTGGTTCCCACTAGAACGTAACGCAAGGACGTAAACGCAACGCAAGCGTTTTAACCAATGATAAGCGAAGTTATAGACAGTTAGCAATCACAAGCGAATAAGACATCGCATGTGATTGGTCAATTCAGTTGCGTTGCGTTACGTCCTTGCGTTGCGTCGCTAGTGGGAACCACGCTTTACTGTGTACACAATATCGTACTGTGCGCAGAACGGAAACCCGGGTCCCCCTCTGTGCACTTATTTGTCATATTTGAAACTTAAGAGTGATTCCCACTAGAACGCAACGCAGCGACGTATTGACGCAAAGTGATGTATTGCGTAATCACAAGTGGAAACCGACGACGCAATAATGCTGCAAACATCGCAAGCTTGATTGACCAGCGTTAGAGCAGTGATATTTCGAACCTTCTGAACATAGTCCGTATAGTATGGTAACTAATGCGTGGTGCTCACTAGAACGCAACGCAGCGACGTATTTACGCAAAGTGCTGTATTGCGTAATCACAAGTGGAAACCGACGACGCAATAATGCTGCAAACATCGCAGGTTTGATTTCACGCAGGCGGGGACAAACACAATTATTAAAGCTTGGTTCCCACTAGAACGTAACGCAAGGACGTAAACGAAACGCAAGCGTTTTAACCAATGACAAGCGAAGTTATAGACAGATAAGCGTTACATTGCGTCGCTAGTGGGAACCAAGCTTAAAGAGTACACTTTTGGGAAATTAAAAGTAATAGGCCTACGGATTTAGGACGATTTTATCAAGTATCAATTCATTTCAAATTCATAAAATAAAGATTTATAATAAATGCTGGTGTAGTTGACCATAACAACAAAACCCATAAATAGAATATAACATCTATCTTTAGCTACTTTTGCACATTTAAGCATAATTATGTTACCTATTATAATTTAGATCGTTTCAATGATAAAGAGAATACAAATTTTAGTTCTATTTTGTTAGGCTCTCTGCCAAACGCTACAAAAGCATAAAATAGATACCGAGCTAAAACTGGTCAATTTCCGAAATACATTTCAAGTATTGTGTATACAGGACAAGTGTGATGTCTAGCATTAATTTGTTTGTTTTAATGTTATTTCTAAATGTTATCCGCTTCCTTATGTGGAATCTGCACTCTGCATCAGGATCCTCTGTGCACACGTCACATGACTAGTGAACGGAGTTCAACGAGTCCAATTTGGTCCAAGTTTTAGCCTCGGGAGAAAGTCGTTTCTGATTGGTTATAGCCATGGATTCGAGTTCGCGTTTTTGATTGGTTGTAAGTATTTTATCTGTCAGATTACCGTATTTATTTGAAAAAAAGACCCTGCTTTTGAATAAATATGTAATATAACATGTAATCAAATAAATACACCCAATACATCAAATAAAGTTGTGTTCATATCTTTAAGTACCGCCCGCTTGTAGACGTTCGCATCATTTCTATGTCAAATTTGTATAATTATTTAGAACAAAATACACGTTCTGGCAATTGTTGAGTACTGTATTTTTTCTAACAACTACTACTAAAGTAGGCCTAATTATACCCAAAAATAATAATATAGGCTTGCTAATATAGGCCTATACAATTAAATTATTAATAATATCATTTTTTAAAGCTGAAACCGTGAAAACAGCATCGTTCCGTTTAGAGAGGCTAATAAACATTCATTTTGGTGATTTATGGAGGCTTTATAACTATAAGTTTTGCATTGAAACTTATTTGTGTAGGCCGTATTGTACGTTTATTCGGGTTTGACAAACCAGTTCCACTACACCTGCACAATCACATTTGCATAACAACACGAAAGACTGACAAACCACCAGTCCCATTACACGTCATGTACAACCTCATTTGCATAACAACAGCGCACAGCAAACCGAGCCGTGTCGTACAACTACGATGAGATATTAATTTTGTTTTAAACGCGTAACGAAGAGAATTCTCAATTATGATAATAATTTATAAGTACGTCTAGAAACGTAGAATAATACACTAGAAAGCAATTTTTAAAACTTAAAAGTTAAAAACTTTTCTGAAATTATTTTTACAACAGATAGAGAGAATACACTAGTCAGGCTAGGCATCGGCATCTTTACACATTTCTATCTATTTGTTCCCAATTTTCTGACATAACTCAGGTGTTCTTAATTTGAGGGCGCCAAACGTAAAATTTACGAGATCGCAATGAGGCCCTAAGGCAAAAAAAAAATATGATGTGCTCCCTTGCCTCTAGCACGGTAAGGCTCTCTCACAGCCTTGGGGGTACCACAGCATCAGATGCTTTGATGTTATTGCCTCATGATGTGTGGTGGAAAGGGGGACGTTTAAATCTGTGAACCCCAAACACAGAAGCTCGCATAGCTTTAACTCTTTTCCACCGACCGGCATGGGGTTTGAACCCATGATATCGTGTTCCACGACGCTCTACCGACTGAGCTATCCGGCCCTCTGGTTTATTCCACGGTTAAAACTAGATTCGTTTTCTCAAAATTACGTCATGATATGCAAATTTGTAACGTACCGATTAGAATGACGTAATATGAAGCCGTATAAGAATAGGCCTATAGTATTGACTGCATTCTACCTTCATTACTCGTGTACGTGGCCTATCTGGTAGCTGCAATGGTAACCATTGTTTGAATTCTCTCAGCTCTACTATTAATAGCTGGGGTTCGAATCTTACGGACTTATTTTTTTAATAGAAAAATAATAGAAATTTATGTATACTTTTTTTTCAATGTTAAAATATTGGGTCTGATCTGTTTTTAGATGGAAAGAAACGGTACAGTTAAAATGGCAGTAACATTCGATCATGCCATGAATACAAATATTTTGGCATACATGGCGTTCCATCAAATTAAAAATGCTCACTGGTGGTGGCGCTCGTAAAGGGAAATTCCCCCATCCATTTTTTATTATTACATGTGTGTTTTTTGTTGTTGTTTGTGTTTTACAATTATTGTTGTTTGTTGGTGGTATGAAGATAAGATAGGTCCAGGCGCTACCATAGGCCTATTTATTATATATGCCCAATATTATTAATTGTTTTTGATGAATTGACTAGGCCTAGCCTTAGTTAGCTAGGCCTAGCCTACCAAGATCAGGGAGTTCCCTGGCTAGATAGTAGTATGCTATGCCCTACATACATTACATACTAGGCTAGGACTACTGGCACTAGCCTAGTATAGTAGTACGTAGTTAGTACTAATTATAGTATGTATGTCAGCCAGTGGAGGGCCTGCCATCATGAGACCTATCTAGAGTCTATGTTTATATTTATAAACTTAGTATTATTATGCCTATTCTATTATTTTAGTTACAGTTTGATGGCAGCAGGGGGATCCTGGCGATGGATAGGTGCATTACGGGTGTTTTCCTGGGGTTGCGGAGCAGGCGCTGTTACAACATTAACATTCTTTGACAAAGTTGGTTATTTTGCACGAGTTGATGGAAAGTCAATGCAGGTAATGTAACACAAACTGTAACGTGACCAATATGAACTCAAATAATTCAATTTTAATTCAATAATTTACAAAAGGAAGTCAATGTTAATCTCTCTGCTTTTTTTTTCAACACAGCCAGCCTTAAACCCAGATGGTACTAAGAAGACAAGTCAAGATATTGTGTTTTTAAATCGATGGGCTGTAAAAGAATATGTTATTCATCGAGGAGATGTTGTTTCTATGATGTAAGTTAAAACAGACACAAAACGTAGGCTTTCATTCAGAAGCCTGGCCCGCAATAATAAAATCTAATAAATAAATAAATTGCAAACTGTTTTCTCAATGGAGGTCCTTCAGTTAAATGATGCTACTCCAGTGGTAAATGATGCTACTCCAGTGGTAAATGATGCTACTCCAGTGGTAAATGATGCTACTCCAGTGGTAAATGATGCTACTCCAGTGGTAAATGATGATACTCCACTGGTAAATGATGCTACTCCACTGGTAAATGATGATAAATTGTTAACTAAAGTTTCATTTGTTCATCCATTATTTGCTTATATCACAGATCACCACGGGAACCAGATGAGATTATCATCAAGAGGATTATTGGCATAGCGGGCGACACTGTAAGGTAACTTTGTAACACAATTACTTTGCTGCTTACACGTTTGTATTCTTAATCTTACAGCTCAAGCAAATTGAGTAACTAATTGTTGCCATCAATATGACAGTATGATTTATCTAACCTGTGTACAAAGGAAACTGTTGATTTACATTTTCAATACACTTAACACTTTTAAATTTAATATTTATCAGAACACTGAAATACAAGAACAGATATGTAACAATCCCAGCTGGACATGTTTGGATTGAAGGCGACCATTCTGCTGTAAGCCTAGACAGCAACGTGTTTGGCCCTGTGAGTACTATTCAAATCTACCTTCATCGGATATCAGCTAGTTACAAATTTCATTAAATATTGATATATGACTTTACTGCTAACATGTTTGCATTTCTAGGTATCTCTCGGTCTCTTACATGCCAAAGCATCGATGATAGTGTGGCCACCGCATCGACGACAGATGCTTAAGCCGTTTGTGCCAGAAAATCGAAAACCAATTAATTGTAAACAATACCATTAAAATGGATACAGTAAAAATGGAAACCTGAAATTATTTTGATGTAGAACGTTAAATTAAACGACAATTACAAGATTAAAAGAATTCAAAAGTATGTCAAAGTTCTGTGCCAACACTCGAAGTCAAGGATGGCAAATATCTGACCAATGATCCGGTGTTTATAGACTATAGCGTAAGTCTGGGTCGATGTGTGGTCAGCAGGAGAGCAATACTGTTATGGACTTCCTCATATTGCAAATACAATTATTTAAATAACTGGTTATATTACAATAAATTATTTTATTGATTAAAAATTGAGTCAATACTGTACTTGTTGATAATATAATCTTATTATTACATAAGACATACACTTTTAATACGTAAATACAGAATGAGAATTGTATTGCGTAAAACATTAAAAAAAGCACAAAAAAATATAATCCACGATTCATATAGGATATAAAACTGCATACATGTATACTTTGGTGAGAGAAATGGCGTCGGTGGTCCTTACATAGGAATAAAGGCCACATTATGAATCAGTGTTTAACAATTTACATTTACAGTAGCTACTGTATGTGTTCAAATGATACAGTGTAAACAAAATCAGTATTTGTACTATTTTAAAATGTTGACATTTTTAGAAATATTTTTTTTGCAACAATATGCTAAGATTAAAATATACCAATACATAACTAAAATAAACATATACGTTAATAATAAATTTTCCTTTATATAATACATTTCAATATAATTATATTTTTACCAATTATACTGTAGTATACTGTAGAAATGAACATTTAATTTGTAGTTCAAAACAATTGCTCATTAAATAGCACACATATGACCAATTGTACATACTGTGTCTGCAAAATACCATCTTCTTTTAAAGTACCCTTTCCAAACATACATTTTATACAGTAATTTTGACATTAAAGACATTAAATAACTCAACTTATGTGGTATTGTAAACATGCATGTTCTTTGGTAATGTGATTTTTAGATATTTACTTATTTTAAAATGTTTAATTAAATCTAGGTAAGGGGGTGCAACCCAATGATTTTGTTTGCTAAGTGTTCCTATCAATTTAAATTCTCTTGTTTCTAGAAAGTTTTGCTTTTGTATTTTGGATTAAGAATAAGGCAATATTTTTTGTGCAATTTGGAAGTAAAATTTGGTCACAATTTTATAGCCTCAGTTCTCTTTGACATTTGAATATTACTATATTATAAATCTATGTTCTGCCATAAAATACAAATTATTTGATTTCATTGAGTCCAACCCGACCCTTATTTTTAAATTTAGGTTTAGACAGTGTTAACGTTACTCTAATAGTTTTGTTTCAGATTCATGTTAGATTACGATGAAATTGCTTAATTGTCATTGGTTAATAATTCTATTCAAAATAACCTTTACAACGATTAATTAATTAATATTAACAATACAGATGTCCAGCAACAGGTTGTTGGCGCTAATCAAACTCAACGTCCATTTGCTTGATTGTAGATACATCTTTGGCCAGAAGGGCGTAAACGTCCCGCGCTGCTTTAACCTTCGCTTCAGCATATAAAATCAGTGACTTTTGAAAATCCAGGGTGCGCTGTTGGTGGAATTTGGTAATCTGTCGATAAAGAACATTGTTATATTGCTGTGTTGCAATCAACAAAGAAGTTTACATGCCAAGCAATTGAGAGGCAAAGATATAAAACAATTTCTTTTGTCTAACTTTTAGGTTGTTAATTTCTCCAGTGCAATACGGGATGCTGCAACATCTGGGTCACAACTTACCTCCTTTTTTGCTACTTCTGAAATTGCATTTAGTTCTTTTTCAGCGTCTTCTTTAGCAGCCTCCGCCTGAAAATAACAATGGAATAACACTGGAATAAATGTTTTTGTTGCCATGTGCATGATATAGGACAATCGATTCACATCATGTTGCTACTAGACATAAATAAATCACCTTAAGCTCTGTCTATACTATCAATTAGTTTGACAAAAATGTGTGATGTGCCCAAATATGGTAGTGATAATAATACCCAATTATGGTAGGATATCATCATGTCCATATATGGGCACATCACATCAAGTTTGATAGTGTAAACAGAGCTTTACAAAACTCCAGAGTTTACAGCCACCAGGGCATGTATGCCCATGCCCAATGTGAAAGGGGCTTATAGTCTTTTAAATCTTACCATAGGCTTCTTGAGTGGCTTGGCTTTCTCTAATGTTTTTGATGCGTTATCAAATTGAACTAAGGCACATGTTCTTTCAAACAACATTTCCTAAAACAAAGATGACAACTGTTATTTTTATCACCAAATAAATGAGGAGCAAGCAAATGAAATTGCAATATACAGTGACTCAGATCTAAAGGTACATCAAGGGTCTGGGTCTATGCAGTAGAATGTCATTTGAATGCAAAACAACCTAAACTGCAATGTACAGTACCTATGACAATAGAATATCAACGTAGTGAGTTTAAATATACATGCATACTATTGAGTGGTTACTCACTTTACACGATAGCCAGTATCTGGAGTAAAGATCTAAGTGAAAGCCCAAAGTGGTTACTCACTTTACACGATAGCCAGTAATCTGGAGTAAAGATCTAAGTGAAAGCCCAAAGTGGTTACTCACTTTACACGATAGCCAGTATCTGAAGTAAAGATCTAAGTGAAAGCCCAAAGTGGTTACTCACTTTACACGATAGCCAGTATCTGGAGTAAAGATCTAAGTGAAAGCCCAAAGTGGTTACTCACTTTACACGATAGCCAGTATCTGGAGTAAAGATCTAAGTGAAAGCCCAATGTGGTTACTCACTTTACACAATAGCCAGTATCTGGAGTAAAGATCTAAGTGAAAGCCCAAAGTGGTTACTCACTTTACACGATAGCCAGTATCTGGAGTAAAGATCTAAGTGAAAGCCCAAAGTGGTTACTCACTTTACACGATAGACAGTATCTGGAGTAAAGATCTAAGTGAAAGCCCAAAGTGGTTACTCACTTTACACGATAGCCAGTATCTGGAGTAAAGATCTAAGTGAAAGCCCAAAGTGGTTACTCACTTTACACGATAGCCAGTATCTGAAGTAAAGATCTAAGTGAAAGCCCAAAGTGGTTACTCACTTTACACGATAGCCAGTATCTGAAGTAAAGATCTAAGTGAAAGCCCAAAGTGGTTACTCACTTTACACGATAGCCAGTATCTGGAGTAAAGATCTAAGTGAAAGCCCAATGTGGTTACTCACTTTACACAATAGCCAGTATCTGGAGTAAAGATCTAAGTGAAAGCCCAAAGTGGTTACTCACTTTACACGATAGACAGTATCTGGAGTAAAGATCTAAGTGAAAGCCCAATGTGGTTACTCACTTTACACAATAGCCAGTATCTGGAGTAAAGATCTAAGTGAAAGCCCAATTTGGTTACTCACTTTACACAATAGCCAGTATCTGGAGTAAAGATCTAAGTGAAAGCCCAAAGTGGTTACTCACTTTACACGATAGCCAGTATCTGGAGTAAAGATCTAAGTGAAAGCCCAAAGTGGTTACTCACTTTACACGATAGACAGTATCTGGAGTAAAGATCTAAGTGAAAGCCCAAAGTGGTTACTCACTTTACACGATAGCCAGTATCTGGAGTAAAGATCTAAGTGAAAGCCCAAAGTGTTTTCATCGTTGGCAGTACACACGTCAACAGCATACCCATAATGGTCTATGGATTTCGCAAATTCAACCTGAAGTCTATAATAAAAAGAAATACAATACCATAACGATTACCAAAGCCCTATTCACCAAAAAATAGTCATACCCATATGCTTATCACAAATAGTGACCCCGATAAGCATCTCACAAATAGTCACACCAATAAGCATATCACAAATACTTTAATCATTTACATCAAGTACTTACTTGTTAATGATGGCAGACGCACCATTATCCTCTGCACTCATTCCCAAACACAGGGCAGTTGATAAATGGTTACAGGCCATAGATATTCCTGACAAAAGAACAAACAACATTAATAGACAAACTAGTATTATCCTAAAGCTCTGTCCACACTATCAAACTTTATGTGACAAAAAAATGTGATGTGCCCATACATGGACATGATGATGTCATATCACTACCATATTTGGGCATACCACTACCATATTTGGGCACATCACACTTTAGTCAAACTAGTTTGATAGTGTAGGTAGATTTTAACAACGAACTATAAAATGTTGTGAACGTTTGGTTACCTAAATTATATACATACTGTTTGTTATATTTTGTGCATTAACTGATGCTGTCCACCATAGAATTTCTAATTTGATAACAATTGGTTGTTTTTATCAAAATAATTTGCTATTTAGCTTTACTTACGGCACAAGCTGTTCACCATTGTGTCAAAATTAAGGCTAGTTTCCTTAGCAATTTTTTGCATATCATTTGCTAGATCTCGTTCTTTCTGGAACATTTCATCTATGTCTTTGTGGCCACCCTTTCGTACACCATCTACTGCACGTGATAAGTTTGATAAAATACCTTTCTTCAGTTTGGCCCTTACTGGTGGCTAAAAGACAGTAAAACACTACTGTCACTATATTTTCAATGTATTCGAGTTGGGAGTATTTTGTTTACTGTCCCACACGCAGTTGCTGATGGTTTCAGTTAAAAACTCTTTGTTCTTCTATATCTGGCATTATATTTGGATTTAATCAGCTTACCTCTTTCTTTGTAAGAAAATTAGACAACGCCTCACATTTTCCAATCGCTTCATGTCTCACAATCCCCTGTAAATACTTCTCTAGTTTACGGCAATCTTTGTGAAATTCATCACCTATGCAAATAAAAAAAAGCTCTGTCTACACTATAAAACTAGTTTGACAAAAAAGTGGTAGTGATATGCCCAAATATGGTAGTGACATAACATCATGAAAATCATCAAGTCCATATATGGGCACATCACATTTTTTTGTCACATAAAGTTCCTTCCCTTGTCATCTTTAGAAATCTTAATATATTATTACCTTTTATATTTTTGCTTGCAGTTCCAAGTTGCTTGCGTGATTTGGCTTCTGCTTCAGCTGCAGATACTATTGGACGATCTGGCAAGGGTGGAAACTGAAATCATATAAAAAATTACTGGTATGCATTCATGTGTTGTAGTAACATGATTGGACTCCACTTTTTAAGACCTGATTAGAGCTTTAGTCTTTACTGTGTATGTTCCTTATGTATTTAAAATAGCTAACTCCTTTACCATTAGGCAGTATGTTTAGGCAGTGCTGTATTCTGTTCAATACACTTACTATAACTCCTTTAACATTAGGCACTATATTTAGGCAGTGTTGTAGCCATTCAAAGTCTTCATATTGCCGGTCTACTTCGACTTCTTCTTTGCATTGTTCAAGCTAAAAATAAAACGAAAAACATTTTAAGTTATCTTTAGACAGTACACAAGTACACACATAACTTTGCCAACCACCTGTGCTGCAGTATACTGCAGTAGATGATTTAAATGTACCTTGACTGTTGTGATTTGAAACATGACCACTTCGCCATTCTTACTAGCACCTTTAATCTGCACAGAGTACCACGGTTGAAATGGTTTCAATCTTATTTCTTCCTCTCCATTTATTTCACCATTTTCTTTTTGATGTTCGGGCTTTTCATCCTACAAAAAATAGATATAAAATAATATAAATGATAAAATGGTTTAGACTATAGTGTATGTATAATTATTTTGCAAATGCATTTTCATTTTAGTTTGATAAGATCACCACACTCACTTAAATTAAACAAATTTCCATCTGGCTTTACTTTATGAGTATTGCCCTCTTCCTTCATATTACAATTTGATCATTGACATTGTTTTCCTTATTTTTATGCCTTTTCATCTCTGAAATCGCTTTTGCTACTCAATAATATTTAATCAAGAAGAACATTTGTTTTTATATGTGGAAGAAATAAATGTTGATTTGATTGAAATAATATTAAACCTAATTTGTAGCAACGCAGATTAATTGCATGAATATACAAAATAATAAAAAAAAAAAACACACATCTAAATAGGATATAAAAATTACATACATCATTTCAGTATATTATTATTACTACTGTATAAGGAATAATTAATAATTAATATAAATTTAAAATCATTTGAAAACAATGTATTTTGAAGTGAGTCGGTATGAACAAATAAAATGTATTCAATGACCTATATTATATATCTCTATGATTATATATAGGATATCTATATGAAAATGAATCTTAAGTTGTTTGTGTTTTATTTCCTTGTAACGCTGTGTTTAGATTGCAAAGCTTCATCATAATTAGAGACTAGAGTTTGTATAGGCTAGGTCTCTATCTATTTTATTATGCCTATTAGAGAGTAGTAGTAGGCCTAGTAGATCCTCTCTAACTTTAGTTTAGAGCCGCCTATTAAAGTATTAAAACAAAGATATTATTTATTCATTAATAATAAATTATTAATAATATTAATAATAATATTTAATTATTATCAATATTTAAAAAATTATTCAATTAATTATTTTGTCAGTACTTACAGAATCAGACATTATACTCTAGTATCTTGAAAAAACAATCTTAAATTCCAAAGGACTGTAGGCCTAGGCCCTGTCAATGTGCAGAAGATGTTCTGTCAATATTATTTTAGGCAGCTCTAACTGCTTCTTGTGGGGTTGAAGTTTCCTGGTACGCAATTTATGAGGCCTAGCCTAGCCCACCAAGTCAACTTGTGATCAATTAATGTGCAACGTGACCCAACTTGACCTTGAGTTTGCGCCACCTACCGCAATATTAATACAGTAATATAATTGGCCTTTAATTGGTTTTTAGTTAACGACTGGCTGGAGACTATCTTAACTTCTAAAATGGCGACTTCCTTTCATTTTACGACAGAAACGCCTGCTGATTCCATGTTTACAGATATTCAGACATTTAATAAATTTGAAGATGAGGTATTGTTATAACACTACCGGTCCTAGCTAGCTAGTATACCATAGCTAACATACAGACCATTTTTTTTATTCTAGCTAGTAGCTAGGCCTCCTATGCCAGACTAGGCGCGGACTCTTCTTTTTTGCATGCAGTGTCTACGCGGCCGCCGACCGGTGACTGACTGGGCGACTACTTACTGAAGAGGGCCAGGCGGCCTAGGCCTGCTACCTATATAACTAAAATAATATGGGATGGTGGGAAATTGCAATACCAAAAGGCTTATAAATAGGACATTATAATTATTATGTTAATTAATAATTCAGTACTTTAATTTTTAAATTTCACAAATGTTTATATATGGCCTACTACTAGTACTAGCCTAGCTAGGCCCTAGGCCCTAGCTCCTAGCTAGGCTAATTTAATTAATTAATAATAATATTTTATTAATATTACTAATAATTAATTTATTTTATTTGTAGAAATTTTCTCAGATCGTTTCTATAGTGTTTTCCTTTCTACTCGAACCAAGTAAGGTTGGTATTTATTCATTTTAAACTTTTTTAAAAATATAACCAGAAATGTTATCTTTTTCACAACTTTTGATGCAAAGGCATTGCAAAATGATTTCCTTCACCCGCTCTTGTTGAGTAGTAGATAATAATTTACTTTTTTTTATACTAAAAGTAAAATGTGTATATTTCTATTCCCAAAGTCAAGTAGATTCTTAAATCAGCTGGAAGAGTTTGCTGAAACACACGGAATAAATGCAACAGGACTGAAGAATGTCACCAAAAGCATGCTCACAGTCCCATACAGTAAGTTTCTGGAGCCATTCCTGTTACCATGCATTCTCACAACAACATAGGCCTACATTTCATACAACCAAAATCATTATAAAACTAGTACTGCTTTTTGGCTGCTGTTCCATCAAACAAAATCCATGTTTTGTACATAAAAAAATGTATTCATTCTGTTTATTCTTCAAGGTGCAGTCAAGCGTAACATGAATTCAGCTCAACTTCAGCAAGATATGATGCACTTAGGTAAGTACAGTTCATTTTATGCCACATAATATACACTGATATGGTGGTGTTGTTTATTTTATATATTCAACATTAGAATAGCTATAATTTGATAAAAAATACAAAACAATTGTAAAAGTACATATGCAAATCTTGTGTTTAGTGTTTATTAATTTAAACAAATTTCAAAATGAATTGTCATGTCAGTTCACGGAAATCACCTTGACACCAGCTACTCTACTTTCCACCCCCCCCCCCTCACCACCTCTTAACACACTGATTACATATTATACTAGCTCTATTGGTTGTGATGACTCAGTAATTAAGTATTTTTACATTGTTTTCTCCAAGATTTGCTGCGATTAATTTTCTTTGTCTGTTGGAGATTACACTGATACCACTTGTACTATTAATACCATCATTTTTTCCATCTATTCGTTTTATGAATAAAACATTTTTATCAAATAATTGTAATTTATTAATACTGGCTACAATTATATTTTCGTCACTGTCAGTTACTATAGCATTGGGGTACTTAACTTTCCCATCTTCTTCACCTTCAATTACAAGTGTTTTAATAAAGGTACCATTTGCATTGATCATTTGTATTCTATGATTACCCCAGTCAGCCACCATTAAATTACCTTCCTTGGTTAAAGTGACATCACGGGGGTAATGCAGTTCGCCCTCTAAACCTATCTTACCAAGCAGTCTGCCATCATCAACATTGAATTTAAATACACAATGAGCTTGAAAGTCTGTGACAAACAGAACTCGTGTTTTTTCATTAACCGCCAACCCCCAAGGATTGATCAATATTTCTTTACCAAATTGACTGATTTCTTGTAATGTGTCATTACACATTACAACCCTCTTTCCTTCTGTGTCGCTATACAGAATGCGACCATTACCCATTGTATGCATTTTATTGACTCTAACATTGTGTGCCAATTGAATATGGGCAACAAATTCACCCGAATGATTAAACTTGAGTAACTCATTAGAGTTGCTTGATACTAAGATACAACCATCTTTATCTAATTGTACATCTGACAGGCAATATTTGTTGTCTACTTTGTGGTCTCCTATTGTATCAGTGGTGTGTACAAGTCCTAGTGGTTCCACTTTGATATTCACTGGTGTTCCTTTTAAGTGTGCTACTCCAGCAGTGATCTCCATCTTCCAATCACCTTCCTTATCACATCTTCCTTTTATTCTGTACTCTCCACTTCCCATGTATTCAACTTCATCAGTGGCTGTTGTTTTCCCTGATGGCTTTATCAGAGTAGCAGCTACGTTACATCTATCAATTTCATCCAGGCTTGATACAATCACTTCAAATGCTTGTCCCTCTGTTACAGTAATAGCTTTATCATCTTTGTCAATGGCGTACTTGTTATCAACGCATACAATTGTACCGAGGCCTTTGATAATGGCATCATCTACCTTTGTATTTAATCTGAAGGTTGGTGTCACTTTTTTGGGATACGATTGGTTGTTTCGTGATTGCATTTCTTCAATGTTTTTGTTAACGTCATCAATATTTCTCATGTAATCATCAAGCGTTGTTGTATTTCCTGGTTTGTTCATTGTTGTTTTTGTAATTAATCTCTTCAAACTTTGTGCTTTCTGTTGGTGTGACTCTAGCTCCCTCACTTCACTTTCAGTTGATTTGGTCTTTTCCTTACATACGTTTTCAAGATCTAATAATAGTTTTTTACCCTCCTTTTTAACCTTTCTAACAATTTCGTCTGTATGCGCTTCTATAGCTGTGCGGCAAAGCTGTACATGCATCTCAAAATGTACTTTATCATCTATTATAGAATTATATATAACTTCCAATTTCTGTTTGATATCATCAACTGACTCAACAAGGTTAGAGACTTGTTTGTTAAATGCATCTATAGCGTTCCATATCGGTTTAGCATCATGTTCTTCATAACACTGCATAAAATGTGTGCATTTCTTGCAAGCACTTTTGCTACAATTTGCACAAAACAATTGTAAATTGTTATCTGGATGGTCTTGGCATTTGCGTGGTACTTCTTTTGACATCTGTAAAAACAGGTTTAAGAATTTTATTCTATAGTTAGTAAGGAGGTTTCATTTTTGGAATGACATACAGTACATACATAGAATCCACAAGGATTTTGAGCTGATTGGTCTGTTTGTCAAACTCAATAATGTTAAGAGTTCTTATAACTTACA
The DNA here is from genome assembly GCF_964355755.1 of Antedon mediterranea. Classification (NCBI taxonomy): domain Eukaryota; kingdom Metazoa; phylum Echinodermata; class Crinoidea; order Comatulida; family Antedonidae; genus Antedon; species Antedon mediterranea. Next base: position 1,283,000 of record NC_092678.1, read on the forward strand.
TTTCTAGCTGGACTTACTACAAGAACGTATCAGCTGACATTGTGAAATAGTAAAGGACATTGTGAAATGTTATAATTTAAAAAAAAAATTAATATAACATTTTATATACTGTTATTTAGTTATTTAGTATGTAAATTACCTTGTTTTCTTGATGTAGTTCCTTGTACTCTTAAACGTTTTGTATACAATACTGTAGTGATAGAATTAGGTACAGTTATTACATTGATATTATTACTTAGTAGTCTAGCTTTTCTCATGCAAATTATGAATTTGACAATTTTTCAAATACTAACTGTATGAAGATAGAAAGAAAGTAGAATCCATTGTGTTGATGATAATCAACAATGAGGAAGTATTATAAAAAGCCTGCAGCCATTCAAAATTCAGATGTGGGGTCACTAATGTCAATTTATACATATTCATTTCTTGCATGATGACAGTCGCAATATTTATTTTCAATTTCAATAAAATTCTGTTTTTTTCCTGAAGTATTCATTCATTCATTCAGACGCTTTGTCTGACTTTATTCAAACTTTATTCTATGGTTTTTGATTAACTTGTACAATAATTTTATAAAATTAATATAGATAAATATCATTTTCTTAAAAAGTATTCTGAAATTATAAGCATGATTAATATATTTTAGATAGATTATTAATAATTATTGAATCCATTAAATGAAAGTATGCCATCCATATCAAACAAAAGAAAACAGAAAGAACAAATTTACAGTAATTATGAACAGTGTGTTTTATTTAAAGGTAAAAACATCATTATGTCTTAAATATTTACATATGTACAGCCGTTTACCAGAATATACGGTAATTAGAGCAAATAATTAAATTAATACTAACTATACAGTATAAAGCCTCACATCACTTAAATTACTTGCAAATTAATTCATACAACCAGGGGACGATTTAGGAGAGGGGGGGGGGGGTGTCGGGCCCCATACTGTATAGATATTATGCACCCATTTACATACAATTTTATCAACGATTTTACAGGAAAAGGGGGTACAAATCAACATTAAAAATCGTTACGTTTTTTTTTAAAGTTGAACCGAGTTCAACTTCAACGTTACGATCGGTAAAACTGACTGACCAATCAAATAGTTCATAAATTACGTCATCATTGTTTGTGAAAAAATACGTACGCGCTGACAATGTTTAAACACAAAGTCAATGAATATTTTAAGAATGTTACTTAATGTTTCTTTTTGTTTCTCTCATGAAATTTCGTTTAAATAACTTTTTATTAAGATGTCAATTTGTCTCAGTTAAATGTACATTAGGACTTTAATAGATGGAAATAAGTTACACTGAAAATGTGAAACTTTATCTAATTATCCTTGGTTCATTTTGTTCTGTTTCCATTGTTTGACACCTGTTTTGTTGTACTTTTCTGGTGTTGTCTTTTGAATTTGATGTACTGTTTATCGTCTTTTTTATAATGTATTTTATGTATGAACCAAATAAATTCAATCAATCAATCAATTCTTGATTTTTTACAACGCGACGATGTTTTTTGTACTCTTTTAAAACCTGATAATTTAAAATAACAAGTGTAAGTAAAATTTAATTTTAATATAAAAACAATTTAATTTAATGTTTGTCTTTAGTGTAAAAACTAGATTAAGATATAAGCGAAAACATGTCCTAGGCCGGATTGGTTGAAGCATCAAAACCCGTAACTTTTTCAATTTTCTTACGGGCCCGGCTGCACGTGACCGGCCTTGGCTTTGCAAAACTCCACGTCCATGTGTCCAAGCAACGTCGAAAGAACCAAGAAACCATTAAAGATAACGTAAAAATGTGTAAAAATTCGCAACGGGAAAACAGGCTTTAGGCACCAAAAAAAACCAGTTCCGTATAGGCTATTAAATATGGTCTATAAAACCCACTATATTCAGATAATTATATGACAAGAATCGACTGGCCAAAACGCCTCAGATGCTATCTCCGGGCGTCTAGAAAAATCCCCCTAGACGATTATTTTTCCCATATCGGGCCCCCCCCCCCCCCTCTTTATCAAAATCCTAGATCCGCCCCTCTTGAATTCACATGATATTGGTTTTACACTAATCTATTTTGAATCCATTTGTTGCATATTTTCTACATAGAATTGCTGTTTAGTAATTAAATATTTTCACATTGTCTTTTCCACGATTTGCTATTGCTAATCTCCTTGGTCTATTGGAGATTACACACATTCCCCATGGAAAATCAATACCATCATTTATGCCACCTATACATTTAATGAAAATGCCATTTATATCAAATAATTGTAGTTTATTTCTACTGGCTACAATTATATTTTCATCCATGTCCATTACTATAGAATGAGGATACATAACTTTCCCAATTTCTTCACCTTCATTTACAAGTGTTTTAATAAATATACCATTTGCATCAAACATCTGTATTCTATGATTACCCCAGTCAACCACCATTAAATTGCCTTCCTTGGTTAAAGTGACATCACGGGGACAATCCAGTTTACCATGTTCTTTACCTTCAGAACCTATCTTACCTAGCAAGTTACCGTTTTCAACATTGATTTTAAGTATACAATGAGAATGGAAGTCTGCAACATACATAACTTTTGTTTTATTGTTTAGTGTCAGCCCACTTGGAAATCCCAATAATCCTTCACACAATAGATTGGGTTCTTCAAATTTACTATTACACTTTACAACTTTCTTTCCGTCTGTGTCACAATACAGGATATGACCGTTGCTCATTGCATGCATTTTAGCGACCTTAGTTTTTTGTGTCACTTTTATATTGCCAACAAATTTTCCTGATTTGTTGAATTTCAATAAATTATTAGAACAGCTTGAAACTACTATACAACCGTCTGAGTCTAATAATACATCTGTTACTCTGTATTTATCTAATTTGTGTTCTTTCATGTTTTCAATCGTATGTACAAGTCCCAGTGGTTCCACTTGGATCTTCACTGGAGAACCTTTGATTTTCACTTCACAAGATGTGATCTCCATCTTCCAATCACCTTCCTTATCACATCTTCCTTTTATTCTGTACTCTCCACTTCCCATGTATTCAACTTCATCAGTGGCTGTTGTTTTCCCTGATGGCTTTATCAGAGTAGCAGCTACGTTACATCTATCAATTTCATCCAGGCTTGATACAATCACTTCAAATGCTTGTCCCTCTGTTACAGTAATAGCTTTATCATCTTTGTCAATGGCGTACTTGTTATCAACGCATACAATTGTACCGAGGCCTTTGATAATGGCATCATCTACCTTTGTATTTAATCTGAAGGTTGGTGTCACTTTTTTGGGATACGATTGGTCGTTTCGTGATTGCATTTCTTCAATGTTTTTGTTAACGTCATCAATATTTCTCATGTAATCATCAAGCGTTGTTGTATTTCCTGGTTTGTTCATTGTTGTTTTTGTAATTAATCTCTTCAAACTTTGTGCTTTCTGTTGGTGTGACTCTAGCTCCCTCACTTCACTTTCAGTTGATTTGGTCTTTTCCTTACATACGTTTTCAAGATCTAATAATAGTTTTTTACCCTCCTTTTTAACCTTTCTAACAATTTCGTCTGTATGCGCTTCTATAGCTGTGCGGCAAAGCTGTACATGCATCTCAAAATGTACTTTATCATCTATTATAGAATTATATACAACTTCCAATTTCTGTTTGATATCATCAACTGACTCAACAAGGCTAGAGACTTGTTTGTTAAATGCATCTATAGCGTTCCATATCGGTTTAGCATCATGTTCTTCATAACACTGCATAAAATGTGTGCATTTCTTGCAAGCACTTTTGCTACAATTTGCACAAAACAATTGTAAATTGTTATCTGGATGGTCTTGGCATTTGCGTGGTACTTCCTTTGACATCTGTAAAAACAGGTTTAAGAATGTTATTCTATAGTTAGTAAGGAGGTTTCATTTTTGGAATGACATACAGTACATACATAGAATCCACAAGGATTTTGAACTGATTGGTCTGTTTGTCAAACTCAATAATGTTAAGAGTTGTTATAACTTACATTTCTAGCTGGACTTACTACAAGAACGTATCAGCTGACATTGTGAAATACTAAAGGACATTGTGAAATGTTATAATTTAAAAAAAAAATTAATATAACATTTTATATACTGTTATTTAGTTATTTAGTATGTAAATTACCTTGTTTTCTTGATGTAGTTCCTTGTACTCCTAAACGTTGTGTATACAATACTGTAGTGATAGAATTAGGTACAGTTATTACATTCATATTATTACTTAGTAGTCTAGCTTTTCTCATGCAAATTATGAATTTGACAATTTTTCAAATACTAACTGTATGAAGATAGAAAGAAAGTAGAATCCATTGTGTTGATGATAATCAACAATGAGGAAGTATTATAAAAAGCCTGCAGCCATTCAACTATAATCCAGAATAAGGTTCACTGTCTTTTTATAAAGCAGTTTAAAATGATCAATATCAACAACAACAAAACAGAAAGAATAAAAGAGAGCTGAAAGAAAAATTGTATGAAAACAAATTTATATTTAATTTAAAGTATATTTTAATTTTTTTTTTATTAATTATTATTTTGTTTTATTACAGGTCTTTCAGAAGATAAAGCCAATTATTTTTCAAAACAGGTAAAAAATTGTATTGCTAGAAAGAATGAAAGTCAACGAATTTGTGATTTTTTTAAAAATAAAACACTCAATTCATAGCATCTCAGTATCTTTTGAAAATAATTATGTTTTATTTATGTTATTTTTTTTTTTTTTTTAGTGGCATGAAAACATCGTAGGTTTGTCTAAGACGGCTGTTGGACAGACTTTAACAGTGAACCAATTAGTTGATATGGACTGGAAATTTGGTGGTAAATAATTTGTCTTACTTATAACATTCACACCTCATACTGTAGATAATGGAAAACCTTATTTACAGTAATAGAATAAACTCATTCATTTCAGGTCTCTAACTTAAGAGTTGCATTCAATTTGTGCTGATAATGTTATGTTATGATAATGTTATGTTATGATAATGTTATGATAATTAATGTTATGTTATGATAATGTTATGTTATGATAATGTTATGTTTTGTTTATAGTTACAGCAGCAAGTAGTGAACTAAAGAAAGTTGGTAATACTTTTTTACAGGTAGGTTTTTATAATATTAATATACTTCAGATATTGTATGCAATGCTGTCTATAATATAAATATAATATGCATTGATTTCTTATAAAATGATACTTCAATATAAAACGTCTGTATGTACGCCATTTGAATCCAAACCCTGTTAAATAATATGTTAGTGCTTGTGTGTTCATTATACAATGTTAATTCAGCCAAAAGTGTTCCCTAACTGACTTTGTGTGTCCCTTGGATAGAGTAATAGCACTGTCTGTTAACTATATTAAATAAATATCAATATGTTATTTCAGTTAAAATTAGTTGTCAACAAAGGAAACAAGATGGAGAATGTGTATATGGGTAAGTCTTTCTACTTTCTACTCTCAGTAAAGTATTTTTATTTTCTGCTTGTTTTTGTATTTTTATGAATGTTTTTTTATATTTGTTGTGTGGATATTTTCTGAAATATTGATTGAAATGCTGTATTTTATCTTTATGTACTACTTGGTAAGAGGATTCACAAGCTCCTGTCAGGGATTTAGTTCCCTTTTGTGTTTCCTGCCACTTACTTTGTAGTATTATTGTAGTACTATTGTGCTATTTAAGGCATTTCTCATTTCTATAAATAACTATTGAAAAATATCATTTGTTATGTTAAAAGTAATTGATTGAGTTAAAAAATGAGTCACCTTTGTGTAATAAATTTGATAATAATTATGCTAGATGAATTGTAACATTTTCTTAATGAATCATTCTGTTTTAAAATTATTTACAGAACTGACGGTACCACAATTTTATTCATTTCTTCATGAGATGGAAAAAGCAAAAGCAAGTTTGGAGTACTTCAGTTAGTTTCATCAGGACTTTGAATTATGGGATATGGAACTTTCTGATGACTGCATTGTGGGATGGAACTGTCTGGCTTTGAATCATGGGATATGGAACTTTCTGATAACTCTGCATTGTGGGATGGAACTGTCTGACTTTGAATTGATATGGGATAAGAAACAGTACGATGACTTTGAATTATGCTGAGATATGGAACTGGAATTTGGCTTTGAATTATATTTTAAAGAAATCTAATCAAATTACAATGATAGTTAAATATATAATATATATATTGGGGTGGGGGTGTTGCTTATAGGATTATATTTTCCAAACTATATAAATGTTATACATACATTTTGTATATGAACATATATTAAAAATAATATTGTTACTTTCGACTTTCTTTGGTTTTATTAATATAGTTTCCTTTATTTTATTATATTTTATATTATTTAATTTTAATAATGAGGTTATTATTTTGATATTATGTCAAGCATTAGGAAAATTACATTGGCGGTTTAATTAGATTTGTTTGTCAATGCCAGGATCATGTACAGTAGAATCAAATAGATAATAGATTATCCTCCATGGATTATTTATATTCTCTTTGACAAATTTGACACAGTTTTTGAATTTGAATGCCTTCCATGCTACAAATAAAATCCTAATCTAATCCTTTTTGACAAATTGTGCTTTCCATATTACCAAAGAACAACTAAATCGATACCTTTTTGATGAGTTTTGCACACCGTACTACTAAGGAAGATTTAATTTAAATTCATTTTTGACTGATTTAATCCTTTCTAACGAAATTTGCTTTTCATACTAATCATATTTGTTATCCCTTTGGAAAATGTTGCCTATCATGACGATGAGATGTTAAAAAATTTATAAAAATTAATTTGTGTTTGCCGCCCTCTTTTGTTAGCTTTGAACAACCTCGCAATATATTGCACTTTTGGCGCTTCGTATTTTTGTGCAGTAATTTCTATTTATACATGGGCTATCCTTTTCGAACTGTCAAAATGTTGTCATAAACATCGCTATATTTAGCTCATTGATGGTAAGTATAAATGCAACAGCATGTTCAAGATTATTACAAGGGCGATAAGGGCTGACTGCGGAAGTTTGGTAAGGAATATCCTTTTTATATTAGTATAGGCTAATTAATAGTATTTAATACTCTCGATTTATTGAGTTAGGCCTCGCCGCCTCATCATCGGCCTTCGTTTTTATATGAATGAGTGAGGTGAGGCGTGGCGGGTTTCTCTCTAGCTACCTTCCATTAGTGGCCTACGCTAGCCTAGCCTATAAGTTACAGTACTATATATAAACCCCTCCCAGCCACTCTGCATTGTGGTTAATAAGATAATAATTATACGTTTTTGACCATTGAGTAGGCTATTCTATTATTTTTTTAAAATAAACAAATTTTATATTATTAAAAAAAAATAATATTATTAATAGGGATAACGATGTAAAATTAAAAGTTAATATTTTTCAAACAAATTATACATTGCCTGTTAGTATTTTGTATCAATATTATAATAAAGAAAGAATTATGAAAATATGACTTGTAGTTTTCGAAATATAGGGTTTAAAACATCGCCGAAAATGATCGTTTTTAGCCACGAACGATGTAAACAAATTGCGCCCTCAGTCGACAATTGTATGAACTAGTCATTTTTCGTAAAAATAATTATATAAAATCACGATTTTAAGTAACATATTTTATATATCAACATTGTAAAATTCAATAAAATATGATATTACTTATTTATTATATAAAAAAGAGTGTTTATTTAACCTCGTTCGAAGAATTTCAATGCATTATTTTCCTGTGTAATTGGACAGGCCTGACACCATGTGACTTCACGGCACTCGCGAGAAAATTATTCCGCTGTGTGTTGAATCGCGTCAACCAATCAAAGGGCGAGAATCCAAAATCGTTCAACCGTGAGACTTGCGGAGCGGTCGAATGCGGAGGTTTGATTGGCTTGCGATGACATCATACCATAAAATGGCGTTTTTGTAGTTGAGCCCCTCGGAATTTTTCAAAAATTATTTAAAAAATGGACTAAACGGATATTTTTTATGGTATATGGGTTGTTACTATGAAATATTCGAATCATAAAGGCCTCATATCTGGATAAAATTGTTTTTTTAGCAGTTAAAATTAATATTTTTCTTAGTAACAAGCACATGGTATGTGGAACTATATTATCTTGGTGTAGGAATAAAAAACATTTTGAGGTCATAAGAGGCTCAACTACAAAAATAAGGTTGAAATGGTAGGTCATTGAGCCTTCCGAGGGTTTCGTAGTAAACAAAAGCTATACGCGCTAGGCGATAACGATCTTTTAACCACTATATTCACATTTTTGGTTGAATGAAATGGAAATAAAAAATACTTGATCTTATAGAATAATAGGTAAATAAATATATACTCAAAATAATATATTTATAATTAATTTATTTTCAGAACAATTACCTAATAAAAAGTGTTTACCAAAGTAAAAAAACACCGCGTCAATGACATTGCGCGCATAGTAACGTGCGCGCTGTTTAATCGTGGTAATGAAAATGGAGTCAGCTCTCGGTATCCCTATTATTAAATATTATGTTCTAGAATTGTACTCTACTTGGACGTAATTACTAATGATGATGAATCTAAAGGTGACAGTTGTGGGTGACGGTGCAGTCGGCAAAAGCTGTATGCTAATAAGCTACAACACGAACTCATTCCCATCGGAATACGTTCCCACTGTGTTTGACAATTACGCAGCTAACGTATTGCATAAAGGAAAGGCGTATAACATAGCATTTTTTGATACAGCTGGCCAGGTACAAATATTATAATACAGTAGAACCCTTTCTTTAGGACACTCCTGTTCATGGGACACTCCTGTTCATGGGGCACCCCTGTTCATGGGACACCCCTATTAATGGAACACCCCTGTTCATGGGACACCCCTATTAACAGAACACCCCTGTTCATGGGACACCCCTATTAACAGAACACCCCTGTTCATAGGACACATCTGTTCACGGGACACCCCTGTTCACAGAACACATCTGTTCATGGGACACCCCTGTTCACAGAACACCCCTGTTCATGGGACACTCCTGTTCATGGGACACCCCTATTAATGGAACACCCCTGTTCATGGGACACTCCTGTTCATGGGACACCCCTATTAACAGAACACCCCTGTTCATGGGACACCCCTATTAACAGAACACCCCTGTTCATGGGACACCCCTATTAACAGAACACCCCTGTTCATAGGACACATCTGTTCATGGGACATCCCTATTAACGGAACACCCCTGTTCATGGGACACCCCTGTTCACAGAACACCCCTGTTCATGGGACACTCCTGTTCATGGGACACCCCTATTAATGGAACACCCCTGTTCATGGGACACTCCTGTTCATGGGACACCCCTATTAACAGAACACCCCTGTTCATGGGACACCCCTATTAACAGAACACCCCTGTTCATGGGACACCCCTATTAACAGAACACCCCTGTTCATAGGACACATCTGTTCATGGGACATCCTATTAACGGAACACCCCTGTTCATGGGACACTCCTGTTCATGGGACACCCCTATTAACGGAACACCCCTGTTCATGGGACACTCCTGTTCATGGGACACCCCTGTTAACGGAACACCCTGTTCATGGGACATCACTGTTCATAAGACACCCCTGTTTATGAGACACCCCTGTTCATGAGACACCCCTATTTATGAAACACCCCTTTTCACAGAACACCCCTGTTCATGGGACACCCTTGTTCATGGGACATCCCTATTCACGGAACACCCCTGTTCATGGGACACCCCTGTTCATGGGACAGCCCTATTAAAAAGACACTTTCCTGTAAAACAAGTGCAGGCCAATGTATATTTTAACACTACTGTATATCGAACCCCATATTCAGAGGACACCCTTATTTAAGGGACACTATTTTAAGGGTAAACTCTTTAATGGGAACAGTTCTGAAATCTTTAAAAAAAAAAAGTTAATTCTCATGATAATTTCTTATTTCAGGAAGATTATGATAGGTTGCGTCCATTGTCCTATCCTGGAACCGATGTCTTCCTGCTGTGTTTTAGCGTTGCTAGCAGAGACTCATTAACTAATATTCCAGAAAAATGGCTTCCTGAATTAAAACACTTCTGCCCATCTACACCTATAGTACTAGTTGGCAATAAATCAGGTAAGTTTCCTAAGTTTTTACAATACCCTACATTTTTTTAAAGTCCATTAAAAAGACTTCTTGATCTCTGACAGGATTTAAACCAGGAATCCACTTTACATGGTTATAACATATGCATCATTGTTTTTCTGCCATCAGATTTAAGAAGTTCGAGTCGAGCTTCTGAACATTTGGTGCCATTGAGTGAATGTAAGAGTGCAGCCAAGAAGTTTGGCCTGACATATCATGAGACAAGTGCTCTCACCATGGACGGCTTGAAGGAACTATTTGAATATGTGGTAGGTAATCTTTATACAAATCTGCTAAATATCTATTTTTACATAGTTTATCTGTTTTTTAAATGTTATATACCACTCCTGTAGTTTTATATACCTTTGACCCTTTTCTATATAATCAAATTGTTTGTTTGAGCTTGTTAACAAAATATTAGACCAATAAAGAGTGTATTGTGTATAAAATCTATTCAGGATCCCCACTATTAAGAGCACACTTTGTTTTATGTCCCGAAGGTGTCCCTTAATAGAGCTTCTACTATAGTGTATTATATATAGTGTATATTGTATGGGGCAAAAAAATGTGTTGTGCCCATATATAGACATAATGATGTCATATCACTACCATATTTAAGCATATCACTACTATATTTGGGCATGTCACACTTTTTTCATACTAGTTTAATAGTGTAGACAGGGCTTAATATTCCAGCTCTTAATTTTGGTTTTATTCATTCAAGATTGATGTAGGCGTGGCCCAGACTACAAAGTCAAAAAGGAAGTCAATTTTTGGCAAACGTAGTGCCAAAGCTGTTCCGCTTCCTCCAGTGATGCCTCCAGCTGGTGAGTACAGATTTCTTTGCAGTTACTGCAGTAACTACTACTTGTTTACTCTTTAACCTGTTTATACCTTTTTCTGGATAATCACACACACACAGGTGTTGTAATGTATAATAAATCTAAATTATTTTGATTTAATTAATAATAAGTTATTGTCTTATATTCTTTATTACAGGTCAAGCACCATGGATAGAAATAAAGACATCTGTATTTGGAGAGCACTGGTTAAATGCTCTTCGTCAGCCGCAACACGCTGATGTAACATTTCTCGTTGGCAATGCGCAACTACAGGCACATAGGCTAGTACTATGTTGCGCTTCTAAATTCTTCGCCCGCTTGTTTGCGATAGAACCGCCTCAAATGGTATGTTGTTTTTAAATTCATCCATGCACCTACAATAAATACATAAGACTGAATATAAAAAACTTTGCATATAAAGGAACACTTGAATGGAACAACCTTAGTGTTGACATTCACTCGTCTACGGCCATACAAACTTGATTAAAACGTTTACATATATATTTATATAATATATGACATAATATTATTAAAACATTGTTGAAATTGTATTTGTATTTTGTTGTTTGTGCACAGCCCAGGAAAAACAACCATGTGATGATCTGGGCCTCTGTGGTTAAATAAAGTAGAACCATGTGATGATCTGGGCCTCTGTGGGTAAATAAAGTAGAACCATGTGATGATCTGGGCCTCTGTGGGTAAATAAAGTAGAACCATGTGATGATCTGGGCCTCTGTGGGTAAATAAAGTAGAACCATGTGATGATCTGGGCCTCTGTGGGTAAATAAAGTAGAACCATGTGATGATCTGGGCCTCTGTGGGTAAATAAAGTAGAACCATGTGATGATCTGGGCCTCTGTGGTTAAATAAAGTACAACCATGTGATGATCTGGGCCTCTGTGGGTAAATAAAGTAGAACCATGTGATGATCTGGGCCTCTGTGGTTAAATAAAGTAGAACCATGTGATGATCTGGGCCTCTGTGGGTAAATAAAGTACAACCATGTGATGATCTGGGCCTCTGTGGTTAAATAAAGTACAACCATGTGATGATCTGGGCCTCTGTGGGTAAATAAAGTAGAACCATGTGATGATCTGGGCCTCTGTGGGTAAATAAAGTAGAACCATGTGATGATCTGGGCCTCTGTGGGTAAATAAAGTAGAACCATGTGATGATCTGGGCCTCTGTGGTTAAATAAAGTACAACCATGTGATGATCTGGGCCTCTGTGGTTAAATAAAGTAGAACCATGTGATGATCTGGGCCTCTGTGGTTAAATAAAGTAGAACCATGTGATGATCTGGGCCTCTGTGGGTAAATAAAGTAGAACCATGTGATGATCTGGGCCTCTGTGGGTAAATAAAGTAGAACCATGTGATGATCTGGGCCTCTGTGGTTAAATAAAGTAGAACCATGTGATGATCTGGGCCTCTGTGGTTAAATAAAGTAGAACCATGTGATGATCTGGGCCTTTGTCGTTAAATAAAGTAGAACCATGTGATGATCTGGGCCTTTGTGGGTAAATAAAGTAGAACCATGTGATGATCTGGGCCTCTGTGGTTAAATAAAGTACAACCATGTGATGATCTGGGCCTCTGTGGGTAAATAAAGTAGAACCATGTGATGATCTGGGCCTCTGTGGGTAAATAAAGTAGAACCATGTGATGATCTGGGCCTCTGTGGTTAAATAAAGTAGAACCATGTGATGATCTGGGCCTCTGTGGTTAAATAAAGTAGAACCATGTGATGATCTGGGCCTCTGTGGTTAAATAAAGTACAACCATGTGATGATCTGGGCCTCTGTGGTTAAATAAAGTAGAACCATGTGATGATCTGGGCCTCTGTGGTTAAATAAAGTAGAACCATGTGATGATCTGGGCCTCTGTGGGTAAATAAAGTAGAACCATGTGATGATCTGGGCCTTTGTCGTTAAATAAAGTAGAACCATGTGATGATCTGGGCCTCTGTGGTTAAATAAAGTAGAACCATGTGATGATCTGGGCCTCTGTGGTTGAATAAAGTAGAATTGAATAATAATAATAATACATATATCCTAAAATGTGTGATAACAAATTTGCCATTAGTTAATACAAATATATTTAAAGAATAGGAGAAACTATTGCAAAGTAAGTTCCTCTATACACAATATTGAGTTTAATTTTGTTCCTCATCTATCAAGATTTATAATAATAATAATTATTTTTACAGAATAATAAGAAAGTTAATAACGCAGACAAGCCTTACAGCAATAGTGATGTGAATGAAGGGAAGATTCAAGGACTTGCAGGAATATTGGAGGAAAAGAAAGAGGATAAAACATCAATGACGTTTGTTACAATCAGTGCGGATGTCGCCTTCAAACCGTTCAAACAGTTGTTGGAGTTTTACTACTCAGGTACTTAAAGTTTTATTAAAGCTCTGTCTACACTAACAAGTTTGACAAAAAAAGTGTGATGTGCCCAAATATGGTAGTGTTATGACATCATCATGTCCATATATGGGACACATTTTGTCACATAAAGATAGAGCATTAGAGTACAGAAGCCTCAACTTGGAAAAATAAAATATTGGAATATTTTATGAAAGCATAAACAAACAATAGAGGGCACTATATTACAGAAAAAATAAACCATAGAGGGCATCATTTAAACAATATTTATCCAGTTTTTTATCATTTCTTTATCTAATTGGAGTTCTTTGTAATAATAATATTCGATAATTTTAATATATAATATAGAATATTATTAATAAAGAGATATTCATTTATTTAACTCCACAGGTTTACCATGTTTAGACGCCGAAGAACCTGAAGAAGATTTAAAAGCGCTAAGAGATGTTGCCAAGATCTTCAACGAGCCCCGCCTAGAAGAGGTTGTCAATAACTTGGAGAATGATGAGGAATTTCTAAATCCAAGTATAGGAACATACTTAAATGATGAGATGGGAAAACAGGCCAAACAACTGTTTTTTAACCAGCCTGCTTTATCTGATATGAAATTCAATGTTGAAGGTACTGTATATATATTTTGAATTCTTTAATTTTAAGAAATTGGTTGGTAATGAAATAAAAACATTTTACATTTCATTGCAACTCATTTGTCGTATTCGATTGTGAACTTCCGTACTTTTTGTATTCAAATGGTAAATTGTAAATGGATTGTGCTCAACAAAAAATCATTGGAATAGAAAGCATTAACAACACAAGCTTTTTCGTTAAGAACAATCTCAACGCTATAAATACTTGGTTAAATAAGTACACAACAGAAAAACTGTACTCAAAGCTAAAGTCCCATTGTTTATTCTATTTGTGCAATATTATTTTCAAATGCTGTAATTTATTGATAAAATATTATCCACTTTTTCTTCAATTAGGTACAACTGTGTATGCTCATAAAATTGTCTTAGCAACCAGAAGTGAAGTCATGTCAGCCATGTTTAGTGGTAACTTTGCCGAAGGGAGCTCGGGAGAAGTCTCTATAACGGACACAAATCTTGATAATTTCTTAGCGCTTTTGGAATATCTCTACACCGACCATTCTCCAATTGAAGAAGGGGATTCTATCGGTATCATGATACTGGCCGACCGCTTTTGTCAACCGCGTCTCAAGAATTTATGCGAGTTGTACATCACAAAAGAGGTCGAGGCGGCAAGTGCTAATAGTATCAAAGACGCTGATATTGACGTTATACAACTTCTAGAAACATCACAGGTACATAAAAAATGATAATTTTTTTAACTGAAAACTTTGGAATTTAGATATTTATATCCTACTTGTTTCAAATAATGAACTGTATTGAAAGTAGTTTTTATTTAATTCATAAACACTTATGTAGTAGAATTCCTGTTTAGGACACCCTTATTCAGAGGACACTCTACTGTAATTTAGGAGACATTTTTTTTCAACAACTAATAGAATAAGATATTTAACTATAGCGAACCCTTATTCAGAGGACATGTCTATTATGGAGAAACTTTATTGGGTCTCAAAACTGTCCCCTTAAATAGAGGTTCTCTATGAGTTACTTTGATAATTATTATATATTCCTTTCTTTATCAGATGTACAACTCAAAACAACTCTCAGATTGGTGCCTTCATTTCATCTCCACCAATTACACGGCATTTGAACAAAAGGAGGAGTTCACGAATCTAACTGAACCAAATATGGATTTTGTTACCAAGAACCGCTGGCCTCCAGTCGATTATTTGAAAGAAGTTGAGGAATACGAAAAGATGATGGAAAAATCTGGAGAAAAATGTTCAGTTATGTAATAGGAATGTGTAAGAAAATGTGGACAATGTTATTTTCTTTACAGAATTAGATTTTATTGAGAATGTCCAGGTCGACATGATGATAAATTGTTGTGCGACTGTTTTGTTTGAAAATCATGGTAAACGAATGTAAATAAAAGTCCACATTGCATCATAATACAGATAATAGTTCTATGTTTGTTTAAACAGGGTAACAAAATTAATGTAAATAGAAGTCCAGAATGCGGTTGATTAAATGTTCATTACGCTAAAGTATAATTATTGTTATTGAAGTTGAATACTTATTATATCTAGGAATTTAAGGAACACAATATTATTCATATTATATTATAATAGTCAGTATTATATAATAGTCAATAGGGTCTTAATATCTAACACGAAAGTAAATGCAATACATATATAATAATTCACTATTTTGTTAAAAAATAATATATAGTCTTGTCTATTTTATGTCGCAATATTAATGTGTACTTGAATTTTACTATGCTTATTAAACTTTTTTATTTCTGTGTAAAAAACAAAAATGAGAAGTTTTGTTAATAAAATTGAATTCTTCAATACTGCAATGTCTATTAAGAATTTCAAGTCAGTTATGCGTATTAAGCTCTGTCCACACTATCGAAATGTGACAAAAAATGCGATGTGCCTATATATAGACATGATGATGTCATTACACTACCATATTTGGGTTTAGATAGAGCTTTAATAACAGCAGAACCCTCATTTAGGACATCACTAATCAGAGGACACATTCCCTAAAACGAACGAAAGGCAATATGATTCACTAGGGCCAATCCTTCCATTGCACTCCTCCATATTAAGGGAGAACTTTTCTGTGAAACGAAATTGGTGAAATATATCTCTTTAAAGCCCTGCCTACACTATCAAACTAGTTTGACAAACAAAGTATGATGTGCCCAAATATGATAGTGATATGACATCATCATTTCCATATATGGGCACATTTTTTGTCACATCAAGTTTGATAGTGTAGACAGCTCTTGACACTAGAGTCAGTGGACATTCTTATTAAGAGGATACTGCTATGTCCCTGTGTGCCTCTTTAGCAGCTCCACTTAGTTTAGTTAATTCCGATGGCATCTTTGAGACACTTTGCAAAAGATTTATTTCTGATAGTATAAATTATCGGATTCATAGCAGAGTTCGAATAAAGAACTACAGTTACGTAATAATAAGCCGTTATGAAGGTAGCAGGATTGAAAGTACAATTACTTAAAATATAAAACGCAAACGTCATCAAAACCAGCGTGTAGGGAATGAAACACAATATGTAGCAGCCAAACACAATAGTTGTTGTTTTTGTTGCTGCGTCGATCTTGGTTGGTTTCCGCTTAGTGTTTCTCTTGTCGTTGTCAATGGACACAACCCGCCGGTTACTTCTTCTTGCTGTTGTACATATTTTGTAATTCATTCGAAATAAAATTATTAACATCAGTAGTTGTATCACAGCGTCCAAGAGGATGTATACGTTGATAAGGTCGGTTAACTGCAATGTTGATACGGCTGCACCGTACAAGAAACCAACCGACCATCCGCAGTATATCAACGTCTTTATGTGCTCACCAGATGTCAGTTTAATAAAGTGGAACGGATGGACAATGGCCGTGTACCTCTCTATTGTGAGAACCATGATATGGAACTGAGAGATGTACATCAACCACCAGAGGATGTGCTGGAAGAACAACGTCATAGGTAGACTGATCCGAATGATGTTGTTTAGGATCCAGATGCAGCCAATGATGCCTGTCAGAAGATCAACAATGTTCAGACTTCGTTGAATATGCTTTGTCGTGTGACGACACTCCTTCTTCTTCATGGATACAAAAATCACAAGAGAGTTGCCAATGTTTATGCAAATTGACAGAATTATCCACACTGCCACATACCACAGGTCAACCTCGGCGTAGGAGATATAGTTTTGTTGGATGCCATTACTTCTATTTGTCATTGTCATGATGTCAGAGAGTTTTTTTGCTTTACAAATGATGGTCAGAGGAATATGAAACAGGAATAGAACAAGTACGTGTGTGCACAAGCTACGGATAATGCAAGTTATCTTTGATTTCCTATGTGTACAACAATTTTAATGTAGGTTACAATATTCATCCATTAATTCCATTTCATTGGCAGAGATCACGTTTGACGTAGTAAATGAACCATTGACGTCAGGAATCTAGAGATATATTCCAATGGAGTAAGTGCGATTTCCTTCGTATGCTTATTTCAGATCAGTTAAACGCTTTGTAGGCCTATATCCACTCTCACCCGTATCCTTAAATAGTTATTCAGGTACTGTACTAGTAAAGATCACCAGCTTGTTTGGTATGTTTTGCCTAACGAACGGCTATTAACACAATTATCGCGCGTATCAATAAGACCTATCAACGTCAAAACACTAATTAATTCCTATCTGTCTTAATAATATCTACGATATCTTTTATCTTTTAATTGATCAAACACAGCGTTGTTTTAGTAAATTTAATAGATTTTCTAAAAGGGTTTGAAGAGCACTTGACATAGGGTACACAGAGTTAATGAATGTTTGTCAAAAAGATTGGCATTCACATGGTTACTAGGCTATATTTGTTCTTGATAATTTTGCCTTATTTGGTTTGAGATGATGATCTGATGGAAGAGACGTAGTAGCAGCAATACAAATAGGCCTATCAGATCATTCTTGCTTGCTTGCCAAGATCTAGAATGTTCCTAAAGTAATAACATGTTAAATATATGGTATGTCTAATATTAATGTGTTATTATTTTTATAATATGTTATGGTTAACTAATTCTTGAAGAGAGCACGTAATTGAAAAATGTTTGTTCTGCGCCTGTGATACCCTCTCAGCTAGATGTCGAGAATGTTTCTTTATAACACAATAGAAGGCTATTGTGAATTATAGAGAAAAAACAGTAGTCTAATCAGGGAGTTGTAAACTTATTTTACAACTCCCTGGTCTAATTACCGATTAAGTTCGTTGCTTAGATACTGTAAACGATCTCTAATTTTGAGGGCTCCCTTCATATGATTGGTTGATCGCAAAGAAGGCAGACGATTAGGATGGTAAATGGCTTTTGTAGTTAATGACTTTTATAATATGTAACATTTATTCTAGAATGTGTAGAAAGCCTAGGTCCTGCTTATTATTATACACTGCATGTAATCTTACATCTTTCTGAGTAAATCTAGGCCTAGAGGGTAGGCCGCCTAGTGTTTAGCTAAGCTAGACCCACCATATCAGAGGGTAGGTAGGTAGCCCAGGCCTAGCTAGAGGCCTACTAGGGTCTAGGGCTAGGCCTAATGCCATCTAGTTCCTGTCAGTGTCAGGCCGGCCTTTCTATCTAGGCCTAGGTAGGCCTAGGCCTATACTAAATTTAACATTGTAACATTTTATCCTCTTTTCATTTCAGAAATATTTAGAATGGAATTTGATGACTTCCAAAATAAACTGACACTGCGTTCTTTAAAACGTAACTTTAGTGTGCGTCAACCCATTAGACCGTTCATAAGTTCTACATTCACAGACTTCCAGATTGAAAGAGATCACCTTGTTAAAAATGTATTCCAACAGCTCGATGCAAAAAGCCGCCAGCATGGAACATCCTTTTCGCCGATAGACTTGCGATGGGCCATCACAGAGGAACAGCTTAACAGCGGCCATGTTGTCAAGCTTTGTTTAGACTATGTCAACCAATGTGTACCATTTTATATCTGTCTTTTGGGGGAGCGATATGGGTCTCACCGATCCCTGGAGGAACCCCCTCTGCCAAAATCCTCCAAAGAGTTAGAAAATGATGCTAATTGGCTTGATAAGAATTTTATGAATGCGGCTAAGAATGGGTTTAGTTGGGTCGTGCAGGAATCATTGCAGAACAGCAGCATCACGGAGCTTGAGGTCATCCAAGCAGCGTTTCTTAATGCCAGCCCACATGTACGATTCTACTTTCGGGAAATGGACGGACTTGAAGATTTATTTTCAGACCTCACAGAAGAATGGAGAGAAGAAAAGTTAAAGGTACTTTCATTTTCTACCTCAAATAATATTCTATATTTTCCAAAGGGGTCATTTCACGCGTGTGTAATTAAACATTTTTTATAGGTACAGTAACCGTGTCTATAGCCAATGTTTGATGCAGAGGCTATTGACATTGTACAGTAACTGTGTCTATAGCCAATGTTTGATGAAGAGGCTATTGACATTGTACAGTAGCTGAGCATTCATCATCGGTATGGTCAATGGTGCAACAAGGGGAATGCGCTGTTTGGAGCCCATCATACTAAGCCTCGGTATTACAGTATGTGGGAGTATTTTTTTAACCAGGACTGGCAGTTGTTCTTATCAGTAATTGACCCCTGTTCTCACCAGTAACCGCACGCCTCATACACTAATACTGATTTTTTATTTTAATATTTAATAGTTGTTTAGAAGTGAGAGTGAATATGCAGAGCTGAAGATGGCTGATCTTAAGAAGCGTATCACCAACAAAGGATTACAAGTTGAATTCTTCCGCTCACCAGAGCAGTTAGGAGATCTGATTCTGAAAGACTGGAAAGAAATAATAAATGAATGCTATCCACCAATTACATTGCTTCTAAACGAATATGGTAATTGTAATTAGTGTTCACATTTTCCTAATCAACACACACATGCTAACACTACCAGGTGGCATTATCTAGGATAAGAACGCCCTGGGTTGTTCCCATGCAGACTACACTATTGTAGATCTCAATCTGGATTTACAGACTGCTTGTGTGAACCAGGCCTTAGAATTGAAATATAGGTCTCTGCCATCACCAATTTCTGAAACATTTAAACACAATTGTTTAATTGTTCTGTCTTTTATGCAGGAAAGGAATATTTTGACGATTGGTGCGCGCATCAAGCATTAGCTGCCACAAGAACACATCAGTATGTCACAAGTACCAAGACCCTTGACCTGTTTGAGAAGTTAAACAGTAATGCTGTGGATACTCAAGAAGACCAGTACGACTCACCAGATGATGTAGAATCTGTCAAAGAAAAGTGAGTTTAGAAGCTGCTGTTGGATCATGGTTTCATCTCTATAATTTAGTTGATATTTGTACACAAATTTATTCTCTGTATTGTATTTTATTTGTGCCTTCAAAAAAATACTAGTACATTACGAAGAATTATTTTCCATAAAGGTTCATCAAAGTTTTTCAAGCCCTTTCATGGAACATAAAGTGTGCATATTGTGATTCTCTTCTGAAGTTTTGTCTACACTTGTGATGTACCCATATGAACACGATAATGTCATATCACTACCATATTTGGCCACATCACACCTCTTTTGTCAAACTAGTTAGATAGTGTAGACAGATATTTAGACTCTAAATTAAAACTATTTTATTTATATTTTTTAGGTCTGAAGATTCACCTTCTGTAATGGTTATTGTTGGCAAGAGAGGATCTGGCAAAACAGCATTGCTTGCCAATTGGATCAAGCAGTTCAAACAGGTTCATTCTGGCATGATGCTCTTGTCCCACTTTGTTGGAAGCAGTGCTCAAAGTCTTGATATCACGACATTCATGCGGCGTGTGACCTTTGAACTCAGGGAAAATTATTCAAGTATGTAATAAAAAATCAGACTTTTTTCTTCATGTTAAGTTATTTTTTGCATCTAAGAGAAAGAAGCAAAAACTCTGGCTCTGGTCTTACTGTTTAAATTCCTAATGTCTTTCTTAATATTAGAAATTCTGTTCCACCATCAACCATGAATAATGAACATTCCCAGAGCTGTTAATACTGTCTTTTGTAATACTGCTGGTAAAAAAATATAAAAATTGAGGCTTTGCATAATGCGCTATATAAACCAAATTTATTCTGACTGATTGAACTACGGTAGGCTAGGCGGCCTAGCTAGGCGGCCTAGCTAGGTCTAGACTCAGGAGGTGTAGGAAGACACCACCAAAGCTCATGTAGTGGGTAAAAGACCTTTTTTTTTATAGACGATGAAAGTGAGGAGTTACATAGACAAGATAGAAATGATATGGATTTCAACAGCTTAAGCGAGGCCTTCTCAGCAGCTCTCCTGATGGGACCTTGCATCTTGGTAATAGACGGTCTGGATGAACTGAGTGGAAGCTACTCGGCAAACGCTCAGCAGGTATGATTATAATAATGTCTGAAAGCTTACCACTAAGAAGTAAAATTTTGACATGACTTCTTAACAGACTACCAATCCAGTTTCTGTAGCCAATCTCAAACGTTTGATTATTATGATTTCATATATGTGGTATTAAATTCAGGTTATAAATGTTTTCATAGGTGAAAGAGATGACGTGGCTGCCAAATCCAATTCCACAACATTGCAAGATCATTGTCTCAACCGTCAAATCAGACTTATCGTACAAGTCACTCGTTTCACGTCCAGACTGCATGGTTTATTGCCTTCCGATACTGTCCGATTCCACTTCAAAAACAGCTATTATGAAATCCCATTTTAAAAGTATAATGACCCAACATATTGACCAGGCTCTCAGGTGTCCATTGAATGACCGTCCACTGTTTCTCACAATTATTGCCAACGAATTGAGCATATCTGACTCGTGTGAACTAGACAATATGCTAGCACAGTATTGTGAATGTACAACGTTTCGTGAATTATGGCGGTGTATTATTGATAACTGGTGTAAGACATATGGCTGGCAACGAGATGGGTTTAGATCATCCAATTCATCAGGCTCTAACACAGGTAGGTTTTCTAAATAAGAATGTGAAAATACACTAAACACTAATTTAAAACATATCAATTAAGCCCTTTATTTTTCACATCAATTACACATTTTGTTGGGAATTAAGTTCTTTTTTTTCACTCCTAGAATCAAGTTTGTCAGGCTGGGTAGCAGACTTACTCTGCCTCCTTGCAACATCCAGGCAAGGCATGTCGGAACCTGAGCTGCTCAGCTGTTTGAAACTGTTAGGCTACTCTGGTCAGACAGAGGTGACTCGTTTTGATTTTGCCAGATTTCGTCTAGCTACTCAACACTGTTTGTTTGAAACACCTGACGGGATTATTGCGTTCTTCCACAACCACCTACGAGAGGCGGTGGAACACGCTTTATTAGGTAAGTTAAATGTTAGGTATCACAGCGTCAAATCTTTTCAACTACATATCACCAGATCGCAATGTTAATAGCTTATGAAAGAGTAGACTCCAGTAGCATCATACATAGTTATTAAGCTAAGGGAACACTTACCCTTTAAATTTAATCATACTCTTCTCTAGTGTGATTGATGGACACAGCTACATGTGACTAAACCAGCAGAACATGTTAATGTGTATATTATTATTTAAATTATAGGTGTTTTTGGAACTGGTGCATCAGACAATCTGATTGGCTCGTCCTCTGTCCTCATGCAGTCTGTTCTTCATCGTCAAAAGCAGTTCTATAGTGACATCATTGCAAAATATTTCTGGGAACAACCTCACTGCATCAGACGAACATTTGAGTTACCTTGGCAATTGGATAAAATTGGGGACACGGAGTCACTTTCGAATGTTCTTTCACAGCCAGAGTTAGTAAAAATTTATTTTAAATGTTGATTTGGTCAAAAGATTTTACAAGAGTTAAGAATAGAGGTTGTGGGGTTTAATTAGCTTCCTTCTAAAACAACCTTGTACATAAATTAATTTTGCCATGATTGAAGAATGTGGGTTACTATGCTTTGAAGATTGAAGTATGTGGGTTACTATGCTTTAAAGATTGAAATATGTGGGTTACTATGCTTTAAAGATTGAAATATGTGGGTTACTATGCTTTGAAGATTGAAGTATGTGGGTTACTATGCTTTAAAGATTGAAGTATGTGGGTTACTATGCTTTGAAGATTGAAGTATGTGGGTTACTATGCTTTGAAGATTGAAGTATGTGGGTTACTATGCTTTGAAGATTGAAATATGTGGGTTACTATGCTTTGAAGATTGAAGTATGTGGGTTACTATGCTTTAAAGATTGAAGTATGTGGGTTACTATGCTTTGAAGATTGAAGTATGTGGGTTACTATGCTTTGAAGATTGAAGTATGTGGGTTACTATGCTTTGAAGATTGAAGTATGTGGGTTACTATGCTTTGAAGATTGAAGTATGTGGGTTACTATGCTTTAAAGATTGAAGTATGTGGGTTACTATGCTTTGAAGATTGAAGTATGTGGGTTACTATGCTTTGAAGATTGAAGTATGTGGGTTACTATGCTTTGAAGATTGAAGTATGTGGGTTACTATGCTTTAAAGATTGAAGTATGTGGGTTACTATGCTTTGAAGATTGAAGTATGTGGGTTACTATGCTTTGAAGATTGAAGTATGTGGGTTACTATGCTTTGAAGATTGAAATATGTGGGTTACTATGCTTTGAAGATTGAAGTATGTGGGTTACTATGCTTTAAAGATTGAAGTATGTGGGTTACTATGCTTTGAAGATTGAAGTATGTGGGTTACTATGCTTTGAAGATTGAAGTATGTGGGTTACTATGCTTTGAAGATTGAAGTATGTGGGTTACTATGCTTTGAAGATTGAAGTATGTGGGTTACTATGCTTTAAAGATTGAAGTATGTGGGTTACTATGCTTTGAAGATTGAAGTATGTGGGTTACTATGCTTTGAAGATTGAAATATGTGGGTTACTATGCTTTGAAGATTGAAGTATGTGGGTTACTATGCTTTGAAGATTGAAGTATGTGGGTTACTATGCTTTGAAGATTGAAGTATGTGGGTTACTATGCTTTGAAGATTGAAGTATGTGGGTTACTATGCTTTGAAGATTGAAGTATGTGGGTTACTATGCTTTGAAGATTGAAGTATGTGGGTTACTATGCTTTGAAGATTGAAGTATGTGGGTTACTACAGTATGCTTTGAAGATACTAATGTGTGATGTTTATCTTCATAGAGAGCCAGTTGCTTTTTTTGCAACATAAAGTTTGATAGTGTAGAAAGAGCTTAAGGATAAATACAATAGTTTGAAAATCATGCAATTTTGTTTTTTTACAGCATGTTCTTGTCAATGTATGGTGAAGACGGCAACCACCAGACAGCTTTGAAGATTGAGTTAATGGAATATTGGAAGGTGTTGCTTAACCATCATGAACCTTATGACCCTGCTCAAATATACAAGGATATGGTGCTCATTGCAATGCAAAAACATACATACTTAGAAAAGGTACACTCCCTCAGGTTCCCACCCATATTCTGTTGCACGTACAGTAGCTTCTTATGTATTAGCCATTGCTTTATATTCTGTGCTGTCATATCACAGGTTTTTTTTTTGCATAAATGCCGATTTACACAGACAAGCAGTATTGGTAAGCGGAAAACGTGTAGCTTCTCCCCACAAGAATCTCTGTCTATCCTGAGTGAAAGCGCCCGTCCACTGCACGTTGTGTGTAAACCATGTAGCTTCTCCCCACAAGAATCTGTGTCTATCCTGATTGAAAGCCCCTGTCCACTGCAAGTTGTGTGTAAACCATGTAGCTTCTCCCCCACAAGAATCTCTGTCTATCCTTAGTGAAAGCGCCCGTCCACTGCACGTTGTGTGTAAACCATGTAGCTTCTCCCCACAAGAATCTGTGTCTCTCCTGAGTGAAAGCCCCCGTCCACTGCACGTTGTGTGTAAACCATGTAGCTTCTCCCCACAAGAATCTGTATCTATCCTGAGTGAAAGACCCCGTCCACTGCACGTTGTGTGTAAACCATGTAGCTTCTCCCCACAAGAATCTGTATCTATCCTGAGTGAAAGACCCCGTCCACTGCACGTTGTGTGTAAACCTTGTAGCTTCTCCCCACAAGAATCTGTGTCTATCCTGAGTGAAAGCCCGCGTCCACTGCACGTTGTTTGTAAATGGTCTTAAGGAATAACATAGATTCTATCCTGAGCAGAAACCACCCGTCCACTGCACGTTGTGTGTAAATGGTCATAAGGAATAACATAGATTTTATATTTGTATTACTGTTACTGCTTGTCAGTGTAAATTGGTCTTTAGTGGTGATATTGTCTGAGATTGGTCTTTAGTGGTGATATTGTCTCAGATTGGTCTTTAGTGGTGATATTGTCTGAGATTGGTCTTTAGTGGTGATATTGTCTCAGATTGGTCTTTAGTGGTGATATTGTCTCAGATTAATGCACATTTTATTGGTTTATAAAGTTTATAAATTATTATCAATATGTTATGTGTATAATTTGTTTTTCAATTTGTAACATTTCTTCAGAATGTATGTCCAACCAAAGATTATGAAGAAGTGCAATTGAAATTTACGGAGTTAAACTTGGATGAAGAAGACAAAGAAGGAGAACCAGATGATGGAGATGACAAGGATGGAATGGAACCAGAAACCATCAATGAAGCACAAGAAGATGTTACCAATAGCTCTTCACACTCTGAAGGTATATACACTTTCATACCATTAAAAAAATGTTTTAGTACAAAAGAAGCAATAAAAAGTAAATAATTTTGTTATTGAACTATTCAATGACTAACTATTCCATGGCTAACTATTCAATAACTAACTATTCAATGGCTAACTATTCAATAACTAACTATTCAATGGCTAACTATTCAATAACTAACTATTCAATGGCTAACTATTCAATGACTAACTATTCAATGGCTAACTATTCAATAACTAACTATTCAATGGCTAACTATTCAATAACTAACTATTCAATGGCTAACTATTCAATGACTAACTATTTAATGGCTAAATGCTGCATTTTTCAAATACAATACCCTTTGTACCAGCAACATTCATATCTTTTATTACTATGATATTGGTTTTTAGGATTTCTTCAAAGTATTTTTCATTAACTTATTTATAAAAATTGATAAAACACTGGAGATCTTAGTGAATATAAAATATATTAATGTCCTGAATATAACAACTCCTGACTTTCCAAGCATAAAATTAAAGTTATAGACGAGAATTATATTCATTGTTTTATGAATAAGTCATACTAATTTTGCGAATCAGTACACATGACTGCAAAGTATAGACTAAAGCTCTGTCTACACTATCAAACTTGTTTGACAAAAATAGTGTAATGTGCCCAAATATGGTAGTTATATGCTCAAATATGGTATTGATATGACATCATCATGTCCATATATGGGCACATCACATTTTTTTGTCACATAAATGGCTACTACTGTATGACATCTTATTTTAATACAGTGCACCCAATCACTGGTGTAACGCACAGGGCAAAGACTGCTCATACTCTGAGACTCTTTAAGCTCTGAGGCTCCTTAAGCTCTGAGACTCTTTAAGCTCTGAGGCTCCTTAAGCTCATAGCCGTTACGCCACTGCACCTGATTATTAAAGCTTGATTTTAATATTTATGTTTTGATCGTGATAAGGTTATAAAGTTATATAGCATTACTAATGTCACACTCAATTTTTAAATTTGATAAATGACCTTACATCATTTTATCAAGTTTTTCTTTTTCAAATTAGAAGCACAACTTTATGCTTTTGTTTTCTAGAATCATTTGGTGAAAGTGAGGTTGATAATGTACCTCGTCATGAGACTTACATTGCGAGGCTTGCATTGGATGCTGGGAAGTTTTTAGTGGAATTGGGCAACGTTGAAGTTTCACACCAACTCTTCACAATCGCTCATGAACAGTTAGTTAAGGTAAAGACAAATAAATGTGTGGTAGTCAACATGCTTTAAACTGAATAGTGTTGTGAGGAAGTTTATCAATAATTGTGTTTACACTCAGTATATCCATTTTTATTATAATTACAGTAATTTAAATTAAAAATAGTAGGATATCTCATTAAGCTGACATAAATTGTGAGGCACATGCATAATATATAAAACGATTAATGTGTTCATGGTCAGTGACTAAAATTGGATAGTGGTCAGTGGTCAGTACGTGGTCAAAATTTAGGGATGTTACATATACTGTAAAAAAAAAATAATTATGCTGTAATAGTTGTGAATGTGAATATTAATGTACAGTATAGAGTCAAATCTTTTATTTCTCTAGAGTTATCCACTTTCCTCGGAAGAACAATTCCTTCTTGTGAGTGTGAACGAAAGCTTAGGTGATTGGAACGAGACACAGTCGAATAGTTCAGAGGCCGCGCAGTTCTACCAAACAGCACTGGGGATCATCGGTGAAATACCTGATGAAAATGACCTCAAAAGATGTCAAATGGAACAATGCAAAGGTATGCTTGTAGAAATTCTTTAACATTCAGAATTCAGGAATAAGCGCATATTTAATTTTTATTCAAATTAAACTTTGAAATCTACATACCCACAATAGTCATAGTATCTCATCTCATTGTCCATTTAAAAATTAACAGAAATTTGTTTTGAAAACTGGCATATCATATATAAATAAACAGTAAATATTACGCAAAAAAATTGCACCAACACAGATAAGCACTAAAACAACACAAAAAACAACAACATTCTCTGATAAAAATTGCTCACAAAATTAAAAATTACTTTTTATAATAATTATAATAATTTGATGTGCTTACAGTGCCAATTTTATAGAGATAGTCTTTTTTTGAAAATATGAAAAATTATGTGTTTTTTGTATTATTTCTTAATGTTTCTTTATGCATACAAAAAGTATACAAACACCAACTAAAACCATTTATAATTTAAAAAGATAATATTTAAAATGATTTTCGTAGCAAGCATCCTAAAATTAACAAATCAAAAATCAATAAAATAATACTTGAAATAAATGCTATACAACATTAAAAACATATAAAAAACATTGTCATTGAACCAAGATCTTCAGCTAATGCTCTTTCAACATTTTAAGCATATTATTAAACCGCAGCCAGATTTGGTATAATTTAGATTGATATGTGTTCATTGTGGTTTTTAAGCACGTTGGCATTGTCCGCCCACGCGTTAACATTATCATTTTTCCCATTGTGGTAATGTAGTTGTGAATAGCCTCTAGCTGTTTGTATCAAAGTAGCTATTTCCCTTTTCCGATCTTTATCATTTTTGATTTCATTTTTCTCATCTTCTTTCGCTGTGAGCATTTTCCTACTTACGAAGGTTACTATTAATAGAAAATAATAATTAAAACAGAAATTAATTTTAATTTGATGTTTTTATGAGTGTTACTATAAATAGAAAATATTACTACAAAACAATTACTCTATTTAATAATAATATATTCTTTTTATACTGTAGTAACTTTTGTTAAGAAGGAACTACTATAAAGCTCTGTCTACATTGTTAAATATAATGTGACAAACAAATGTGATGACGTGCCCGACACAATGATGTCATATCTCTACCATATTTGGGCATATTACTACCATATTTGGGCACATCACACTTTTTTTGTCAAAACTATTTTATAGACAGAGCTTGATAGAATATGTTTCAACAAAACGCTTATGTTATATTTATTATATTCCTTTATTAAATATTACCTGTAATATAAATGAGGTAATTTCTATTTATAGTAGTTTTTTGACAAGTGTTACTGTAAACAGAAAAAAATTACTATCTATAACAATTACTGGCATATTTTGTAATAACCATTGTATGGATTATTATATATAGAAACATTAAATATAAATAAATGTTAGCCAAAAAAATATGAAAATCACTGATTAAGGCCTAAGAGATTCCACGGTTCACTGCACAGTACTAAAAAATCATCCTTTCTAAAAGCCACTTAATTATTACATTTTATTTAAACACATAGGTCAACTGATGACCCACTTGGGACGTAAACGAATGCTTAATGATGATGTCATTGGAGCCGAGGAACTACTTAAGGGCGCTGTAGATGCCATGAAAAATGCGAAAAGTACAGTTGGCCTAGCAACAGCCTATTTTAATCTGGGAGTATTAAAGTAAGTGTCATTGCATTTTATCGCTGTTATAGAGGTATAGCATTATTCCGGTTCTTTATGTATTCATCAAGAAAGTTTGTGTGTACTTTAACCAAGGCAATCTAATAACAGGATGCTGAGCTCTGGAGATCAAAGGGTTTATCTGTGGCTGCGACATAATCAGTTTTACGCCCCTAAACTTTTCGATTGGTGGCCAATTGACTTTCTCAAATGTTTGGCTGCGGAAAATATGTAACATAATACAGTATTGTTGGTATTTGTTGCAGCCAGACATAAGATCAAAGGACTGTTACAAGTTCCTATCTTGGCAAGACAAGTTCAGTGTCCTGTTGTTAGATTGCCTTGCTTTAAATCTTACACAAATGTCCTTACCACACCTGATAAAGCAGAACATAATATCAAAGGACTGTTACAAGTTCCTATCTTGGCAAGACAAGTTCAGTGTCCTGTTGTTAGATTGCCTTGCTTTAAATCTTACACACATGTCCTTACCAACACCTGATAAAGCAGAGCATAATATCAAAGGACTGTTACAAGTTCCTATCTTGGCAAGACAAGTTCAGTGTCCTGTTGTTAGATTGCCTTGCTTTAAATCTTACACACATGTCCTTACCACACCTGATAAAGCAGAACATAATATCAAAGGACTGTTACAAGTTCCTATCTTGGCAAGACAAGTTCAGTGTCCTGTTGTTAGATTGCCTTGCTTTAAATCTTACACACATGTCCTTACCAACACCTGATAAAGCAGAGCATAATATCAAAGGACTGTTACAAGTTCCTATCTTGGCAAGACAAGTTCAGTGTCCTGTTGTTAGATTGCCTTGCTTTAAATCTTACACACATGTCCTTACCACACCTGATAAAGCAGAACATAATATCAAAGGACTGTTACAAGTTCCTATCTTGGCAAGACAAGTTCAGTGTCCTGTTGTTAGATTGCCTTGCTTTAAATCTTACACACATGTCCTTACCAACACCTGATAAAGCAGAGCATAATATCAAAGGACTGTTACAAGTTCCTATCTTGGCAAGACAAGTTCAGTGTCCTGTTGTTAGATTGCCTTGCTTTAAATCTTACACACATGTCCTTACCACACCTGATAAAGCAGAGCATAATATCAAAGCAATTTACTTTATACTTACAGAAGAAATGAGGTACTCGTATATCTATTGAAGATGTTGCTAATTAGTGGGTGAAGAATAAAGTAAAAACGAACCCAACAAAGCGTAAAGGTGTTAGAAGTGTCCTACTGTTTAAAGATGTATTTTCCGTCATTTGTTTAAGATGAATAGGAGTGTCCCAAAAGGAGGGGTTCTTCAGAATTAACACTAGTCTTCTTTTCTTTCTTTCAGAGCCAAACAGCGAAAATATCAATCTTCAGAAAGATCCTTCAGAGATGCACTTAAAATGAGAGAGAAATGGTTTGGCCAATCACACCCAGTCGTTGCTGAAGTCTTGCATGACTTAGCGTATGTCTTATGCAAGGATCATTACAAGAAGTAAGTATTTAAATTACTGTTTAAAGCTCTGTCTACACTATCAAATTTTCTGTGACAAAAACATGTGATGTGGCTATATTATGAACATGATGATGTCATATCACTACCATATTTGTGCATATCACTACCATATTTGTGCATATCACTACCATATTTGTGCATATCACTACCATATTTGGGTACATCACACTATTTTGTCAAACTAGTTTGATGGTGTATACGGAGCTTTTGAGGTGGCTTTGCTTTCCACTGTCAACCGCTTCTAATCTGAACTCAGACAGCATCATATGATGCAACTTCCAACTACCCTTCATTGGCCGTCTTAAAACATTTAGAGATTGTTTCTTTTATGTTTCTGCTCTGAGGATCTGAAACCAACTTTCATTGACTGTGTGCATGTTGTCATGGTTTAAGCGCATAGAGACTATTTTCTGTATTTCAATTCAATTCAATTTCTTTATTGCTGCAAATGCCATCAATGGCTAATATGCCTTATAATATTACCATTTGGTATTCTCCCGTCTCCTGATGCAGTACTGACAACACTTTGCGTTGACAACTTGCTCACACATACCCGGATTGTGTCGTATAGCACTATTGGAGTTGGACTTCAGTGTCTTCTATATATGTAGATATGATCAAATGCTTGCTAAGCAGTTAGTTATAGGTCCACAACCAGTTATTAATTATAAAATTATAAATTACTATCTCTATTGTAGTTTTGACAAGGTACAAGCTGAAGAATATTACAGAAGATCACTATCCATCCGTGAAACACATTTGATGCCGGATCACCTACTAGTGGCAACAACACTTCTGGAACTAGGTAAGTTTTATTTTATTATACAGTACTCTATACTAGGCATTGGATTTGTATTAGTTCAAGAATTGGCCATTTTCTTGAGTTTTGCTATTATCTATCAACAAGTTGTTTTATATCAACACTAGAAACTAGGCCTAATAGCCAACAGCGAAGCATTGGCAGTAGGTTATCCGTGACCTCTCTATCATGGCCGTCCTTTCTGTTAAAAAATTAATTAGTATATAAAATAATAATTTTTGTATATTTTATGAAGCCACATAAATTTAAAAAATATATCTTTTTAGGCAGTAGAGTTTGTTTTAATGGAAACTCTATTTGAATTAATAATTTTGTGGAAAAATTGTTACAATATTGTATATACGAAAATCATTTTAGAATACTTGTGGTGATACGCTCATACATGCTGAGCAACGCGGGCATAGTCTTGCATGCCCGAGTAGGGGCGCTATTTTAAACTGGCATTACTGATTGGCTGATGTACTTCAGCCATATGAGGCAGTAGCGTTGGCACGGTCGCTCGCTTTTTGAGCTTTGATTTCATCGGAGTTAACAGTCTAATACTTTATACTCTTAAATTTATTGAAAAATGTGTGGTTTAATGTTTTAGTCGGTTATTTAGTAATTGATAAAAAATATTACAAAAACATTAAAAAAGCAGGCAATGGCAAACAAGTTTTAAAATAAATTATTATTTCCACTTAGGTCTTGAAATACAAATAACTAAAAAGTTATAAGTAAAAACAATAAAAATGAAAGAAAAATCCTTTTAATAGCAAAATGTACGCTAGCATAATTCAGCTGTCTATATGTTTTAGGAAAGCTACTGAGATCAATAGGAACATACCAGTACAAAAAAGAAGCAGCCAGCCTGCTTCAGAGGTCTTTAGACATACACACCACAACGCACAGGTCTAACCACAAGACAACTAAATCAATCCGCTCTAGTCTAAAAAGTCTTGAGAAAGAACTCCAGCAAGGCAATTACACTGATGCCACTTCCAAACAACCGGATAAAAGATCCAAACGGCAGCCATTCAGCAGGATGTCGTGGCATGATAAAGACCTTGTGGAGTTTGAAAGGCAGTCGAGGGAGAAAGAGAAAAAGATCGTGGAGAAAATGACAGTGAACAGGAATTCGCAAGAACAGGAGAGGTACAGTAAATATGGTAGTGAAAGGTCTTATCCTCAATCACCATCACCTTTTAAACTTGAAGCACTCCCTGCAACAGATTATTTTAATCTATCACCTGGAGAAACAGAAAAAGTTAGAACAAAATCACCAGGTATCATTTCCAACTATTCCGGTATTCAAAGATCCAATACGCCGAAAAGTAAACAGGTAAATGACAACAAGAAGATCGAGTTTCACCAAGATGCAATAGATTATGAAGAGTTACTGTGGGAAACGCCGGAGATATTAGCAAAACGAATATCTTGCAGTGCTCCCATTGGCCAACGAACAAGACATCTTGTCAGTAAAGAGCTTAAAGATCGCCCCTTTAGCAGTATGAGCCAAGTATCTCATGTAAGCCACTGGTCAAAATGCAATATCTCAAGTAAGTTCAGCATTGATGTTAGCAATGCCATGTCTGTTCAGGGCCCACATAGTAATCTTGATTCTTTACTCGGCGACCCACCTTGCCCGAGGGATGTATATCGCAAGCCCAAGTACAATTCGTCTTGGTATCATGTTCCAGGCAGATATCCAAAACATGCGCTTGATTACCCAACAAAGAGACAACAATCTAGGCCTAATAAAAATAGTTATTTAGCTAGCATTTCAAATAAATCAAGCCATGAATCTCAACATAAAGGTGAATTTAATTTGCCTTCTGGATATCAAGAATAAGCTTCATCATTTGAATAACGAAGATAAATGATACAACCTTTCTACTTAGGAATAAAAAATGTACTAATCTTTCTATTATAGGTGCTTTGTATCAACTGAAATCCTCTTAAAGGAATCACAGAGTAATTTAGGAATCATGTCAAAATTATTCTACTGCAGTAACTGCATTAACTCATTTTGTTTTCTGCAATAGAATATAATTTTAGGTAATATTTGAATAATGTACTGTAGGAGTTTATGAGGCAGTGCAATATGATTACACAGAAAAAGCCTGCTAAATAATTGCATAATTTGTAGTTTCTGCAGTAACTGCAGTAAAATAATTTGACATGGTCCCTTATGTTCAGTAAAATAATTCAAAATGTCTTCAACTTTCAAAAATGTATTTATTTGTTTATTTTCAATCTAATATCAAATCAACTTTATAAACAATCAGTTTGAATTGTCACATTGCTAAGTGACATAATATAATTTAAATTTTCAAAGCTAAAGTGACATAAAAGAATGTCATTGTCACAGATATATGACATAAAATAATTGAAATATTCACAGAAGTGACTTAGGTAAATATTACAGTAAAGTAGGCCTAATGTAATTTAAATATTGTCACAGTTGATAATAATAATGATAATATTAATGGTAGTCTTATATAGCGGATACTACAATGTTTCTAATAGCTTTACACACAAACATTATCCATTACATATCCTAAGATAAAACAAATGAAGAAGCAGAGAAACTATTTAGGTTTACACGGCTCCGTTCTCCAGAACTTTGAAGCTCCCATACGAGAGCTCGTCGTAACAGTAACATAAAATGTCACAGCTAAGTAACATAATATCTTTAAACTTAAAAAACGCTTGGATTGTAACCTAGAGGCATACTTACAAATTTGCATTGAAAATTTAAATATTTGAGTTCTATAATTAAGCCCAGAAGATATAGGCCTAACCACAACAATACGAAAACATTTTTTTCACGGCCTTAAATTTTTTTACGATTTCAAAATTAAAATTATTTGGTGGGTTGTAATTTTTAAAATATAAAATTGATATTATCATTATGTACAATTAACTTTTTTGATTGCCCTTAATTTTTGCTGTTTTGCCGTGAAATAAAAGAGACAGTTCTTTTAAATAGAAACATATTAAGTAGGATAGTTATTCGAGACTCGGTCTTAAGGAAAAGAAATTACATTTATTCCTATCTTGTCCTATTTTCAAAATAGGTATAATTTGTATATAAATACATATAATAATTTACAGGTATAGAGAGTTTTATATTTTTATATTTTTTTCAATAGATATTTTCCGTATTTATCCGTATTATTGTACACGTTTTTAATGACATTCGCACAAACCAATAAATGAGTCTTAAAAATATAAATCATATCTAGTCTCATGTCCGACGAATGTAATTTGACTATTCTACGTTCTATTCTAAAAACTACATATTATATAAATTTTTAAAACATTTTAGAATATTTCCGGTTTAAAATAACATTCTTCAGACCGATACAATTATTTGTCTTGATTTAGCATCGATAAAGTGTCATCAACTTAACCGCCT
Source organism: Antedon mediterranea (assembly GCF_964355755.1). Classification (NCBI taxonomy): domain Eukaryota; kingdom Metazoa; phylum Echinodermata; class Crinoidea; order Comatulida; family Antedonidae; genus Antedon; species Antedon mediterranea. The sequence continues at coordinate 1,317,922 of NC_092678.1, forward strand.
GTGGCAACCAGACGTGTATGTATTATTATTTATAAGAAATGCATATTTACATTTTAATATACGTTGTCATATTCAATAAATGTTTTTTGCCATGTAATATATTTCAACTGAAAGCAGAAGCATAGTTAATATTTTGAAAAAAAAACACTGTTTCCAATTTATATTTATTTTCTTTTTAGCTCACATCAAACATTGAGCTATACAGGATAAAACTAAACACATAGGTTTTAATTAAATGATTTTAGTTTATGCACATTCCCACAAGGACGCAACGACGTAAGCCCTAAGTAAGTCATTTGACCAATCACGACGCGGTAAGTCATTTGAACTGTCGCTTGTTATTGGTCAATCAACTAATTTGTGTTGCGTCCAAGTGGGAACCAAACTTTATAATCCTTGATGGATACTGAAACAACAATATGAATAATAAAAGTAATGTAGTAATATTATAGATAATATACAAATAATGAATGTTTATGAGTGTAATGGTACAAATAATGAATGTTTATGAGTGTAATAGTACAAATAATGAATGTTTATGAGTGTAATAGTACAAATAATGAATGTTTATGAGTGTAATGGTACAAATAATGAATGTTTATGAGTGTAATGGTACAAATAATGAATGTTTATGAGTGTAATGGTACAAATAATGAATGTTTATGAGTGTAATAGTACAAATAATGAATATTCGTCCAATCAAATGACAGGAATTTATTTAGGGTTATATAATATAAAATATTAAATACTTAGTACTTCAAAATCACCTTGAAAGGAAGCGTTGTTTAGTAGTTGTGTAGTTGTGTGTAGTTGTTGTGGTGCCATTTTTAGTTCAAACTAAATATATTTTTATATTACTAAATATATTTTAAACAAAATACTAAAACTATAATAAATATAGTTCTTAGATATACAGTAGTGATCAGTAACATTGTAATAATGTTGGTTTATTTTTATTTATATATCACTGATTTCGTAATTATATAATTGCATTCGTAAGCATTATTAATGTCGGCATCCCATTGATGTTGTGGTGATTATTAAATGCAGTTTCATTTAAACATACAGTAATTATTACATAAACTACTGCACTACGTTTGCTCAATCAATTCCAACAAAATAACATTATTTTAAATATTGAATATGATGACATTGTTTGACATTGATGACATTGTTTGACATTGATGACCTTGTTTGACATTGATGACATTGTATGACATTGTTTGACATTGATGACATTGTTTGACATTGATGACATTGTTTGACATTGATGACATTGTATGACATTGTTTGACATTGATGACATTGATGACATTGTTTGACATTGATGACATTGTTGACATTGATGACATTGTTTGACATTGATGACATTGTTTGACATTGTTTGACATTGTTTGACATTGATGACATTGTTTGACATTGATGACATTGTTTGACATTGTTTGATATTGATGACATTGTTTGACATTGATGACATTGTTTGACATTGTTTGACATTGTTTGACATTGATGATATTGTTTGACATTGATGACATTGTTTATTAGAATCACAAGTGTCTTTGTGCTTTTTGTTTTTACCATGAACATTTTACACATTTTTTCAGATTTTGCCTTTTTTAAGTTATTCTAAATTAAATGAAAAAAAAAAACCATTTCAAAACAGTAATAATTAACATACATTGGGTTTAAAATTGCAATTGTATGTTTACATCCAAATACAAATGTTTCCGTATCCCTATACTTTCATTATCAGCTTAGAATACAACAGACAGTGATATAACTTGGCTCATGGTGCTTTACTGTAGACCTACGTCGTCGCAGTTGGTTACAATTCAGGTCGTTAATGCTTAGATATAATTTAATTTTAGTGTTATTTTTATGTATACATTTGTAAAATTGTGTCATTTCTATCATATTCTATTTGATATATATCATGACCAGGTTTATATAGTATTGCCTAAAAAATCAACCTTCGGACAGATTTATTGTTAAACCTATGTAGTACTCCCGGCACTTCAACGAATCTTGAACGAAATATATTGGGACATATATGTTGAAAGATAATCAATAATTGAATTAAAGGGTTTATAAACACTTCGTAGTATACCATGTCTTCATTGCCCTTTATGTTCTCATTCTGTACGAATTTCTTCATAGTAATTTTCTCTTTTTTTCATAAACTTCGTAATGTACTATTTCCTTGTAGGCTTCGTCATAGCCAAGTTTCGATCTGTATCCAATTCTCTGCTACAGCATCATCTACATCGTTCTCTTCTTTGACTTCAAAAAAAGTAAAATAGTTCATGCAATTTCTCATGTCTTCATTGCCTTCATGTTCTCTTTCTTCACGGATTTGTTCATAGACATCTTCTCTTTCGTCATAAATGTCGTCATAATGTACTCTTTCATTGTAGACTTCATTATAACCAAGTTCTTCGTTCTGTATCCCATTCTCTGTTACAGCATTATCTGCATCTTTCTCTTCTTTGACTTCAAATGAAGTAAAATAGTTCATGCAATTTCTCATGTCTTCATTGCCTTCATGTTCTCTTTCTTCACGGATTTTTTCATAGTCATCTTCTCTTTCGTCATAAACGTCGTCAGAATGTACTCTTTCATTGTAGACTTCATTATAGGAAAGTTCTTCGTTCTGTATCCCATTCTCTGTTACAGCATTATCTGCATTTTCTGTGCTCCTATTGTCAGTTATTTCAGCAGTGACATCTACCATCTTGAGACCGCTACTGGCTGGCGCTTGTATGGCATTTTTTCTCTTATACATCAAAAAGATTATTATGAAAATTAAAAGAAGAATGACTGCACCAAAAGACAATCCAATAATCAAAGACTTATTATAATTAGTAAAAATAAGTATAGTAATAGTAAAATCATCTGATGCAAAAGCTGTCGGATGAATTGTTGGTATATTTAATGCAGTTTTTCTGCTGCCTGTTGTAAATACCATGTCAAGTGGTGGCTCTGATGACTTATCAGAACTAATATCATCTGATGCGAAAGATGTCGGATGAATTGTTGGTATATTTAATGCAGTTTTACTGGTGCCTGTTGTAAATACCGTGTCAAGTTGTGACTCTGATGACTTATCAGAAGTAATATCATCTGATGCGAAAGCTGTCGGATGAATTGTTGGTATATTTAATGCAGTTTTTCTGCTGCCTGTTGTAAATACCATGTCAAGTTGTGACTCTGATGACTTATCAGAAGAAGTATCATCTGATGCAAAAGATGTCGGATGAATTGTTGGTATATTTAATGCAGTTTTTCTGCTGCCTGTTGTAAATACCGTGTCAAGTTGTGACTCTGATGACTTATCAGAAGTAATATCATCTGATGCGAAAGCTGTTGGATGAATTGTTGGTATATTTAATGCAGTTTTTCTGCTGCCTGTTGTAAATACCATGTCAAGTTGTGACTCTGATGACTTATCAGAAGTAATATCATCTGATGCGAAAGATGTCGGATGAATTGTTGGTGTATTTAATGCAGTTTTTCTACTGCCTGTTGTAAATACCGTGTCAAGTTGTGACTCTGATGACTTATCAGAAGTAATATCATCTGATGCGAAAGCTGTCGGATGAATTGTTGGTATATTTAATGCAGTTTTTCTGCTGCCTGTTGTAAATACCATGTCAAGTTGTGACTCTGATGACTTATCAGAAGAAGTATCATCTGATGCAAAAGATGTCGGATGAATTGTTGGTATATTTAATGCAGTTTTTCTGCTGCCTGTTGTAAATACCGTGTCAAGTTGTGACTCTGATGACTTATCAGAAGTAATATCATCTGATGCGAAAGCTGTTGGATGAATTGTTGGTATATTTAATGCAGTTTTTCTGCTGCCTGTTGTAAATACCATGTCAAGTTGTGACTCTGATGACTTATCAGAAGTAATATCATCTGATGCGAAAGATGTCGGATGAATTGTTGGTGTATTTAATGCAGTTTTTTTACTGCCTGTTGTAAATACCGTGTCAAGTTGTGACTCTGATGACTTATCAGAAGTAATATCATCTGATGCGAAAGATGTCGGATGAATTGTTGGTATATTTAATGCAGTTTTACTGCTGCTTGTTGTAAATACCGTGTCAAGTTGTGACTCTGATGACTTATCAGAAGTAATATCATCTGATGCGAAAGCTGTCGGATGAATTGTTGGTATATTTAATGCAGTTTTACTGCTGCTTGTTGTAAATACCGTGTCAAGTTGTGGCTCTGATGACTTATCAGAAGTAATATCATCTGATGCGAAAGCTGTCTGATGAATGTTTGGTATATTTAATGCAGTTTTACTGCTGCTTGTTGTAAATACCGTGTCAAGTTGTGACTCTGATGACTTATCAGAAGTAATATCATCTGATGCGAAAGCTGTCGGATGAACTGTTGGTATATTTAATGCACTTTTTCTGCTGCCTGTTGTAAATACCTTGTCAAGTTGTGGCTTTGATGACTTATCAGAAGTAATATCATCTGATGCAAAAGATGTCGGATGAATTGTTGGTATATTTAATGCAGTTTTTCTGCTGCCTGTTGTAAATACCGTGTCAAGTTGTGACTCTGATGACTTATCAGAAGTAATATCATCTGATGCAAAAGATGTCGGATGAATTGTTGGTATATTTAATGCAGTTTTTCTGCTGCCTGTTCTAAATACCGTGTCAATTTGTAGTGTCGATTCTAGACTAGTGTATTTATCGACTGAAGTTAATGACTCTGTCATTGTAGTCGTAACAGGAAATTCCCTAGTAGTAGAACTGTCTGTATGTTGTGGGCCTACTGTAGTTCCCATAGTCACCAGTAAGGCAGTTTCATGCCTTGTTGTCTGACGGAAAATTGGGTTTTGTGTTGTCTGTGATGTTTCATTTACTTTACATGTTGCAATTACATCGTTATTCCAAACAAGCCTGCATTGGTATTCTACTGCGGATTCTGATTGTTGAAGAACATAATTCAATGAGTATAGTTTATATCTGTCGGGATAATTGTAAAATATTGTTCTAGTTATCACATTGACTTGATTGTTCCACCATTGAATGTACGTTACGCCGGTGCCTTGTTGAGATGTACAAGTAATAAATTGCTGACGCGGATCACTAGTATTGTGACTACAGATCGGATATTGTGCTGGCGGTGGGTAGTAGATCCTCAGATCAATAAATCCATTTATATCGGTACTGGTTTCTTTTACTTTACATTCATAAACCCTGGAACTAAGAAATATTGCAAGTCCTTTTCCTACGGTTATTGTCAGTTCTGCTTCAGTGGAATTGTTAATTGAATATGCCTGTGCTTCTTGACCTAAGTCAGACGTTAATAGTTCTCCATTTTGGTACAATATTCTGTTCCTTCCATCATCGTCACGTCTGTACCAGATTATGTAATGTTCATCTATAAGAGTTTCGTTAGTGCATTTGAGGTCAAATATATCACCGACTGTGCCATCTCCTAACTCATTTGAATCTCCTATCAAAAGTTGTCTAGATCCAGCTTTAGTTGGTTGCAATCCATTCATCATGAATGAAACAATGCACAAAATATGAAGTTGATTCCCTGTCATGACTGCAATGTAATCACGTGTGGTACTGTGATCGTCTGTCGCTCAAATATAAAGCTTTTGAATAATATTATATTACAAATTTCCTTCCAAAAATGAAACCATTTAAAACAGTATTTACGGAAATTGGTTTGCCTTTGCGCTAGTCCAAGCATAATGTGTGTTAACAATGTAGTGCATTCCTCCTTTGATTAATATTGAAAATCTCCGTGCATACATAGCTTAAAAAAACCCGAATCATTTATTCAGGCGTATTGCCTCATTTTATCAACTTTTGGCCTCTGGCCCCTAGTTTTTAGTCGCGTCGCGACTCTACGGCTCACTATGTCGGTCGGTTGGCTGATCGGTCGGTCGGTTGGTCAGTAAACACTAACTCAAATTTATGGCCTTGTTGATAAACTTTGTATTTTACTTTATTCTGTAAAATTAAGCAATTATGACAAATTGATTAATTTCTTCAATGAAATCAGATCAGAATGTTACATATTATACAATGCAACAATTAGGAAAAATACAATTTTTAGAATGTTAAACACAATCTTTAAAATGTAAATATAAAAAATATAGAATAAATATGAGCAGTCCCAGAGGAAACAATATGTTAGGTGTATGGTTATAATACATCCTTATTAAAGAAACAATATTTATATTTCTTTCTTCTGAGAAATTATTTTCATCATAACTTCCTTTACAACCTTCCTTCCTGGAATGAAGACATTTTATAGATAGTAAATCAATTCATATAAATAATTATTCCTAATAATATTTTGATGGGCACATCACATTTTGTTTTCGCATAAAGTTTGATAGTGTAGACAGGGCTTTACACCGATGTTTACATGTGCATATATTCGGCGGTAGCTCTTTCATTAGACACGTGTTTATTGTTCGCATTTTCTTTGGTTTCAAAAAGAATTAAATCAGCTATCATGTGATCACTACTGTTTGGCAGTTGGTTGAGAATGTTGATCTTGCACATCAAACAGATTATTATGAGAATCAACAGAAGAACAACTGCACCAAGACCAAGAGACAATCCAATAGTCAAAGACTTGCCGGAAGTAATATTGTCTGCTGGTAAAGCTGTTGGATGATTTGGTGTCACTTTTCTTCCTCTCTTTGTCAAAACCGTGTCATGCTTAGATGTTTGCAACGTGTTGATTCTAGAGTACCTGGTATAGAGTAGAGAGTACTGGTTGTCAGAATCGTATTAGGAAAACTGGTAACACGTTCTGTATTTTGTAGGCCTATACGAAAACTGGTAACACGTTCTGTATTTTGTAGGCCTATAATTTCCGTAGTCAATGGTAAAGAAGTTTGATTGTTTGTTGTCTGACTGGAAATTGGTTGTAGGTCATTTAGGTCATTTAGTTTACAAGTTGCAATTACAGTGTTATTCCAAATAAGCTTGCATTCGTATGCCGCTGAATCTGTTTGCTGAAGAACATAGTTTAATGAGAATGTTTTTCTGATGTAATAAGGGTACCATATTTTTCTACTAACAACCTGAACTTCATCTTTCCACCATTGAATGTATGTGACTGTACCGCCTGGCTGAGCTGTACAAGTAATGAATTGGCCATGGGAATCACTAGTATTTCGACTACAAATTGGATATGGCGCAAATCAAATTTATGAAACCATTTATCTCAATTAACCTGAATCCAGTTCTGGTTTCTATTACGTCACATTTATGCAACCTATCATTAAAAAACATGTCAAGCCCTTTTTTGACTGATATTGTCAGTTCTGCTTCGGTGGAATTATTAATTGAGTATTCCAGTGCCTCTTGGCCAAGGTCAGAGGTCAGCAGACCATTGCTGTACAACATCGTAACAGTTCCATAGTCTGTACCAGATGATGTAATGCTTCTCTATAAAAGTATACATTTGAGGTCAAATATATCGCCGACAGTGGCATGTACATGCTGATATGAATCTCCCATCAACAATGGTCTAGATCCAGCTTCAGTTGGTTGCAATTCATTCATAAATGAAACAATGCACAAAATATGAAGTATATCTCCCACCTCCATTACTGCAGTTCCGTTTAAATCATTAGTTGATAAGGACAATTTTTACTTAGGCCTACTGTAGTGATCTGATGTGAAATAGTAACAATTTCAATTACAAACTGAATTCTCTGTACCATTTCCATGACAGTAAAAGTTATTATCGTTAATTATTCATTATTATTCCTATAATATTCGTGTTAATAAACATAGCAGTTGTGTATTAAGTAACTAAACAAGACTTTTCTGAAGTCGGTAATAGATGCAAATGAATAATTTGTACAGATACAACTATTATGTGTTATGTGAAACTATACACAAAAAGGAAGAGTTTATCTTGACTTCATCAGATTAGGATCAATTATGTATACTGCAGACAACAACTAGCAGACTAGCTAGGTATAGTCAATTTCCAGAATAATAACGCCTTTTATCTCAATTTTTTAGTGGTGCTGGGTTATATTACTTTATTAAATTCATGTGGCCTATGATTCAGAGATACTTACGCCCAACATCCTTCTTCTAAAGTTACTTGTTGCTTTCTATATGTTGTGCCTGAATGTAAATCAGTTAGTCTGTATGTCGCACATTTATAAAAAATATAAAGAATGTTAAGTTATCGAATTAAACATTGTTGAGTGTGTATTAAAAGAAGAAAATCACTAGCAGCTATGGCATATAACAAGCTGAAGTCATCGCTAGAACACAAAACGATGTCTATAGACGTGAAATCCCGTTTGTTTGACGCATACATAGCAAGTATTTTCTTATATAACAGTGAACTCTGGGTACTAAACAAAAAATTACAAGATAGTATAGATATATATCACAGGAAAATGTTGCGAAAGATGATAGATATTAAATTAACAGATAGAGTGTGTAACACGAAAATATACGAGATAACAAAACAAGAAGAATGGAGTACAGAATTAAACGAAGGAGACTAAAATGGTATGGACACATAATTAGATTACCGGATGATACCCCAATCAAACAAACAATGAAGGAAACTAACAGGAAAGTAAAACGACCCTTAGGAAGACCAAGAAATAACTGGATGAATCAAATAAAGAAAGACTTACAAGGACTAGTAGACACTAACACAATAACAAACCATCCTGCCATAAACAGGAAAAAATGGAAACAAATTGTGGAAAGCGTAATGTCGGAAGACGGAAAACGTTAACAACAATGAGTGTGTATGAAAAGTAGACGGTAAGACGTTATTGAAACATCAATTATTGTGGTGAGGGAGAATTGCTGAGATTTTGGAAGAAGTTGCGAAAAAGTGCATTATTTATTTTGCATAGACGCACATTACGAAAGACACTGATACGCCTGACAGGTTTTATCTCTATATATGTCTATTAGAACAATTGTGTTAAAACGTGAAAATAGCCAATACAAGGCAATAGAAAGCTAAACAGTATTCAATTAAGGTTTGAATAATGGATTTGCATTCAGATTTCCAATGATTTTATCCGCTGAGTGCCAAATTGCATCATAGCAATCATTTACCAAATGGCAAGAAAACATGATTCAAGGATATATTGAGAATCTGTACGTGATAAGCATCAGTATAATAATGTTAAACGCCGAATAAATCAACAGAGTTTACTGTTGTTTGGGATGATATACCTGTTCTTAGAATTCACCGTTGAAAAATACTTATTTATCGTTGTGGCTGGAATAGACCTAACAAGCATAGAGAAGGTAATTAGCGAAATATGTATTTTGCTTTGTGTATATGTTGTTTATTAGCACGATAACAGTACACAATAATTGATTGTTAATTGATTATGTCGTAATATGTTATGGATCGGTCATGTTTATCGATTTTCAAAAAAATTGATAATCGATGACGTCACAAAGCTTAAAAATCACGCGAGATTGCAATGCTATAACATGTAGGCTATCGTGAAGTGACCATAAGCATCTAGATTTAAGTTCATCTAACAAATCTTTCAACATCTTGCCAATTTGTCTTATTTGTTTAGAAATGTAGGCCAAAATGACGGAAAGAAAAGCCCGTCTTATTTGAGCCATTAACGTAATTGCATTTTCTAATTAGAGCAATTTTTAGGTTTGTGTTGATTGGAAAATTCGATCAAATTTAATTGAATCATTTCAATTAACAGAAAATGTGTATGGGTTCTCTTGGATTCTATGGAAACCTGACAGCTAATTCAATTAAGACATCCGCATGATTGGAACGTTTAGATATAATGATAAACTTGTTCTTTTTGATTAATTTTTTTACATGTCAGAACAACGTTTGGTGTTGGATGTGTTATTAAAGTAACTATAGATTAGACAATTATGTTCACATCCCGAAGATAAACAGTACAATGTTTAAATTATTAATTCAAATAAGTAAACCCAACATGGAATGAGAACACAAAAAAATACAAAAAAGCTAACTTATTTTTGTTGTAGTAATGCATTACCCGATTCTCAATGCTGTGTCTCCACATAACGAAAGTATTTGCCCAGTTATCATTGGAATATTCGGTAATAAGCCCTTGATGTGATGCTTGTATCATAGAGACAGTACCAAGAATCGTGTACAATGTTCTATTAGGGAGTTTAAAAAAAAAAGAAGACAGATGCTGTCATACTGATTCATATTTGTATAATGCTGAATTTGGTCTATCAACATGGCATAAGCGTAGAATAGCATAGGTGACATTACATAAATCCCCTTTATGACGTCATCAAAACCAACAATTAAGATACCATTTTAATGAAAGAGTATTGTCTATACATATTGACAATCACAGCAGGTGATCTATCTTGTGCGGATCAACTAATAATTGCACAAAATATGATAGCCTAATATACAGTAGTCACAAATGTTGCGCGTGCAAAATAAATCACTGGCTATACTTCTGCCAAGCAAGAAATATATATTTTTATACCCGAAGGCTGTCGGGTTTAGTCGAAAGAGAGAATTGGTTTTTACCTATTATTAGTACAATCCTATAAACCTACATCCTTTGGTTGTAAATTAAATTCTATAATTATTTCCTGTGGGGCTGGTGCGTGACATCAATTTGTCGATTACTACACTGTGCTTAATTAATCTTCTGTGTGTCTAATTTATCTTAAGTTCTAATTGTCTCTGATGCATTGATTTTCGTGATGTGCAGTGGGACTAACCGGAAAACAGACAAAAGAGTAAACTCCGCTGACACTATAGGGACTCAATTGAAAGTAATTCACGTAATTAAATATATGTATGGTTGTTCCGTTTGTTGGAACGAAACACGCCGCCGTCTTGTTAATTAATGGAAAAGTCGTTTAGGTCCACAGTATAAAGAATTGAACGCCATCTTCTGTTCCATCAAACTGAACAATATAGCTGCTTAAAGCTCTTTCTACGCTCTCAAACTTTAGACAAAAATTGATGTGCACCACCATATTTAAGCATGTCACTACCATATTTGGGCACATCACACTTTGTTTTGTCAAAGTAGTTTGATAGTATAGACAGAGCTTTATACAGTTTTCTATGGGAAGTGAATACATTTTGTTCATAATAACTAAAGAATCATATCTGTTGATAGGCCTAATCAAGATTAGACAAAAGAAATATTTCAAATTAAATTGATACCATTAAGCAGAAGGTCTTTAGAGTGTTATTAATATTTCAAGCTTTTAAAGCATTTTTTGATTGTTTTATCGGGTTGATTGTGGAAATGAGACTAGTATATGCTAATGGCACTGATAGTTTGTGCTGAGAGAATTGTAGATTAGGATAAAGATAAATAAATCATCAAGGTGATTATGATGATGAGTAAGATATAATGATTATAAGTAATAAGGATTATTTTAATGGTGATTTTAAATAATAGTTTAAATGATAGTGACGATTCTATGAAGGTGAAGGTGACGATGAGTTCAGAGATGATTTAGATGATGATCTGGTGTAGAGTGGTGATTATGTTAAGATATGTTCTCTATTACTTAATGTTATTGTCTCAATCAGTGGATACAACTATTAACCATTGTAAACATTTTATCTGCATCTGTCTCTGCATTTTGTGACGTAGTAGGAATGTCCCGACCATGCGCAGATCAATATGAGATACCAGATGTTGATAACTATGAATTACAGATTCGATCTTCCACTTTCTGGCTCTCGGTGACCTATCTCTCTACAGTTGAGCTCTATAGTATTAGGCATATATGGACTTTATTATGTAATCTCACCACATTAGGGTAAGTTGCACTTTTCAATCATCGGCTTTAAATCAGAATTTTGTACAAACACTACTATGTTTTGACTATTTGGTAAAAACCAAAACGATGTTTTGAAACTGTTTTAAGAGACCATGCATTTATGTTTCTGAAAAGTCGTGCATTAGTCGGCTACAAATAGGCTGATAATGGTTTTTTTTCTGACTGGTATTTATTAAATGTCACATTTGTGCGTGTAACCTTATTTATGCTGTAGACGCATCCAGAGCATGAGAACAAAAACTTTCGAAATATATTATTATTATTATTATCAGCGTATACCAACGTATGCACTTTTTGACAATCACGTGAAATTTCGGGTATCAATTAGTTTACTTTTTTATTCCAAATTTTAAAATGTTCTTGCTCAGACAATCATCTTCATGTTTAATTTAATGACGTCATCATTGTAATACAGGCCTAGTGTCCTGGCATACATAAACTTTATACCAATTATTTTAATGTTTTTTCATTCTGCGATTGCGTCGTTAAGCTTAATGCGGTTGTGCCAAATTACCAATGTGTAATGTGCCCAAAGATGGTAGTGATATGCCCAAATATGGTAGTGATATGCCCAAATATGGTAGTGATATGACATCATCATGTCCATATATAGGCACATCACATAGCTTTAGAGATCGTAACATATCCATATCATCTATTTCTATATTGATAACAAATTAAAACTAGGCTACATGCCAATTGTAAATTCATTAACAATGATAATTAACATACCTTGTAATTGAGATTTAAAAAAAAACTTAAAATCTGTGTGATGATGTGAAATCAAATATCTGTATAAATTATCGATTATAGCGCTGCAGTTACAACTTGCACATGTGCAGTAGCCGCATATAAGATCATTTCTAATTGTTTACAGCAGTTTAAGATATAGATTTATTATACCAATTATGTTTACGTTTAGCAGAATCGGATGCATTGAAAAAAATTACAACTTAATTTCCGAAAGTAAAATGGCAAATTAGGCCTACAAATTATAAAATCCGTTTACCTGTTCGTTAGTAAGATGGATTTTCACTATCTGGCTTTAATTCGACCTTAATTTGACCTCAATTGATCATGATATGTGCAGTTAACAGTTATCATTATTCAGTCTTATGAAAATATACAAGCTACTAGACTGTAGGCCTACACGATGATGAGTGCGTATAATGGCCAAAAGCCAGGCTACAGCATACGTATCTTGTCTATGGGGAGGCCCCTGTCTCTGTTATTAATTTGAAGGAAAAAATAATCATCATTGAAGTAACAATACATTTTTGCTTTGCTTCTTAAAAAAATCAATCATAATAATAATAACAATGTATTTCACGGTTGTTGTTAGTCTATTGTTCAGAATAGTACACGGTTAATATGTACACAATAACTACACTTTATTTATTAATAAATAGTGAAAAATCTACCAAAATGTTTGTACTGCGCACGTGTGAGACTTCACACTTAATTTTATTTTATTTATCTTATTTTTAATTTCACCCCATCCAACAGCAAATATGAGGTAATACACATTGCGCTATAATAGAGCACGCAAGCTTAGCCTTTAAAGTACCTTATAGCTACCCCATCAGTCGGATAATTATACTTAAGATAACCCCAAGACACAGAGCATTCATCATCAGGCAAACTGTCCTCATAAAATAATAATAATGCATTACAACATGACATATATCTTCCTAAAAGACAACATGTATTAATAGTTAATATGTAGGCTTTTGATTCATAAGCGATAGGCAGTGAATGAGTTATAGCGCGGCGTGCAAACAAAAAAGTATTGGCTTCCCGCCGCGCGTATTGGCTTGGTTTTCCCATCATTTGTACACAGCGCAGTGCCGTACGCGTAACGCCAGTAACAACACACGCAGAAGTTTGGAATAGCCGTCGCATTGTGATGCTTGGTACCCACTAGGACGCAACGCAACAACGTAGACGTAACGCAAAGGCCTGAGGCCCCTGGTTTAGGAACTCTAAGTGGCCCTCTAACGTTGGAGGCCTCAGTTTTAAGCCTTTTTTGACATATTATATTATGTTAATGCTTGTTTTTCCTCTGTTACCCATAAGTTCCGGGGCCCCTGGGTTTAGCCAATGAGCGCTCATAGCCGTTACGCCAGTGTTCGGATGCTCCGTCGCTTGTGATTGGGCACAATAACGTTTACGTCCTTGCGTTGCGTATATTACCCCATGTGCCTAACCTTTTAACGCTGTAGTTTGATTTACTTTGTTGCTTTAAAGTTTCTGGTATCAACACTAGTGGTAACGTTCCCCGTCCAACTAAGTTTCTGGTATCAACACTAGTGGTAACGCTCCCCGTCCAACTAAGTTTCTGGTATCAACACTAGTGGTAACGTTCCCCGTCCAACTAAGTTTCTGGTATCAACACTAGTGGTAACGCTCCCCGTCCAACTAAGTTTCTGGTATCAACACTAGTGGTAACGCTCCCTGTCCAACTATTACCGTAACTCCCAAAATCAATAGTTATGTCGTATACATTCTTTAAGCTACAAGACATTAATGTCTAGCATGCGCATACTATTTTCGCGCCGTGCATGTGCATGCATGATGTATTAATGAGGTGTTTTGTTCCGTTCCTCTCTTCATGTGGGTGAATAAAATTGATTTAGGACATCAATTATTTGAATGTTATAAAAAGTATTGAATAACGTACAAATGAACGCATCGTCGAGTTTTTCAATTCCCCGACGTGATATAAATTTTGTATCATATCAGTAAAAATTATACGCAATATCTTTATGCGATAAAAAATGCTACGATTTCCTTACAAGCATGAACTAGCAATAACGTGATGGATGACAGGTTTTGGACATAAAATGAAACACTTACCCACATATTTGAAGTCTATTAGAGGTCCATACGACACTGTGAAAATAACCTCAAGATGAACTTACAACTAAAATATTCATTTTTAAAAAGGACAAAAATGTTCAGTTAAAGGAGGCATCATCACCCATTCGATAAATCAATTGATCAACCATTCGATTAATCAATCGATCAACCAACCAACCAATCGATTAATCAATCAATCAATCAATATATCAATCATTCAGCCAATCGTTTAATCAATCAATCAACCAACCATTCGATTAATCAATCGATCAACCAACAATTCGATTAATCAATCGATCAACCAATCGATCAACCAACCAACCAATCGATTAATCAATCAATCAATAATTAAACCAATCGTTTAATCAATCAACAAACCATTCGATTAATCTACCGATCAACCAACCAATCGTTTATTCAATCAATCAATAATTAAACCAATAGTTTAATCAACCAAACCATTCGATTAATCAATCGATCAACCAACCAATCGATTAATCAATCAATCAATAAATAATTCAACCAATCGTTAATCAATCAACAAACTATTCGATTAATAAATCGATCAACCAACAATTCGATTAGTCAATCGATCAACCAACTAATCGATCAACCAACCAATCGATTAATCAACAAATCATTCAACCAAACGATTAATCAATTATTCAACCAATCGTTCAATAAATCAAATAACCAACCAACCAATCAATATATCAATCATTCAGCCAATCGATTAGTCAAATCAACCAATCGATCAATCAATCAATGAAAAAAGTATGCGGAAACATTATTGGAAATCAGCGTTTCATTTACCAGTCTCAAGTATGCTTTTTGTTAAAATTGGTGCGATATGATATTTGATTGATAGAGGAAAGAATATGACGTTGAGATTGGAGAAGAAACACGAATACAATAAAAATGCAAATATCATTTCGTGTGGAAACAAACCTTTAAAACCGCATCCTTTACACGGCAATTTATGGAAATTACAAATTTACATATTGGAAAACGTACAAAATTGCCTTTGAATGTCAATATTAAAATATAATAGATAATCTAGGGCCATTGACACGATAGATTCCCTAATCGCTCATTCGGGTTTCACATACGTGATATCAATGTTGCTAATTTCTAATACAAAGTTGTTATAGAATGTCCCCCGTTTCTGCAAGGAGTATTAATGTAGTAATCATCAATCAATAATTTTTTGCATGAATAATGAAATATATATATGAGTGTTATCAATATTGGGATCTCTTTGGACATTTCGTGCGTTGTGATATTAAATATAAAATTCTCCGAAAAAAGAATTAAAAATGTTTTATACAATGGACGCTGGTTCACTAGTGTAGAGATTTACCTGAATTAATTAGCCATGACCAATCCTAGGTTCATTCGCGTTCACACTTATGCAGACTCAGCACCTATAGGTCGTTGTTGTGTAAGCTTACGTTCACATTGAACAGTGAGTTCAAGTGCATGTGTAATTACGTTTTACCATTATTCCGTGATTATCGCCGGTAGAACAATGTATTCGGAATATACACACTATATTTTTCGAATATTTCTGAATATTATGCCAATTGCATGGCGGAGTGTTTCGATGCGCAGATCCAATCTATCTAAACACTGGAACACAGAGGAATCATTTGAGGCTGACACGCCAAGTTGTTTGGTCAATCGCCCAGGCCAAGCGCGAGGGGAATTATTATTTGGGCTGACTGAGTCTCTGGTTTTAAGCCATGCTCCTGGCTTTAGTCATCCCTCTGAGCAGAAATAAGAGGCTCATGGTCCCCAACTGATTCCTGACCACACTTCTACGATTTCATTGATGTACGAATTCTATTCAGATGGGGATATCTACAGCCTTCTGCACTGATTTGAGATAGCTACAAGTAAATCTTGGTTCCCACTACGACGAAAGGCAAGCGTGTTGACCAATTACAAGCGACAGTTCGAATAATTCATCGCTTGTGATTGGTCAAGTAAATTGCGTTGCGTTACGTCCTTATGTTGAGGAAACCAAGCATAAATGATAATTTATTTTTACTTTACAGACCAATATGCAAAGCGACTTAGCTCCTGTGCATTTTGAATGACACTAACAGCCTGTAATATTTTACGTAGGCGGAAACATAAATATAGATTTATTAACGAATTCTGAATGCGCCCTAATGATGTATGGTTTCAAACATAATTATTCGTGTCGTGTATTAGACTTTTATTGACTTTCTCATTGTATATTAATAATTATTTTATAAATCAGTCAATTGTACTTACTGGCTTTGTATAATAGGTACAGTTGTATTTGTCATTGTACTATAATATCAGTACAACAACCGTGCCATGTGCTGAAAATAATTTTTTTCTAATTTCATAAATATCAAAAGGAGATGAACCGTTCCCTCGTGGGGAGTTATCAAATTGACGATAACAACATATAAACCTAACCGCTGTATCTATAATGTTTACAGTATCATACGCAACGTCTGTGATAAAGTGTCACAGGTGACGCCAAACCTTAAAACATGTGATACGTATGTGACATTATTACATAATTGTCCTATGATACTGGATGTACTGTGTATGCTAATGGAGAAACATGTGAGAATCTGGTTGTACATTACGTGCATAAAAGAAAATATAAATAAAACATTATTTAAAAAAATGATATTAATTTTTTTAAATTTTGTTGAATAGAATAGCATATGAAACTAGACCAGACTTATACAGGTAAGTTGGTTTCAATTCATGGCCGCAGTTATCGCTTAATTTGGTGGGTAGAACTCGTTAAATAATTAATAGCAATAAGCCTGAAGGGGCCTTAATATATTATATATGATGTATAGTATAATGACAGTCTTATAATACAGTAGATATGTCAGACCTGACTCCGAGAGATCAACAATTTCGATAACTAATTAAATCAATATTATGTACATGTATACGCTGATTAAGGTTAATTTGGCAGTGGCATATGAAACAGTAGGAGGCATTGGACAGCAATGCATTTATAATAGATACGAAGACATCCAGGAGCTGCTAAGCTTGTTATTACTCGTACAGAATACACTGTTTCTTGTCGCCGTGTATTAAATATTTACATGCGATATGTACATGTCGTGAAATATTAACATATATTTAGCATCCAGTAGGCCTAAATAGATTTTGAACGCGCGCGCGTATAAATGATGTTTCTTTAATAGGATATCATATATAAAACATCGTAACTTTTACTAGCGTGCAAACGCGCCTCTACAGCTCACTATGTCGGTCGGTAAACACTAACTCAAATTTGCGCACGTGACTGCAGCCATGTATATGGCCTTGTTATATAGATAGATTGGCCAATCTGAATACCTCGATTGGTTTTTCTTATCTTTAGTTCAAATTTGTGTACAGTAATTTCATTTGTTATGAGTGAATTTTATAAAAGTTATATAATATTTGTATGAATAAATTTCTCTATTGTTTGATGTTTTGATGTTTTCTCTTTTTAATTTCAAATTTTTAAAAATTAAAATTCAATTCAGAATTTATGATAATTTAATTCACTTTCGAATGCAGCTTTAGTCACCATATTTTATAAAGCTACACTATCCTATCAAACTTGATGTGACAAAAATGTGGTGTGCCCAAATATGGAAGTGATATGCACAAATATGACATCATCATGTCCATATATGTATAAAGTCTGATAGTGTATACAAAACTTTATAAATGGCCTACTGACTCTTAAGCAGTACTTTTATGTATTTGGTTGTTTTATTGTATTCGAAATACAGTAAAGGTTTTTTTATTACATATTCAACATACACACTTATTGTATATTCGTAAATGAATCGCTCCACGACGCCAAATAAATATATTGTTAATTGGTAACATTGCTAAAATAAGTCAAATGCATTTTGTGGGTATTAAAACAACTCAACGTATACACATCACTCTGGGATATGCCGAAGGTTTTACGTTACACAGATAATGTTAATATATTTCCTTAGGAAATATCAACATAAACAAATTAAAGTAATAAATATTGTATACTGTACATCGCGAACATGTGGTGTACTGCGTACTATTGTCCATCCAATCCATTTAATATTATACAAATAATGAATGTTTATGAGTGGAATAGTACAAATAATGCCATGAGGTGAAAGTACTATTGAACGACCGTTAAATAGTGACCCACAATCGTCCAATCAAATGACAAGAATTTATTAAGGTGTTATATAAAGGTTAATTTTAAATAGGTGAACGTTGTTCTCATCGCTTTGAAATTCGCAAATCGCCGACCGAGCGTCTTAATCAATCAAAGGGCGATTTGAATTGCTCGTTGATAACAAGATCGGGGCTTTCTAAACACGACGGCCTCCCGGTGGACCTACACACGTATCATGGGTCGTCGCTTGAACCTAGAATCCGTCGGTAAAGCACCTCCGAATGTCCCCGTATGTGCACAAGGAATTAATTCTAGGTCCCCTCAGGTCGTAGAAAATCGTCCAAGATGTCATTTTCCATTCCTCTGTGTTAAATCTTTACAGAATGAGTATTTCGATTTATTGTATGTTTGCGAAACACATTATCTGCAATAAGCAAAGCAAATATTATCTGAGGATACTCTTAAAGAATTGCCAATTAACGAACTTTCTTCAGATAATAGGAGGCACGCACTTCATACTCTGTCAATTAAGCATTGATCCTACAGTAGGCCTACAGTTTACGTAGCGACTGCTAGGCTGTTTTAATAGGATGACGGGCCAGCATGACAGCCATCAAAAATATTATACAATCGTATAAGTTAACTTGATTTATTACGATTTATAGGCCTCTTTATGAAGAATATTAGATATCCAGTCGGTATGTTAATGATGAAGGTATAGGCCCTAGGGGAGGTTGCAAGTGGATTAATAAGAAGTGAACTAGTTATGTCCTTATTCGTCGGAACCACAGAACCCGGATTCTCTATATCTGACGAAACTGTTGATATAGTAAAACCGACTTACAGAGAATCCTTTAAAATAATTACATTAATTATAAATCATCACGATTATTCGCTGTAAATTATTATGAAGCTGATTAATTGTGGCGGATTTATTGAAAAATTCTGCATCTTGATTTATGTTTTTCTTACATCAATATGTTAATAATATCCGGTCGATAAGGCATGTAATAATTTTTATGGAAAGCTGTAGAGAGGTTATTATTACAATATTTATTGAAGTAGATACTTGTTTTGAAAACTGTTTAGTTATGCGTTTTATTTAGTGGGAGTATATATAAAGGATTGGAGTTAAGTTAAGTCCCGGACTAAGTACAGATGGGATTGGATGACACATGATTTTACGGAGGTGAGTGGAGGAGTAGATTGAGTGAAAGTACTGAATGTGACGTCAGGATCAGGTGAGTTTTAGATGAAACCAGATAAGATGAAATTGAGTTGAGATAAAGTTGGCTATGAGATTGAGATGAGTTGAGATAGGGTGTTTTGGTGAGATGAGATCGGGTGTTTTAAAGGGGTGAGATGTAATGTTTTTGGTGAGTTGAGATCGGGTGTTTTGGTGAGATGAGATTGGGTGTTTTGGTGAGATGAGATGGGGTGTTTTTGGTGAGCTTTGGTGGAGCTGAGATCGGGTGGAGGTGGAATCGACTGGAGCCGACCAGTGTGGATAGTGATGAAATGTGAAGTGGGGAGGTGATGTTGAGATGGATAGAGATGATGTGTCAGAGGTGGTGATGGAATCGAGTAGATGATGAGATTGGTTAATGATCAAAAACAGTGTGGAACTATATCACAAGAATGCTCATTAGTATTTACTTACAGGGTATAGAAGAAAGGCTAAACATCCTAGGTGGTGTTGAGGAAGCATAATGTGTCTTGTCATTAGTAGGATGATTTACCGCAGTAGTTCAACAACATTTTATCTCTTTAGGCGCCAATAAAATTAATATTAATTTCAAATGTCATTTATATGTATATTTGAACGGGGGCGTTGAGAGCGTTTGCTGTATTTGCACATTGTTAGAAAAGACGTGTCCTTCGTTAATTGAACTTCAAGAAAGGAACAATTATTGAGTACAATTGCATTTCAGATCACGTTGTCTCTACAATAGATTTCGAATCATCGATCAACCTTCGTACCATACAAAACTATATATCATTTCAATGAATGTACCTAAGTGATTAGGCCTATCAATTGTATAGATGTGCTTATAAAACGTTTCGTAGGCCTAGGCCTAAACAATTATCCAATTACGTTGTTTTTATTCTGGTGTTAACATATTAATAATTAATGGTGAAGGCTATAGATAAGATGCAATGTTTTGTGCCTCGGTGATCTGTTAAGGTAAGCCTCTTGCTTTAATATTAACATTGTTTAGGCCTAATATTGATAGGTGTCCAGCAATCATTCACGGTGTATACTCTAAATGTAAACACATTTTATTTTTTTAGGTTGATGTACGACAGTATGTGAACAAATGAACGCAGTGTCGAGTTTTCCAGAACAACTCGAGAGCCTAACTAATGATCGTACATATACCATATACTGCAAAACTGATCGTTGTGAATACTGTGCTGCAAATCGGTTCCCATGCCTATGTGTTACACAAAGGTAAGCTTAACAAGAACTTGTTTATTTTTATTGAAACTTTGTATAATTATTTTATTCAGGGTTTGACAGTTATAGACGGTTGTACCTTTTATGACTTACATTAAATAAGCATATTGCACGTTCAGTATACCATGCTCTGTCAATGGCCTTTCTGTACGGAAATTGTTGATCCTTGCGGGGGTGGGGCAATTGCAGCAAATCCCCTTTTAAGAGGACACTTTCGGGACCTAACACAATTTCCCCTCAATAAGGGTCTCAAAGAGACTTGTACTATAATAATAGTACATCCAAGGAGTTGTAAAATCCTGGTACGTCCGTCCTGTTAAACCTGCGAATTGAAAATAGAATATATATTTTGTGTCGATCAGATGTACCGTAAACATAAATAAACGTATCCGAAGTACATAAAAACAGAACATTCGGAAGTTAATGATAGACTGAGTTTTATTAAGAGAAATCACGTACGTGAATCAATCTATCAGCACGACCCATTACATAATAAATTGCCAGACTCTGTTGAGAATTATCATTTTGATTTGATGTTCACTTTATGCATAATTAGCTATAATTTTATTGGCGGATTACGTGGTTTTACCTGTGGTTTTTATAGGATGCATAACATTAGCAACACTGCTCGTATGTGTGTACTGTATTATATTTATTTTATTTATTTTATGTCTTTAGGAAATGTGACTAAGGATTAATCACTGTCCTATCAGATAGGTGGTAATCCCTCTGATACAGGGGCTATTTTGTGAAACAGTTTACCGGGGAACCCCCTACTCTTTTCGAAGAAGAACTGGGTTCTTTAAAGTGCACACAGGTTATAACTGTGTACACTGGACCTACGGTAGTCCTTATCCGAGAAGACTTGTTTTACCACCAAAACTAGGAGCGAATCGGCCTCGAACCCTTGCCGATGTTGTTGGCTCTTTAGGTACGATAAACGGCGCCCCTGCCGTAACCGCTCGGCCATTTGACTCGCTTATATAGTGTTTATATTATAGGCCTATAATGAAACTAGTACTTTTTTGGAACATTCCTATTCAGGGGACACATCTATTATGAAGGAAACTTTCCATTTAATGAACATGGGGAAATATATGTTTTTTTACACTGCAAACCCATATTCAAGGAACGCCCTCTAAGAGGACACTTCCCATGAAACACTACAGCCAATTCCTAATCAGGGGAAGCTCTTTGTAAGGGACATTTTCCACTACTACCGGACGAGGAGCACTAGCCTATGTGGCAACACTCCACCAAGCCCTATTCGGGAACACTTGCCCATAAAACCGAGGCGTACGGCAATATGTTTTAACACTCCATCCTATTCCTATAGGGGGACGCCGCTTTATTGGGTATCTAGATTGTGTCCCTTTTGTAGGAGTTATAAATCTAAACTACAGTATATTATTTATTTAAAAATTCTAAAATAACAGCACCAACGACAAGTTGACAAGCTGGCAAGTTTTGTACATTCCAGTGTGTATGTCTATCTGTCAAACGTCAGTTAGAGAACCGTAACTACTGGGAAAACAACTTTTCTGCGTTATCCTATTAGGCGAAATGTACGTTAGTGTTACGGGTGGATTTTTTTGTGTGTGAAAGTACGTTTGTGTACACTGTCACTGCTTGTGATGTATGTGTTATTGTTTGTATTATAAAATCCGGAATAAATTGAATTGAATTGGTTTTACCAGCGATTTTATATCATGTGATCGTTTACAATATCATTGCTTACGTCATCATGCCTTGTCACACCGGGGCCACTGTAAATTATGTATTTTGAATATTACCACCTGATTTGTCAGCCTATAGATGGCGCGCACAGCTATGTTTAAGGCGCAACTATGGCGATGATTTATGAAGATAGCTATGACGTAATAATTCATGTTCTGTTACTAGTAACGTACTAATGGTTCTAAAATTAATATTCAATTAAAATGATCAGAATTATTCCATTTATTTGTTCCAAATTACTAATAATTATTAATATTTCATCAAATGGCGTCAGATAACATCGCGTCATCAAATCAACCAAAAGTCAATCTCTGAAAGTAAGTCCACTTTAAGTTGACATACGTCATGCAAATTAGTCAATCAAATTCAAGACTGTCGAATTAACATCGCGTCAGTGGTTGCCAAGGCTATGTATAACACTACATTGTCTATTAATAAATATCGCTTACGCATAATTTGTTTGTTCGAAGTGTTTATATCTTAAGCAAAACAGTAGATGATATGAGTGATTTTTGATGATTTTTCCCGATCGCGAAAAATGCTAAAACAACAAACAACATTTAATTCTGCTGTATTAGCTTGGCCGTAACAACAGTGGATGCAGTGTCCCAAGGACTTACTTTAAGGGTAACGCGAGTGAGTTGACCAATACAGTTTGAATGATCAATCCCGTCGTCGTGATTGGTCAAATTGCTTGCGCTGTGCTTACGTCATTGCGTTGCGTCCTACATATTTGCTTGCAGGTTCATTCTCTAAAGCTTTGTCAAACTTTATGTGCAAAAAATGTAATGCGCCCATATATGGGCACGATCAGATGTCATATCACTACCATATTTGGGCATATCACTACCATATTTGGGCATATCACTACCATATTTGGGCATATCACTACCATAATTGGGCATATCACTACCGTATTTGGGCATATCACTACCGTATTTGGACACTCACACTTCCAAATGCTCTTAATTTGTAAATTGAGGCAAAATATAGAATTTAATGTCCTCGTAAAAATTCAATTTAAAAATGTATGACTCAATCAAATCATTAACTACAATCATTGTCGATATCAATTTAAATACAGTATATTTGTAAAAGTTAATTATTTTAAACATTACAATTTTCTAAATGGTCTATGATAAATGTGATACAGTTGGAAAAAATGTCATACTGTATTGTAGTGTGTTCACAAATTGTTTTGTAATGGCGTCCTCTAACCATGAATTCCTTTTACTACTGGATAGGTATGGGCGGCCGTTATGGCTATAATATACAACGTGTAAATACGCAAAAAGAACGGCCGCCCATAGATTGCATGTACGATATACGATATAATTAAAACATTTTAATCTTTTTTAAGTAGGTTGTTGGTGTAAATGTATAAAACATCTCGTCTGTTGTTGTCAGTAGGCCTACCTAAAAGTCACTGAATTTATGTAAATTTTAACCATCGATAGATAATATCCTTATATTTTTATTTGTAATCTTCTTAAGTGGATTAGAGTCTGAATATAGGCTATGTTGCGAGGTAGGCATTGCGATTGTTATTTGTAATCTTCTTAAGTGGATTAGAGTCTGAATATAGGCTATGTTGCGAGGTAGGCATTGCGATTGTTATTTGTAATCTTCTTAAGTGGATTAGAGTCTGAATATAGGCTATGTTGCGAGGTAGGCATTGCGATTGTTATTTGTAATCTTCTTAAGTGGATTAGAGTCTGAATATAGGCTATGTTGCGAGGTAGGCATTGCGATTGTTATTTGTAATCTTCTTAAGTGGATTAGAGTCTGAATATAGGCTATGTTGCGAGGTAGGCATTGCGATTGTTATTTGTAATCTTCTTAAGTGGATTAGAGTCTGAATATATAGGCTATGTTGCGAGGTAGGCATTGCGATTGTTATTTGTAATCTTCTTAAGTGGATTAGAGTCTGAATATAGGCTATGTTGCGAGGTAGGCATTGCGATTGTTATTTGTAATCTTCTTAAGTGGATTAGAGTCTGAATATAGGCTATGTTGTGAGGTAGGCATTGCGATTGTTATTTGTAATCTTCTTAAGTGGATTAGAGTCTGAATATAGGCTATGTTGCGAGGTAGGCATTGCGATTGTTATTTGTAATCTTCTTAAGTGGATTAGAGTCTGAATATAGGCTATGTTGCGAGGTAGGCATTGCGATTGTTATTTGTAATCTTCTTAAGTGGATTAGAGTCTGAATATAGGCTATGTTGCGAGGTAGGCATTGCGATTTCAATAATTTGAGTATTTTTCGGTTTCATATGGCCTCACTTTTGTTTTCATATTATCACCAGCTTAAAATTCAGACTTTTACGATCGGACTTTTGTGACTGATAATATTATGTGATTTACTTAGTCGGTTAAGTATACTAGCCTTAAATTTGTGTTATTAATAATTCGATGTCATTACAATTCTAAATGTAATTCACTGATGGTAATCAATAATGGAAGGCCTGGTTTAATTTATGTAAAATGTTTTCTATTGATGTGAATTTCTTTTTTTAGAAATTCATTAAAGTGAAGAGCATTGATTTTTAAACTATTCTTCATATCCACTTATATAATTATTGATTTATATGTATTTGTTTCCTTTGTGTTATTTTTTGTTGTTGCAACGTTGATTTAAATTGTAGATAATATGACGTATATTGTATTAATTTCGTATTGTTTACGTAGGTTGCTATGTTCGTATGGCACGTGACGGTTGCTAGGTATTCAGACCAATCACTATTTTTTACCGGATAATACGATTGCAACCGGATACTATGGATTTCTCCTGGATTTTATGTTGGTTTAGTTTATCATCGTTTTTGTGTATTCACGTTACGTGTACATTACGTGGATTGTCAACCACTTCGATATCAGACGCGATAGTTTTGTATGAGGGCGTGCTAACGTATGACAACACTGCAGAAGACTTAGCAAATGACAAAGTATTAGTCTTCCCATTCGTTGACGGATGCGACGAGGCATTCTGTGCACAATTCAATGCATATGTATTGACTTCGCTAAGCAAACTGACTACTGTATTGTACAATTCATGTATATGCAAATGTAAAAACGGTGTGTTGTTTGACGTGAAGTTAACAAGATGCTTTGATAGTCTTTCTAATAACAGTAAGTACACAACCTAGATATTTTTTACATTATTCAATATTCATGTATCGTTTCTGTGCCGGCTGTATCGCACGTAAGTAATGTTTTGTTATTTAATCTTTTAAAACGAATCGCCATTAATCAGTATAACCTATTTATATTACACTTTACGCTACTAATTATGTTTTTTTAATATCTGCCTCAAGCGTTATGATGGCTAAAGTGGGCGTGGTCGTAAGCAATCCCACACCCTCCCCAATAAAATTCTGAAACGGCCATCGATAACATTTTAAAATGTATAGTATCAATTAGCAGGTCTATCCATAGGGCTTTCATGGTATATCTCTACCACTGTACCACACATCCCATCCATGTTGGTTTTTTTAATGTTTATTAAGCGTTATTATACAGCGCTTTGACACTTGAAAAAATGGTAGGCCTACACCTCATTACATAAAAAAACGAAACGAAAACATAAAAACCGGCAAAAAACAAACCAGGTCCCACATGTGTTACCAGGCAAGAACATTAAACAAGATGTAATTTTAAGTTTTTCTTTGAATAATTTCGAGTTATCTTCCTCAAAGCGTGCATGCCAGTTTTTATGTGTTCATATACACTGCTACTAAATACATTTGATCGACTTGTTAGTTTAGTATTGTTTTAAACAGCATTATCCACGTCCATTTTTGTCACTACTTACGGTAGATGTCAATATTTATTGTTTATGACATAATAAATAATATAAACAACCATTCATAACTCCCTTACAAAAATCAATCCTACGCTAGATACTACGCTAGATACTACGCTAGATACTACGCTAGATACTACGCTAGATACTAAGTTAGGCCTAAACTCTTTTAAGACCCAACTGAAGGCTTTTCTTTTCCAACAAGCAATGTCCTACCTTTTTTTTCTGTATTGTTAATTAACTAAACAACACGACTGTATTCACATCCAATTTCTGAGATGGCAATATTTACACATGAGTATTAGGCCTAGGCCTATAGCTGGGCCTAATAGGCCTAAGGCTTGGCATATGCCTTCGAGTTTTTTTCTAACACAGCAAAAGATAGTGGTGTCTTGAATGCAGATCTAATCCACGTAGATCGGTCTGTGTGTTATTTTACAGAATAATTTATTCGAAAGTAGTGTAATTCACAAAACATTTACAAGATCATGTGTGCCGTACTCGAGAGAATTAAGTGTTAATAGCGAGCGTTAAAATTCATTAAAACTGTGTCCATACGGACATTGAAATGTTAATATTAATTAACGTTAAACACGCTAATGAGCTAGTTAAGTCATTTGCATAATCCGAATTCAATTGTTTACGTTGTTTATTCCAATTAAAAACTGGCTATGAATTAAAGTTCGCCTACAATAATAAATAAAACTGTCCAGTTTCATAGGCAAATCCTTGATACAGATTTAGATGTGATACACTTGTGATACCTGTGTCATAGACCCTAACATAACCCTAAACTTCCATGATACAGTAATCACATGTGAAACACTGTATTACGGAATATGCCTATGTTATTTGGGCAGTGGAGATACAGGCTCACAATCGGTTTGTGTGTGACGGGGTTTCAAATTCTCTAATCTCATCTAGATTTCTTGATTATAATCATATATTTATAATAATTATACCTTTTAAAATGAAATTGTGTATACCCACGTTTCCAAATGTCTGATATAATGATAATGCATCGTGTAGACTTCTTCAATAAAATAGAAATAAAATAAAGAGAAACGAACTCATTATATTAATTGAGAAGTAAGTGAAGCGTGTAATGCGAATAAAATGTACATTGGGTACCGTACGAGATAATTAATTCACTGAATTTTATATCTTATTCAAGAATAATTAAAAATTACGAGAGATGGTTTTAGCTTTTGATTAAATTGAATTTATAATGTGTTTTACAATAAGTATTGTATCAATGTAATACATCACATGGACGGGTTAGAAGGGATCGGGCCTTTTAATAGACTGTCGTGAGAGAGTTCAATTTAAACAAAAAAGGCGTATTTATAGGTGATAAAATAATGTTGTCGTGTGTATTTACGGAAGTTTTGGTGCGTTTTTAGCAAAAGTCATATTCGCCTCTCGGTTGGGGCAGGCCGTATATAGTTATCCTTACCGTTTCACATTATTCGGCATCATTATGAGGGTGGGGGGTTGGTGTTGGTGAGGTATTGTACTCTGTCAATTAATTTGAACCAAGATCCATGACTTGATGGCGTTACAACCACCAAGCTACAATCTCATCCAACTTGTGATTAAATTCAACCATGATTATATTCTGTATAACATAATCTCAGCAAAGTAGTTAATTATTGTATCTAGCAGCATACATTACCTGTTATCACTACAGATTATTAATATTTAAGTCGCTTTTAATTATATATACTGCGTTCATCAACAGCACGGTAACAGTCACGTGACACTATAGCAGTAATCTCAACGTAAAGTGTATCATTATCAAGAACGATGCGTTTTTTATTTGTTATTAATTGATATCATATCGTTGACGTCGGCCTGCACAGAAAGATTTGTCATTTCAGACAATAATAGCCTATAGATAGATAGATCCGTCCTTTGGATGGAACGTTAAGCCGTTGGTCGGTGTGCGTACTTTGCAAATGTGCGCGATATAAAGGAGTAGGAGATCTTCTCCCGGTATGTTGAATATGGTCGCGATGGACCATTTAGGCCTACTGAGGCATTGACCGAACAGTCTTGTACTGAAGAAGTCACCCAGTATAAAAAAGAAATCAAAATTGATTAAACCCATTGCATCTTCTGGAAAGGTTACCCCAGTGTACTGATCCATCTCAGCCCCTTTGGGGCAGACGAGTCAGCGCCGTTTAGTGGTAGCGTGACACAAAGGGTACCCTTAAAGGAAGATGGAAGTTTTTCTTGTGTTGCATCATAACATAGCCTACGCTTTATATGTATTAAGCACAGTATCACGAATCTGTTACAAAGTACTAAAGCGATATCAGCAATTTATTTGTATTATACGAATCGTAGAATGTTACATTTTAAAATTTAAAACGTCAATTTAAAGAAAATGAAATTTTGTTTTGATGTGACCGCTAAGTAGGGCTACGGTACAGATCGTATGTTATCCGTTTTATTTTTATTAATATTTTTAATGAATACATTTGAATACTGAATTGAATAAAGGTAGTCTAATACTAGGCCTAATGAATTAGTATTTGCTAAAGCTTGGTTCCCACTAGGATGCAACGTAAGGACGCGCAACCATCGAGGTATTATAGATTATATATAAAACTATATTTGCCCGCAATTTGACTAACGTTTGGTTCCCACTACCTGATGTAACGCAATGACACGCACCGCAAGTAATTTGACTAAAGCTTGACTTCCACTACCTATGATGCAACGCAAGGACGCGCAACGCAACCAAATTGACCAATCACAAGCAAAAGTTGGACGAAACCATCGCTTGTGATTAGTCATTCGCTTGCGTTGCGGCTTACGTCCTTGCGTTGCGTCTAGTGGGAACCAAACTTAAGGATTCAACAAAGTAATTTGTCCAATCACGACAAGATTAAGTATAATCCATCTCGTCGTGACTGGTTAAATTACTTGCGCTGCGCTTGAGTTAGTGTAGCATTATCCAAGTCCATAGAATGTGAGTAGAATGATGATTTAGCATCATTACCAATGTTGTTATTTGTTAATTTTAACCGGGTGTGGACGTGTGGGTGGCGTAATAACGTGTTAAAGGGGACCTTTCAACACCCACATACAAGTTGAAACTTGCAAAACATGAGAACAACATATTACTTTTCGTATAAGAAGATTAAGTTTTATTTTTTATTTAGCTGTATCATTCGAAATTTGATATTTCTAGTACTATTAGAGATATGTTATAAAGATGATTGATGTCATGTCAATTTTCTACGTTAAGATATCAATTTTACTTTTTATTTTAATAACTGATTTCTCATCTGATAGCCAAAGATGTAATGACCAATTTGATATTATTTCGATCTAGAATAACATAATTTAAACATAAAAATAATATGAGTTATTGATTTAGGAGGAGAGTTAGAACACATAAAAAAAATAGATTAAAGAAATGGGTTCATTAGAATGTATTGATTACGTCATGAATGTTTATGTCGACTTCCTTTATGTTAATAGGTATACAAACCTTGGGTTCCGCATGGGTCAGGTTTGAAGTTCATTTAGAATGTACTGATTACGTCATTCGACTTCCTTTATGGTATACAAAACATTGGGCCCCGCATAGGTCAGGTTTGAAGTTCATTTAGAATGTAGTGATTACGTCATTCGACTTCCTTTATGGTATACAGAACCTCGGGCCCCGCATAGGTCAGGTTTGAAGTTCATTGATAATGTATTGATTACGTCATTCGACTTCCTTTTATGTTAATATGTATACAGAACCTCGGGCCCCTTAAGCGTGGTTCCCACTAGCGACGCAACGCAAGGACGTAACGCAACGCAAGTGAATTGACCAATCACAAGCGATGGCTTATTCGCTTGTGATTGCTAACTGTCTATAACTTCGCTTGTCATTGGTCAACGCGCTTGCGTTGCGTTTACGTCATTGCGTTACGTTCTAGTGGGAACCAAGCTTTATGGGTCAGGTTTGAAGTTCATTTAGAATGTGTTGATTACGTCATTCGACTTCCTGTATAAGTATACAGAACCTCGGGCCCGCATGGGTTAGGTTTGAAGTTCATTTAGAATGTTTTGATTACGTCATTCGACTTCCTGTATAAAGCGTGGTTCTCACTAGCGACGCAACGCAAGGACGTAACGCAACGCAAGTGAATTGACCAATCACAAGCGATGGCTTATTCGCTTGTCATTGCTCACTGTCTATAACTTCGCTTGTCATTGGTTAAAACGCTTGCGTTGCGTCTACGTCCTTGCGTTGCGTTCTAGTGGGAACCAAGCTTTAGTATACAGAAACTCGGGCCTCGCATGGGTCAGGTTTGAAGTGAGTTTATTTAGAATCTATTGATTACGTCATTTGACATATTTATGTCGAGTAGGTACGGTGTGTACCCTACTACAGTATTGAGAAACTACGATCCTGAAGAGGAAATTGCTAAGAGGAATACGTTCGTACTGTGTTTTCTAAGGCAAACACGTCAACGCGATCTAAGGTTAAGTATGGGTTTAAAAAACACATTCTTTAAGTACACTTCTTGTTAGAATATAATCCTAATAAATGTGTCATAAGATTCTATGGTTTTTGACGGTCATAATGATAGTATAATTTAGTCGTATGGTTATTCTGGATTTAAGACACTCAAGTGTTTAACCAATATATCAACAAAAAATAATTATACAGTACATATTTTTCATTCGAATAATCCCGTGTTGTAGTAAAGTTAGAATTTTAAGTGAAAAAAATGTGAACTCCTACACTGAGATTAGATAGATTGCATAGCATAAGTATGGTCAAGTAAAGCTATATACAACGCGTGCAACATTTTAGTTGAGGGACACAACAAAATCTTTCAGGTAAAATGTATCTGTGTTTATTTCTGTTTGACGTTCTTCTTAGAGTTTACGTGTATACGTTTGTGTGCGTTCATCTTAGTGTTTACATGTAACGTATAGGCGTTCTCCCTAGCGTTTGCTTATCTCTAGACGTTACGTATCAATCAAGTTTCTTAGCGTTAACGTACAAGTCACATACGTTCTGAGTGTTTACGCTAGATGTTTGCCTTAGCATTTTCATATTCCTAGTCGGTTTTTTGCATTTACTTCTCAAAAGACGTTATCCTTAACGTTTACATTTTGTAATTACTTAGACGTTCTTAGTGTTTATATATCGATCTTATTAGCGTTTACGTATCGTTATTATCAACGTTTACGTATCGTAATTATCAGCATGTACGTATCGTTCCTATCAGCGTTACGTATCGTTCTTATTAGCGTTTACGTATCGATCTTATTAGCGTTTACGTATTGTTCTTATCAACGTTAACGTATCGTAATTATCAGCATGTACGTATCGTTCCTATCAGCGTTTACGTATCGTTCTTATTAGCGTTTACGTATCGTTCTTATTAGCGTTTACGCATCGTTCTTATTAGCGTTTACGTTTCGTTCTTATTAGCGTTTACGTATCGTTCATATTAGCGTTTACAGTACGTCATCGTTCGTATTAGCGTTTACGTATCGTTCTTATTAGCGTTTACGTATCTCTAGATAATTTTCTCAACACTTTGAACTTGGTACATTATTGTTTTAAATTTAATTAGTCATTTAAATTCTGAAAAAATGAAAAGCATATGCGATATTGATGTTAAAATGTCGATAGTATAATTATTGTTACCAAAATAATTTCAAATTAAACTTACTAAGGTTACCCCAGGGTGTGTAGACTTTAGATACGGCACATGAATATGGCAGCATCAATTATTATTAGCAAGCAAACCTGTTTATGCAACTCTTGTTCTGTAAATAGGTTACCTTATTGCTTGCAAATTAGTTAGAATAAATCGAACATTTACATTATGCTTTTTAGCTATATAATGCTGTCAGGTAAAACATTGGTAACATTAGAAATAACGGAAATTCTACACCGAATCTATGTAGGGCCTACAGTATCTCACTAACTACACTCGATTACTCATTCGGTGTAATAGAACTGTCGTAAATATAGTGAACCCCCTCCTTCGGGACACCCCATTAAGGGGGAAACTTTAATAAAGGGAAATATGTTAACACTATAACTGGGTATGCCTACATCCCTATTAAGGGGGAAACTTTAATAAAGGGAAATATGTTAACACTATAACTGGGTATGCCTACATCCCTATTAAGGGGGAAACTTTAATAAAGGGAAATATGTTAACACTATAACTGGGTATGCCTACATCCCTATTAAGGGGGAAACTTTAATAAAGGGAAATATGTTAACACTATAACTGGGTATGCCTACATCCCTATTAAGGGGGAAACTTTAATAAAGGGAAATATGTTAACACTATAACTGGGTATGCCTACATCCCTATTAAGGGGGAAACTTTAATAAAGGGAAATATGTTAACACTATAACTGGGTATGCCTACATCCCTATTAAGGGGGAAACTTTAATAAAGGGAAATATGTTAACACTATAACTGGGTATGCCTACATCCCTATTAAGGGGGAAACTTTAATAAAGGGAAATATGTTAACACTATAACTGGGTATGCCTACATCCCTATTAAGGGGGAAACTTTAATAAAGGGAAATATGTTAACACTATAACTGGGTATGCCTACATCCCTATTAAGGGGGAAACTTTAATAAAGGGAAATACTTTAATAAAGGGAAATATGTTAACACTATAACTGGGTATGCCTACATCCCTATTAAGGGGGAAACTTTAATAAAGGGAAATATGTTAACACTATAACTGGGTATGCCTACATCCCTATTAAGGGGGAAACTTTAATAAAGGGAAATATGTTAACACTATAACTGGGTATGCCTACATCCCTATTAAGGGGGAAACTTTAATAAAGGGAAATATGTTAACACTATAACTGGGTATGCCTACATCCCTATTAAGGGGGAAACTTTAATAAAGGGAAATATGTTAACACTATAACTGGGTATGCCTACATCCCTATTAAGGGGGAAACTTTAATAAAGGGAAATATGTTAACACTATAACTGGGTATGCCTACATCCCTATTAAGGGGGAAACTTTAATCAAGGGAAATATGTTAACACTATAACTGGGTATGCCTACATCCCTATTAAGGGGGAAACTTTAATAAAGGGAAATATGTTAACACTATAACTGGGTATGCCTACATCCCTATTAAGGGGGAAACTTTAATAAAGGGAAATATGTTAACACTATAACTGGGTATGCCTACATCCCTATTAAGGGGGAAACTTTAATAAAGGGAAATATGTTAACACTATAACTGGGTATGCCTACATCCCTATTAAGGGGGAAACTTTAATAAAGGGAAATATGTTAACACTATAACTGGGTATGCCTACATCCCTATTAAGGAGGCACTTTGTTGGGTCCCGAAGCTGTAAATAGTACGCCCGTCTACTGGTTTCATTCAGTAGTAAATATTCAACAACATGAGCTAAGCTTGGTTCCCACCATGACGCAAGGCAACTGACGTAAACGCAACGCAAACGAGTTGACCAATGGCAGGGGACAGTTCAAATAATCCATCGCTTGTGATTGGTTAAATTGTCAGAAGTGAACCAATTCTATGAAAAATACGTCAATCGTGTTGTTGTTCGTCGTCCAAGTGTCAACAATATTCTTTCTTAATGTTTGTCTTCAGTGATCGAACTAAACGATGCCTTTGGCTTGCTTCTATATGTGATTGAATGTGTACAGAATAACGCAATTAATTTGCCCGTTTCTCATTCTCTTCAGAATGAATAATGTAAAACATAATTCAATGGTGTATATCTTTAAGTTATATAAGGTTTATTTTTAAAATTATTAAAAGCCAGGTGCATGCAAAACAATTATACATTCCAATAATTGTCGATCTTCAGTTTCCGTTATAACTTGGTTAAGATTTGTTATTATTATTGATAGGTTGATAGGAATACGATTTTTTTTTCACGCCGCTTTTTTTAGGCAGTTATATTCAAGAGAAGCATTGGGAAACAGTTACCATGCGGTAGCTTATAGTTTACTACGGCTGGAAAATGAGTATTCGGAATATCCAACTGGGCATGCGCATACTCCAAAGCACGTCTGGGAATAGAGAGTCTATGAAAACGTTTGCTGATATATTGAGATGCATGTAGACGGTAGTTATCGTGAGATAAGCGGCGTTTTTTGTAAGAAATATTTCTTTTTAAAATAAACATGGGATGAAGGACAGTTTAAATTAAACAGTAAATCTCTATTCGTTTGTACACAAATGTTTAAAATAGAGAGACATTTTTTTATTTTAAAAATATGTGGTAACTTTAATTTTGGTGTTTTTTTTTTAATTCAATTGCAGATTTTCATTTTCTGAATTTGGCGACTTTTTAAAAAACTTTTTTCAATTGTATAGAGAATGACTAAATATGGTAATCAGATTGAACTATCTAACTACAGAAAACAAAGGTTTTTAAAGATATTTGCTCAATTCTGTATGACCATTTTAGAAGAAATTCATGTTGTTTCGTAATGATTTCTGTTACACATTTTGAATTTATGTACATTGTATTCAAAAATTATACCTGAAATTCATGCCTGAAGGTGAACTTTAAACAGAAACTTATTTAATTATATCCAACCCGTTTGTCTCAGATAGCTAGCATCTGGATATATATTGATCGTCATAATAATTCACCCTGAAAGGAAGAAACACGTGAAACACTGCCTGTGTACATGCGTATACAAAATTAAAACGCAAATAAAAATTGATTACGATAGTTTTACAAAAGTTGCCCGGAAAATGCAATGAATAGTATAATTTTAAATTTGACCTGTATAATAATAGTTGACCTTTTCTCCCGTATTAATATTGATTAATTATTGAGACCTTAGAGGGTCGTGTAAGGGTGACTGCATTAATAATAGAAGATTGAGACCTTAGGGGGTCGTGTAAGGGTGACTGCATTAATAATAAAAGTCATTTTTCAATATTGACCTTGGCAACATAAAATAATAATGTAATACACCTCAGTGAATATATAGACTAATTTCTTATACAATTATGTTATGTAAATATTACACCCATACTTTATATCATATGCGAGTTGTTTTAATGAATAATTAAAATAAGTAAATTGTATTTGAATAAGATTAAGCTCTTATTTATACGCGTCATTGATTTTTATGATATGATATTTCGCCGATTTTCCGCAGTGCTACTGTATCTGTATATGTGTCTTAGACAGATTCTGTGATACAGTGTCATATATATCACAAATAACGTCTGTATCGTGGCTATAAACCTAAACATAATACAGGTGTCAAATGTGATACGTGTAACACTGAATGCATATTTGCTTCACCGAATATAAAAATGCCGTATGTGGAAATATATTGCAGCGAATCGGGTGTATAATTATTCTTAAGTAAAAACGTAATTGACGCATACGTAACAATTAACGTTATTTCAACGCACACGCCAGTTGGTTCTCGAATTCCTGTTTCACGTGGTTATATCCCAGGTTACAATGATTTAATAATGCATAAAAATTATAAATTAGAAACCACGTAATTATGTTTTCTCACTCTTTGTATTTGATCGCGAAAATAAATGACTTAGTATTAATTTTGTAACCTTTGCTTCTTATAAGAAATGCAAACGGATCGTTTTTAGTCAGTCAGTGTGTCTGTCTATCTTTGTTTGTCTCTCACGTATCAGCACAATCCAATTATCCAGTGATATAGGTCTTATCTTCGAAATAGTTGGCCCGTCCCCATCTAGTTTGGTGTTTAGGCCTACTACCTACAGTATTTCGTTAAGCTTGGTTTCCCACTTGGACGTAGCTCAACGACGTAGATTGACCAATCACAACTGACAATGTTGTTCCACCGCGTCGTGATTGGTCAAATATTGGTTGTGGCGCGCCTACGTCATTGCATTGCGTCCAAGTGATAACCAAACTGGATGAATACGTGTTTAGTTATATGCAAAGAGCGGGATAACACAATTTCTTGAAAAAGTGAATCTTCTTGGATATTCATTTGGTATTCTTAAGTGAATGTAAAGCTCTGTCTACACTATCAAATTAGTTTGACAAAAAAAGTGTGATGTGCCCAAATATGATAGTGATAAGCCAAATAGGGTAGTAATATGACATCACCATCTCCATATATGGGCACATCACATTTTTTGTCACATAAAGTTTGATAGTTCAGACAAAGCTTAATGCGTTTATTACTTGATAACATTAATTGATATCAACAAGTTCAGAGGACTTTTGCCGTCAGTGTAAACAAGAATGAAGTAGTTTAGGAACCTGTGATAAATTTACTTGATGACGTTTCTACCGTTTTTATATCGTGTTATGTACACGCCAGCTGCAGTTACAGATACTTAATAATAATCTATTCATTTGTGTAAACAAGTTTTGCATCCGTTGTACAGTAGTGGATGGGTTATATCTAAATCTAAAATCAATTAAGTTTGTTGACAGTTCATTTATAAATAATTGATATCATACGGTATCATTAGGTCAAAGAAGTCAGATATGTACTTAATACCAGTTAGAGTAAACAATTTTTACTAGTAGTATCTAATTCGGGGTGAATCGACAGTGACGTCACAACTCATTCTCTTTCGCATTTTAGTCCATCATTCTTGATAAATATAATTTAACCATTCACCAGTCTAACCCCAAGTAATGTTCCCAAAGCGAATTGTTTTTACATGAAAACACACGTATGTATAATTGCAGGCAGAATGCACAATCGTTCTGCTGTGTATACGCCTATTATCAATAGAATTGTCCGACTACCCAAGATAGTAGAAATAGTCTCCTGTATTCTGCAGGCGCATTAGCCATTCGCTTAACTTTGGTTGGTGCCCCACCTTATCGCTCGACTACTTAACATTGGATTCCGATGGAGATAGCATTTTTTTCATATGCCCTGTAGACATGCTATCTGTGAAGCATAGATACGGCAGAAGGCCTACGATTAATTAAATGGCAACTTCCCTATAAAAGAAACGAACGATATGGGCATGTTTTAATACTACTACAGACACCCCTTAAGCACTAAGTCCCGAAGTTGTCCTCTTAATAAATAGGAGTCTGCTGTATTTATAACCAATGTAAAATAGACGTAAATGCACGGTTTTCAATGTTTATTAAAGTCTCGGAAACCGCACGATGGGTTAAAATGATATTTTACGTGTGCATTATGAAGGCATAAATAGTTTGTAATTGTTTTCTTTCCATCAACGTAAGATATTGGTAACGTATTTTTGAAATAGGCCTATTACGACTACAACGGTTGTAGACCGTTGTAATAATTTTAACTTTTTTTTTCTCTTTGGTGGGTGTGTCCCACTATAAATGTTCAATTATTCTGGTCCTCAAGTTTAACTGGAAACTGAAGAAATTCGGATTAGGCCCTTCGCGGACCGTACCCACGACAGCCAGCAGTACAGCGCCTACCAGATGAGGATACTGGGAGACGATCCCCTACTCTTTTCGAATAGTGTACCAAGTTCTTTAACGTGTACTGCAGTAGGCCTACACGGGACCAACGGCTTTACATCCCATCCGAATGCATAGAATATAAATAAAATAATGTTAGTAATAACTAACTAATACTCTTGTTATATTCTCATTATATTTATTTTCTCATTTATAATTTTTGCAAGCCTTCTTCAAAAATTGATGTTCCTTCAATTGCATTATTTATTCGTTATAAAAATCGTTGGTTACACTTTCTTATATAATAAAACCAATAGTACAATAATAGTACACTTTCACATTCATTACTGTGTTTCTTAATTCTATATATGTAATTTCATATAACTGTTTACTCTTTATTTAAGACATTTTCATGCAACGTTTGTTTGCTAAGCATACCGAAGAAGAAGCCTAGTGCAGATAGTCGGAAGTATTGACTTGTAATTGTAAAATCTGAATATATTTAGCACGGACCTCGCAAAATCTACATTATTTCAATAGGGAGTGGGTAGTGTACAAATTACATCATCAATCACTACTTCGACGTACTGTTCATAACATTCCGATAAAATAAATAATTTAATTACTCCACTTAGTAATAATCCCAACAACGGGGGCGCAATAAGCTGCTTGGATTTGTTTTTATCACCTGCTCACATCCTAATAACTCGTCTTAAACTGTTATTCATTGTTTCCTTCTATTTACTATATCAATAATAAGAAAAACTACAACAGATCGGACAATACTATGATATTCACTCCACATCTTCAACTTTCAATAAATGTGAAGAATTATTTTCGTTAACTTAAGGCCAATACAGTACTATCAATTACTTTGTGTACTAATTTCGGATTATGGTTTGACAACACTCAAAGATCAGCTATGATACCTATTTGCTATTTTTTTTGGTAGTTATCGCGTTTCATAGTACGGGTATAGAAAGCAAATCGGGAAAGAGTGCACATAAAATGCCATGTGAATCTTCACACGCCTTTAGAGCACATTTTAACTAACCGTGCATTATAGTATAATGATTTAACGATGATTATGACGTATTTCTTTTCTTACAGCAATAAAAGAGATCAGCAACATGGAGGATATAAATAATTCGTCTGAAGCCAACTCTACAGCATACGATTTAGGTAAAATATTCTGCTTTTAAATTTCTTCCTTTCAGTTCATAAATTAATTTGTACCATTGCACTCATAAACATTCATTATTTAGTTTAGTATATTGCCTTTAAATCATTTAATAACAGACAGTTGTAATAATTGCCGCCGTCATATCTGTACTATCAAATAAAATCAATACAAATAGTTTAGTACTGTGTGTATGTGATAAAAAGGGCTATTAAAACCCTATTAAAATGTTTATATTCGGACATAAAATATCTGTTTTATTGCATCAAAGTACTATAGGCCTGCTTACTGCTTATAACTTTTATATCAATTCAATTTAGAAGAAAATTAGGTACTAAAACCAGGGAAGAGTGAAAAACTATCAAACATATAAATATTTACAAAAATATAATACTAGTGACAGTGAATAATGAGTAAAGCTCTGTCTCCAAAATCAAACTTTTTGTCACATAAAGTTTGATAGTGTAGACAAGGCTTAACAATGAAAGATAGAATTATCTATAGAGTTCCTATTCGAACGTATTGTTAATGTTATATTAATAACCGTTGTATCGACATAAAGATAGGCCTGCTCTATCTCCTACACTAACCATGGATAAACACGCCGTTCGCAGAAACCTTCGAATTGAAGTGCTTGGATGATTATTATCATATTAGAACAGTGTGTTTCCACGAAACATGTTTGTTACACATTGATTGATCACTTTATTTAAAAAAAAATCAATATATAAATCAAACAACAATACAAAACGGAAAATCACATTAATTAGGATTTTCTCCAATTTAGTTAAGAGATTTGAAGATCGTAACAGATAGTTCGTATAGTACACCTAACAAGATCAAAACTCTTATTCTAAATGTCTGTCTACACTATCAAACTAGTTTGACAAAAAAAGTGTGATATGCCTAAATATGGTGGTGATATGACATCATCATGTCCATATGGGCATAACTCGCCCAGACATACACGCTAGGTATCCAAGCCGTTAAGTCAGAGATACCGTCTGCCATTTTAAAAACTTTTTTTTCTAGATATTTCTAGTTCTTTTTCTATCAGATGAACGAGAAGAAGAGAAACGTCTAGTATCTTCAATTTAAAGTTCAATGTGTCATAAATCATTATGCAAATAATATCATATTTTGAAATTACATATTTAGGTATTAGATATTTTAACATCTGTCGTACACCTGGTCGTAATAATTCCAAAAGGTCAAATGACATAAATATCATCATAGATGTCATATTGATAGCAGACGATTGCATTAATTGATCTCTAGGGACAGCACAGTATATTATATTACAGTTATTACTATAGTTTTGTATCGCTAACTATAATAATTATTAATACTGTATTGATATGAATATTAAGGCTAAGGGAGTGGGTAGAAGAGAAGTGTGCTGAATGAAAAGGTCCGCCTCTGACAAGTATCAAAATGCACACGTTCAATGTCCAAACCATGCCAGTCTATGACTCTGTGAGGTGAGGAGGGGTGGACGCCGAATGTTCTGTAGTTATGATTGGTCTATAGATAGTAAATAAAGTAACGAACTTAAAATACATTTTTTATTTGATTGCCTTTTGTTTTTTTTTTATATAAAGCTCTGTCTACACTATCAAACTTTATGTGACAAAAAAGTTTGATGTGCCCAACTATTGTAGTGATATGCCCACATAGTAGTGATATGACATCATCATTTCCATATATAGGCACAACACATTTTTTTGTCACATAAAGTTTGATAGTGTGGACGGAGCTTAAGAAACAACCCAGCTTATTAGTAATTACCAAACCTTCTGTTAGTAGTATACAATACTAAACACTGTAGTTGCTTCTCCTTCGCTCATTAATTTTTTATAATTACGTTCAATTATATTTTGCAGAAGATTTCGAAGAAGACGGGCTACTAGAGTTTCATATATGGCTGATTTGTTTAAGTGCCAGTCTTGTACTATGTATTATTTTTGTTTATTCTGCTTTTGAGAAACGAAAACAAAAAAGGTAAAAAAAGAAATGCGCGGTGCATTGATTAACTTCGCTTATCTTTAAAGGTCAAAATGTTTATGTTTAGTTAGTCTAAGAAGAGTGTTGATAATGTGATTGACAAGTAATAAGGGAATTACCCTATGTGTTTTTTTTTAATCTCAAAATGGTATATTTAAACTAATGTAACATGTAACGCCTGTATCGTTATTTTACAAGTTAGGGCCTATGATACACGCGGCACATGTGTAACACATAATATGCTGTATCACAGAATGTGTCTATGATACTGTATAGATACAGTACCAAGAATTGACTGCAAAGTCTGGTTTACATAATGAATCGAGAGTTTTGTTTGTGTGTTTCGTGAGATAATTGTGATTACCATTACATTAGTCAGCAGCCGCATAATGTATTCCTCGACAAATAATAGGAATTAGAAGTCAAATTGCGATTAAAATAAAATGCTACTTTACTTAGCTGATTTTTGGTATAGTCTTAATTTAATCAGTATCTAGGCAAATTTCGTGATATAGTATCCTATGTGTTTTACATGTAACTCATCATAATCGTAGAGCCAAATATTAACCTAAATCCTAAACATTCCATGTTACATCACATGTGATACACGTCAGACGCTGTATTAAGGAATTTGGCTATGATACTTGTAGAGATACAGCACTGGTGACATGGGAATGATGTAGATCAAATTAGTTGTATATCACATGATAAAAATCCACCGTATTTGATTCTGATATTTAATATGAAACGGTTAATTATTGAGGTGTCAGTAGGCTGATGCAGAGAACACTTATTGCTGACAAATTTCATCACAAGGTCTCTTGTGATACGTTTTCTTGTTTGTGAAGGACTAGATCTTGTCACATCATTTATTAAATTCATATAATTATAATTATTGTTATTATGCTTTACAAAAATACGTCAAAATTCCATTTTATTCCTTAATATGCGACAGTAGTTAGAGCCGATGATGGCCTACTCGTCTATCAATTCTTAAGGCAAATTCGGGTACGCGTTTTTTGCAGCCAAAGTCCATGATAATAATGCAATACTGTAATGTACACCCGATTCTGCAGATGTCACTAGATAGATTTTAACTGACTATCGCAAGTCACCAGATGTCATTATATAGATTCTAACTGATTATCGCAAGTCACTAGATGTCACTAGATAGATTCTAAT
This sequence comes from Antedon mediterranea, assembly GCF_964355755.1. Lineage (NCBI taxonomy): Eukaryota > Metazoa > Echinodermata > Crinoidea > Comatulida > Antedonidae > Antedon > Antedon mediterranea. The sequence goes on from NC_092678.1 coordinate 1,360,547, forward strand.
TGACTATCGCAAGTCACTAGATAGATTCTAACTGACTATTGCAATTCGCAAGTCCCCAGATGTCACTAGATAGATTCTAACTGACTATCGCAAGTCACTAGATGTAACTAGATAGATTCTAACTGACAATCGCAAGTCACTAGATAGATTCTAACAGACTATCGCTAATCACTGGATGTCACTAGATAGATTCTAACTGACTATCGAAAGTTATCTCAAATGTATTAAATACTTAACATACAAATCACAATGCTACACACGAATGCACGTCATTTTATGTACCAAGGCACGAATATTTTTTTTCTATGATCTAATCTCCGTGAGAGGTTTTACATGTTATGCCTAAAGAAGTCAAGAAGAATAGGTGTGCGAAACCCCTGAAACAGAATTCAATCTTAACATTATTATGAAAAATGCATGAAAAGTAAGATATGTATACGACAGTACATAATCGTAAAACTGCTCTTAGAATTTTGGCTCCATTTAAATGTATTATTCAAGATACATACAGAATTATTTTATTAGCATTGAATAAACGTTTTATCTTTTAAGCTTTGTCTACACTATCAAACTTTTTATGTGACAAAAAAATGTTATGTGCCCATATATGGACATGATGATGTCATATCACTACCATATTTAGGCACATCACATTTTTTTTTGTAAAACTAGTTTGGTAGTATAGAAAAAAGCTTTATTTATGTGTTTTTACAGAAAGCAAGGAAAAGAGCAGCATTTTATTTTACAATCTAAACACTATGCACACGAAGTAGCCGGAGTTAGAAGAACTTTAATGGTAAGTTTGTGTGTTTTTCTACACTTCTAGCTTCGACAAAAATAATGGAGCAACATTGTCGCAACCGAGTCGATGATGAAGGTTGCTCTACTTAGCCCTATCAATGTTCACTGATAAGAAGGAAAAGAAATAATTCCTACTTAAATAGTGCATGACACCTTCATAGTACTGTATCTCGAAAAATTAATTACTAACAGATTCGATCTCGAATTCGAAGCTAGTTCGATTTGTAAAAATGTCAACAATGTAGTACCAGGCACTCCAGAAGATTGAGTACACCGTAGGCCTAATATTTTAGTTAATAGTTTTAAAATAAGAAGTTGCTTTATCTGTTGGCAACAATTAATTTTGTAATTTAATATTTTGAAAGCTGTACTTTATTATTATAAGACATCGATTTCCAGGTTTGTTTTTTGTTTTCAGGAGTGTTATAATATGCCTCGTATAAAAGCTAGGCCAGAGGATGTGCCAAAATGCGACAACGAATTCCCGGAGAGATCACGCCTGAGCAGTGACGAGGACTTCATTGATTCTCTGTCTGGATCTCGGGAGTCTTTTCTTCATCCTAAATGGGAGTCGAGGGCGCCATCAATAAAAGTTACTATTGCGGAAACGACGTTAGAACGATTAAATGAAAATGATGAAGAGGTTTGTTTCTTTTGCCGCATTTTTTATTTCATGGACGATGAACCGATTCTCGGCACTGTACAATTATGGATACCTAGTACTGTATCATAGGCTAATTCAATGATACAGCATCACATGTCAGCCTATATCAGCATACTGTATTACATGATTTGCCTATTTATGTGAGAATAGGTCGGATGACAGTCAAACCTATTTTAATTGCACATAACTTGGATGACGTAAGAGAATCCCGTCCCGCAAGTTAGTTGACCAATCACGACACAATAGATCATCCGTCGAACTGTCGTGATTGGTCCTTGCGTTGCGTCCAAGTAAAAACCAGGCTTAATAGTGGCGCATTGGTGTTTCGTTATTTAACAAACAATTTTTTTGTTATTTTTTAGGATATATCTGACCACGATTCATTTGGAAAATGGACACCGTCTTATACGCAACATATTCACTCGAAAAGGAAAGCGCCACCGTCACGTAAAGTTTCATCGAGTGAAATAAAAACGTCTGCCTTAGGAAAGCGTTTTAATAGCGTCGGTCGACGCATTTGTACTAGCTCAGCGTTTCTTAACCTCTACCGCCAAAAACGAAATACAACTAGTGCTGCTGCTGCGGAAGGCCCGTCGAGTGCTGATCCAACGATAAATGCAATTGCAACGAAGGTTGATGAAACGGCAGCCACATCCGTGGAACAAACTTGTACAGATCCTAGCAGTTCTATTGAAACGGCTGTTGATTTTAACGGACAAACAGACGAAACTGGTGTTATAGAACATGATGTTATTTTGAATGTATGACACAGTACCGCGAACTAGACATTATAACAAAATGTTTAAACTTACATTTGGTGGATAACATATTTGCAACTTACATTTTGGTTATAAGGACAAATATATAAAACATTGTTTTAGAGCTTGGTTCCCACTAGGACGTTACGCAACGCAAGCGAGTTGACCAATCCCAAGCGACAGTTCGAATAACCCATCGCTTTTGATTGGTCAATCGCTTGTATTGCGCTTACGTCATTGTGTTACGTCCTAGTTGGAACCAAGCTCAGGAAGAGGAAATTCACGTGGAACATTGTTTGGTGCCGAAGTTGTCTACAATGGGTATGCTTTTTTGGTTTTTGTTTAAATGATATATGGAATGTTTTAATCAGGGTATGTTACATACAATGCATTTGTCAGTGTGTTCATTATTGTTGACTGCGATGCGGCCTTCTAAATAATAAAATTTTACTGAATTTCTTTGCTAAAACCTTTTATATAAGACTTGTATAGCAATAACATTGCTAGTTAATTTTCGTATTGTTGTACATACTAACAAGATATATTTTGCTAACTGAATCACAAATGTTGTAAAATGATGATAACGTTAAATTATGCAAAGATAAGCCGTTTTGTGTACCAAGTTCGTATTTAACTAACCCATTCCAAAAATTATAAAATTTGTTAAACGTAATGTTTTATTGAAACAGTTCATAAAGCATCTCTTCTACCTGACGTAAACAATGTTCTGATCGAACACAGTTGTTAGATCTGGAATCAATGCTTTTGCCATTTAATATACAGTAGTATTTGGGACACCACCTCTGTTCATAGGACACTTTCTCATAAAACAACGAGAAGTAATATGTGTTTAACACTTAAACTCTGTCTACACTATCAAACTAGTTTGATGTGCCCAAATACGATACTGATATGACATCATCATGCCCATATTACATGAACACAACATTTGTTTGTCACATTACGTTTGATAGTGTAGGCAGAGCCAAGTACAAAACTTATTAAAGGGGTGGAGACCTTCGTTTGGTCCCGAATGTGTCCCATTAATAGAGGTTGAACTGTCAATTCACATTTGTTAAAGTTTAATTTGCATAATACAATTTACAAATTGGTATAGGCCTTTTATTTTTCAATTATCTAAATTCTATATCGACACATTTTTACGATAATTAAAAGAACGGTTGGAATGTCAACATTGATAAACGTTGTTGTTAATAAAAGTCTTTTAAAATATCCAGTGTTTATTATTGTTTTTTATGGTGGAAAATGTTGTATATTCTAGTATGCGTTCACATGGATGATGACGCTACTTTTTAGTGATATGCAAATGCCCTGATGATAAAGGTTCGTTTATACTAAGGCCGATAACGATCGACCATAAATAGATATAATATATTTATCATTCTTACAGAAAACAAAAACCATATAGGATAACCATTGTACTGTGTTCGATAATACTTTAAAAAAATCCAATGAAATGACATCATCGACAACATTTTATATATTGATACAATAGATTCTTATTGATTATGACGTCAAATGATTGGACACCTTACGAATGCATGCAGTATAAATAGGATCCTATCTAAGATGAAAACTTTAAAAGTCTATTTTGTTTTCTGTATGGAAAATGTAATATATTGTTGATTATCCGTAGTAGACGGGCCTTAATTATTAAGGATGGCATTCGTCTATAGAATAAGGCCTAATGATTCAAATAATTTGCATAACTACATAACCTATGAATACTAATGAGGCAAAACTTTGATACACGCATATTTTAAGTGTGTGACTCGGTTGACAAACCTTTTTCAGAGCCCTGGGTGTTATCCTCTTGATTAGTTTTTAACCTAGAGGAACATCTACATAGTGTACTAATGTCAGACACATATCCCATGAATATAAAGTACGCGATTAAATCATGATAATAATGGCTTGAGAGACTTGATAAAGGTGTAACGCATTAAATAAAACTAAGTCTCGTCCCACAAAGAAAAATGTGAAATAGTACATTAGTATGCTGCTGCAGTACATAATATGGAATCTAGGCATAATACAATGTGGGATAACTGTTCCCTATACAGTTAACAATGGCTAGATTTTTCGCGCCGCTTCTTTAGGCAGTTATATTCAAGAGAACGGTAGCATTATGAACAGTTTCGTGCGTTATCTGTTTATTTTCTTCATTCATAAAACAAGAAATTCTTTGTAAATTGTAAACGTTTTTATTTATTTTAAAGAATGTAGATATATTTCTGATGATAAATTGTTAAATTTAATTAAACTGAATTATTAATTTTTACACTGATAATTAAAAAAAGTGACTCATGAAAGCAACGTTTTATGTAGACGACTTAAATAATACGAACTCGTTTTTTCCATCTACTATCTCGCGCATGAGATGATGATGATTTTAATAATGTCGCCCTCTATAATTTGGTAGACAGTCAAATAATAAAGATGGCATTGAGAAAAAGCAGACAATTAGTAAATAAGTCATATTTTAATGGCGTTTTTCGCCATTTAGATAACACTTGTTTTCATAAAAAGGTAAGTTTAAGATAGAAGTAGATTAGGTCTAACAAGTTTTTACCATGATTTACAATGATTGCACTTCTAAAGCTATTTATTCAAAGAATTTTGCTAGGCCTAGGCTACTACTAATTTTCGTCTCTCTATCATTATCTCACAATTCCTTCTGCGGCCTCGATAGATATTTACCGCGGGGCAGTAGTAGTAGTGGTGTGCGATCTATGGAAGGCTGGGCCTGCCTGCAATTTTTGTACTGAGACCGACCCTGTGACTACATTATAGGATTGGAGTATATCAGTATAGTATATCATTTTAACTGATCTTTTAAAAGATTAAGATCAAAACCTTAATTTTTAATTAAAATAAAATATTTTTTTTTTTAGGGTAACCTGCCTAAAATTACATCAGCACATTGTTTTCAAAGAAGATGTGCTTCGAGTGAGGTAAATTGTTTTTTTTTTTTGTATAAAGTACTTAATACTATTCCTATGTCCATTATAGGGCCTAACCTTAGTTTACTTAATTCACCACACCTAAAGTCTTTTCTTTTCCGAAATAAATTACAGTATTTGTGTAATGTATTAGTAAATACTGTTGCACTCTCTATACAAGATACCTTTAACATTTCAGATATTCCTTGTATTTATTAAAGAAATGATGTGGCTTTGCTTTTTAGTTTCTTCCACTTTTAAAATATTCTGTAACATAATCTATGTTTGTAAACCTGTTGATGTGAATGCAAGTTTAAAAACTGACATGCATGGACATTTTATTTCAATGTTCTTTGCTATCTAAATAATGCAATTGTTTTATCCTTTTCTCCCACTTTCCCCTTTTTGATTTGTGTACAATTACAGGAAGAAATTCATAAATCTCTGGTATGACTTATACATTTATTTATTTGTTATGCATGATCTTATGTTTACTAATTTCAGTGTTTTTGTTTAATTAATTAATTGTTTTAGTTGTTTGTGTTTTGTTTCATAATTGGTTTTAGTATAAAATTTGTGTTTGTAAAATGTTTTGTGTGTATGGTAAAAATCTGTAAAGTCCTCTTGAGTCAAAGAATTTAGGTGGAAAAATCTCACCTAGGTGAGGAAGCCCAGTACAACTACATTCAATCAATATTATTTCCAGAATATGCTTACAGCACTGCTACCTGCTTAGAGATAAGAAAAAACATCTTTCCGTTTTTGCCCAACTTATTGGTTAACTGTTCAACAACAAATGCACATAAGGTGTTGAACCTTGGGTACAAGACCGACCCCAATCTAGCTCCTGGCTACCCACAGTATCTTACATTTACTGGCCTACTAGGTCAGGTGTCAATGAAAATGCCTACTAGGTCAGGTGTCAATGAATCCGCCTACTAGGTCAGGTGTCAATGAATCCGCCTACTAGGTCAGGTGTCAATGAATCCGCCTACTAGGTCAGGTGTCAATGAATCCGCCTACTAGGTCAGGTGTCAATGAATCCGCCTACTAGGTCAGGTGTCAATGAATCCGCCTACTAGATCAGGTGTCAATGAATCCGCCTACTAGGTCAGGTGTCAATGAATCCACCTACTAGGTCAGGTGTCAATGAATCCGCCTACTAGGTCAGGTGTCAATGAATCCGCCTACTAGATCAGGTGTCAATGAATCCGCCTACTAGGTCAGGTGTCAATGAATCCGCCTACTAGGTCAGGTTCCAATGAATCGGCCTACTAGGTCAGGTGTCAATGAATCGGCCTACTAGGTCAGGTGTCAATGAATCGGCCTACTAGGTCAGGTGTCAATGAATCCGCCTACTAGATCAGGTGTCAAGATTCATATGGTCGTGAGAGCTTCGCCAACGTTGTGGAATTTTTTAGTGTCCTAATTTGAACTAAAGACGTTTCTTTTCCAAAATTGTTTTCATTTATCTAACATACTATTACTAGTTAGTATTTAATGTAATTCTTTAATTTATGTACAGTGCATTGTGCGACTGTATCATTGATATCAGACAGTATAACCAAAGTCATGTCTGTTATTACCTTAAAAAATTTACAAATATAGAGATGATCAAATTAGTAATAAAAATAAAAAATTACTTTGCTGCATATTATATTATAAAAGTAATATTTAGACATGATGATTAATATCTATTCTAACTCATTGTTAAAATATAATGCTATAGAATATCAAAACTAAACTTTTTTTTTTCAAATAACCATACAAAATTACTACTACTCCAGTTCCATCATTTGTTTAACCCTTAACCCATTCATTCTATTAATTTGATACAAAATACAGTACTTGCAGTAATTAGTAAATAATAAGTAAACTAAATTTATAATAAAGCATGTTTTCAAAATGTATGACTGAAAATAAGTCATACTGCTTTCAATTAAAAACATAATTTAAAAAAAGATTAAGTTTTATGTTGAGAAACTTTTCCTTTACATTTTGTTTTTTTGTGTGTATAGAGTTAGTTTTTACTGTATAGCCATGTGTCTATTTAAAGGCAACAGGTAAACTTAGTTTTTATTGTATAGCCATGTGTCTATTTAAAGGCAACAGGTAAACTTAGTAGATAATGCACGCAAGCTAATGTTTTTATATTTTAAAAAAATAATTAGGTTTAGACCGGCAGCCCAGAGACATTTGGTTAGATGAGCTAGGTACCAATATCTGACTATTTGAGTGTGTTGGGGGTCACTTGAAATGAATGAAAATGGGAGTCTGCCGGGTACCCCCTGCTGCGTCTAGACCGGGGGGACCCCGAAACGTGCTAAAAAATCGGCACAGGTTAGATGAGAGAGATACCACCTAATTTTACCACCATGGGATGCCCATTGGAATCCTTATAACAGTATCACAAACGACAGACTTTTTCTCTGCTGCAAAAGGCCCGCCAGACCCCCCCGAGGGAGGGCCTAAAATGGGGTTAGCATAGATGAGTGAGGTACCACTCAAAATCAATTCCATACGAACAAGTTGTGTTCATACAATACTAAATGGATAACAACAGACTAATTGTCTGCTGCACCGCAAGTGCCAGACACCCTAAAGTTAGACTAGAGGCCCCCCTTCCCCAACTAACCCAGCTTAGATATTGTAGATACCACAAGCAACCAATGTTATATGATTTAGCACATTGTAAGCAATACCAAATGACCTATTACAGACTATCTGAACACTGCCCTGGCCCTGGCAGACCCCTCTAAAGTTAGACTAGAGACCCTCTTTCCCCAACTAACCCAGCTTAGATATTGTAGATACCACCAGCAACCAATGTTATGATTTAGCACATTGTAAGCAATCACCAAATGACCTATTACAAACTATCTGTACACTGCCTTGGCCCTGGCAGACCCCTCTAAAGTTCGACTAGAGACTCCATTCCCCGAATTGTTGATACCACCAGCAACCAATGTTATAATTATGATTTAGCACATTGTAAGCAATACCAAATGACCTATAACAGACTATCTGTACACTGCCTTGGCACTGGCAGACCCCTCTAAAGTTCCCCCATTTACCCCAAGTATATAGCCTACCTTAGATATTGTAGATACCACCAGCAGCAAAAATATAACCACCCAAAACAACATGTTTAATTGAATAAAGTTTAACTTTAATCGAACTAACACAAAACAATTGAAAATATATCACATCAATGACGATAAAATGACCATTACCATTCTAAAGGGAAAAATAGTTTAAGAGTTTCAATTAAAACTTATATATTATAAGCCAAATATATATAACAAGTATGGATTCGGGTAAATTTAGCATTCCTTGCCTTTGGATGTCAAAGATACATCCGTCTGTAACTCTTGGACATATTTTAAGAGAAAGCTTAGTAATCAAATTCAGGATTGTAGTAACTTAATCTAAAGTGATTTGATTAATTAATAGTGGGTAATTTTAAATGCTGTATATTATTATAATCTTAATCCTGTATTCATATTTATATATATATATATATATATATATATATTTATAAATCCAAAGGCAAATTACTGAAAAAATGACAATGCTGTGGGTATCAGTGGCTGGATCTCAAAGGAGATACAAAAAAAAGCGAAAAGCTAAATCAAAACGATAAAGTAAACAGCCAGAAAAGTTAGCAGAGCTTTCGGGCAACACTAGCCCTTCATCAGTGCAAGTCTTATATAGATGCGTTGAGGCTGCAAACGTGCTCAATTGGAATCAAGAGCGAATATATATTTTTATAAAGTAGATGGAACACGGACGTCTATTACACGGTGTTTCACGTTAAACGATCTTCAGATAGACTGAACAATACCGTATCTCGATCGAAAAAAAATATTTAAAAAAAAAATTATAAATATATGTAATTTTTTTTATGTACTTTATTTATGTAGATATGTAGTACTGTATCTATTAAAAAAGGTATTTGAACAAAATTAGAGATCTCAATGAGATCCAAATTGACAATTGCCGCAAAATCCTCACTGAGTTTAACGTTGAAATTCACTCTAGAACTAAGAAGTTGAAAAGAGAACTTCCTGCATCCTAGTTTCAAAACAAACTCAGGATTATCGCCAATGACTGCCGTAAACAATCAACGGTAATGGCCCGAAGGGAACATCACAAATTTGGTCTACCTGCAGACTTGGTCATTTCAACACAAATGACTCTACCTTCGGATGACTTCAGGGTTTTTAGGAAACCCTGCAGAAGGTTCGTTGGGACATATAACAAGAATCAGAGCAACACCTCTGATTCAGTTTTTGAAATTAATTGTCGACCGAGGACTTAAATTCTGCCCAAAACCAAGGCAGGTCGGCGCACAACAACTATCTTTGGATATAGAGTCTTTTTCTAGAAGATTACGATTAAGTGAATATTTTGCTGATTCAGACAGCAGCACCACACAAAACGAAGGCAACGTTAACAAATTTAAACCAAAAAGTTCCTGGAATCCACCTAAAAATCGTTGTCCAGCTTTAGAAACATTTATCCAGGCTTTTGAGGAGGATGTACAAAACTACGTCCCGAGTCCAGATAAACGTGACAATCTCAAAACAAGAGAGGCAGGCCATTTCCAAATTGCGTCAGCGTAATGATATCATCATTAAACCCGCTGATAAAGGTTCTGCCACGGTTGCTATGGACATCAAATTTTATTAAAAGGAATCCTTAAGACAGCTTCATTATATATCGTAAACTCACAACGGAACCCACCCCGGAAATTGCGGATAAGGTGGCAAAATCTGTTTCTGTGATGGTAAAAAAAACACTCCATCGATCCTAAGATTTACAGTTACCAAATCCACATTGTAGCGTTGATTTTGTGGACACTATAGTGACCATAGAAAATGGTACTCTCAAAACTGACCTATTCCGTAAACCCACTCACTGATAAAAATATGTACCTGCTCCCTAGCAGTTGTCATCCCCAACATTGTACTAAAAACATACCGAACAGTAAAGCATTACCTATCAGACGTATCTGTTCTTCAGATTTAGATTTTCAGAATCGTACCGAAGAACTAACCGGACATCTCCGGAATAGAAATTACAAACCTATCACCCTAGGTTGCCTCCATTACGGGGCTGTTAATTTATTGAGGAACATATGCCCATTCTACAGTCCACAGAACGTCTCATGACTGTTTTTCCGGAACCACCCATTATTGCATTTCGTAGACCTCCCAACCTTTGTGATATATTAGTCAGATCCAAATGTAAGAGTGAAATTAACTCTCATGAAAATTTGGGCAGTCACCTTTGCGGCAAATCTTGCAAAACTTGTTCATTGGTTGATTCTACTGAAAAATTTAAGAGTAACCAAACTGGCCGCATTTTTCGGATAAGACAATCAATTAATTGTCTAACCAAAAACGTCATTTATCTCATATACTGTAATATTTGTGGCAAACAGTACGTCGGAGAAACAAAAAACACTCTCCGTATGAGAATGACACAACACAGATCAGCTATCAACACAGTAAAGCTTGTTCAACCAGTAGCCGAACATTTTAATTCAGCTGGTCACTCGATAACAAATTTCAGAGTTATTGCAATATTCCATGTGTCAAATGGAGCGACAAAACTCGCAAAGACAAGGAAAACCACTGGGAATTACAACTTAAAACCACAAAACCTTTTGTACTTAACATTAGAAACATACTCCCAGGTTGGTAAAATTATTCCATTGTCTACCAAAATTTAAGTTTCAATATTAACCACTATTTAAGCTGTTTTTAGTCGCGTGGACGCGACTCTATAGTTCACTATGTCGGTCGGTCGGTCTGTCTGTCGGTCCAGTATCACTATGCGTTTTAGCACGCGACTTATAGCTGTTGGCCTTGTTTAGTTTCATTCCAAAATTGTTTATACTGTATCTCTACTAAGCTACCTTCTTTGTTTTCTACTCTTATTCAGACTCCACCCTGTCTCCTTTTGTTGTATTTCTTTTATTCCTGTCCACCCAGGCAGCACTTGCCAGCTCTTATCCTTCACTTGCAATGATGAAGGGCTAGTGTTGCCCGAAAGCTCTGCTAACGTTTCTGGCTGTTTTACTTTATCCTTTTGATTTAGCTTTTCACTTTTTTTTTGTATCTCCATTGAGATTCAGCCACTGATACCCACAGCATTGTCATTTTTTCAGTTATTTGCCTTTGGATTTATATATATAAATGTATATAGAGGATTAAGATTATAATATACAGCATTTAAAATTACCAACTATTAATTAATCAAATCACTTTTGATTAAGTTACTACAATCCTGAATTTGATTAAGGTGATTACTAAGCTTTCTCTTAAAATAGGTTGCAAGAGTTACAGACGAATGTATCTTTGACATTCAAAGGCAAGGAATTCCAGATCCTCACAATTCTAGCAGGAATGCTAAATTTACTCGAATCCGTACTTGTTTATATTTGGCTTATATAAGTTTGAAGTGAAACTCTTAAACTATTTTTCCCTTTAAAATGGTAATGGTCATTTTATCGTCATTGATGTGATATATTTTCAATTGTTTTTTGTTAGTTCGATTAAAGTTAAACTTTATTCAATTAAATATGTTGTTTTGGGTGGTTTTTTTTTGCTGCTGGTGGTATCTACAATATCTAAGGTAGGCTATATACTTGGGGTAAATGGGGGAACTTTAGAGGGGTCTGCCAGTGCCAAGGCAGTGTACAGATAGTCTGTTATAGGTCATTTGGTATTGCTTACAATTTGCTAAATCATAATTATAACATTGGTTGCTGGTGGTATCTACAATATCTAAGCTAGGCCAGTTGGGGGAATGGAGTCTCTAGTCGAACTTTAGAGGGGTCTGCCAGGGCCAAGGCAGTGTACAGATAGTTTGTAATACGTCATTTGGTGATTGCTTACAATGTGCTAAATCATGTATCTACAATATCTAAGCTGGGCTAGTTGGGGAAAGAGGGGTCTCTAGTCTAACTTTAGAGGGGTCTGCCAGGGCCAGGGCAGTGTTCAGATAGTCTGTAATTATAGGTCATTTGGTATTGCTTACAATGTGCTAAATCATATAACATTGGTTGCTGGTGGTATCTACAATATCTAAGCTGGGTTAGTTGGGAAGGGGGGCCTCTAGTCTAACTTTAGGGTGTCTGGCACTTGCGGTGCAGCAGAAAATTAGTCTGTTGTTATCCATTTAGTATTGTATGAACACAACTTGTTCGTTTGGAATTGATTTTGAGTGGTAGGCTACCTCACTCATCTATGCTAACCCCATTTTAGGCCCTCCCTCGGGGGGGTCTGGCGGGCCTTTTGCAGCAGAGAAAAAGTCTGTCGTTTGTGATACTGTTATAAGGATGCCAATGGGCATCCCGTGGTGGTAAAATTAGGTGGTATCTCTCTCATCTAACCTGTGCCAATTTTTTAACACGTTTCGGGGTCCCCCCGGTCTAGACGCAGCAGGGAGTACCCGGCAGACTCCCATTTTCATTCACTTCAAGTGACCCCAACACACTCAAATCGTCAGATATTGGTACCTAGCTCATCTAACCAAATGTTTCTGGGCTGCCGGTCTAGTTGGAGAATGACCTTGTGACCTTGATGTTTATGGATCAGTGAAATCAGATGAAACAATGAAAATAAATTATAATTTTTGTGATAATTTAAATAAATTTTGTTATTTTTACAGCCGACGGCTGCAAAGTATGGAGGGAGGCACACAGTCACTCTAATTCCTGGTGACGGAATCGGACCAGAGCTTATGGTACATGTAAAAGATGTATTGAGGTGAGACAGAAATGCTACCATTAAAGAATGAATGATAACAAAAGTTTGTTTAAACAGAAGATGTTTTACCCTGGCTAAAATTGTTCGGAATATGTACTATCCATATATAGGTAAATTTGTTCTCATTGAGAGTTCAAACCTACACTTCTCATATTCCCAACCTGGTATTCATACTGCTAGATCAGTAGACTTTTGGTTGATGGCCAAGGTTAGAATTAAGCCTAAATAAGGCTAATGTTAGTTAACTCTGTAGGTTAGTTGTGAATGTATCTGAATTTGATGACGGGGGTGTGTTCCCACATCATAAGGTTGTGGTTGCGGACTAGTCCATTATGGTCCAGGAGTGTTCTTGGAACTTAAACTTTACGTATCTAAGCCCTCCATCTGGAGAGCACCGACTATTGTCGGTTTATCCAGGTAAGCGGCACTCATAGACTACTAACACTACTATTGGTTTGTGTATTATATTTATAAAATATTTCAAATACTGTAATCAAAAGTCATTTTGTGGTTGATCTAAACTGAATTTGTAGCTTATCACGCATAATTAGACTACCGGATGATACATCAAACAATAAAGAAAGTAGAAAGACAACCAGGAAGACCAAAAGATAATCCATCTTGCCCAAAACAGAAAAATATGGAACAAATTGTGGAAAGCGTAATGTCTGAATGATGGAAAAAGTGTCAAGAGTACATTACATATAAATTTGATATTAAAAAACCTCTTGTTATCTGTTAAAGGCATGCAGGTGCACCAATAGAGTCGACTTTGAGGAGCTGCTGCTGAGTGGTGAAAGAGAAGATGCAGAGTCTGTAGAGCAGGCAATCATAGCTGTGAAGAGAAATGGAGTCGCTCTCAAAGGCAACATCCACACTGATCTGGATAAACTACAGATCGGTGATAAGTCTGACAATGTTACTCTAAGGTAAAGACTATTCAATTAATAAAATAATTAATAATTTATGTATTATATCAAAATATTTTACTGGACATTGGAAGTGTTACAATAATTATGTATTGAATAATTTACATTGTGTATTGTAATCATGGCTGTCATATATAATGACTTCAATCTCATATTTAACTAGTATGAATTCCTTCCTGTATATTACATACCGTGTGTGTGGGAAACATCACCCACATTGTGCGGCTAACATTAAAACGCAGTGCGAGTGATACCACAACACCATCATTTCTTTTGGAACAATTTGGCTGGTTCATTCTTCTTAAATTTAATTTACTTAAATAATAATAATATAATGTTTTGTAAATTTCATTTCAGGAAAAATTTGGATTTATTCGCAAACATTGTTCACTGTAAAAGCTATCCTGGAATTAACACACGCCATAATGCTATTGATATTGTAATTATACGAGAGAACACAGAGGGAGAATACTCCAGTCTAGAACATGAGGTTAGTGCTTCTAAGAGTCATTACAAAATCTGTTTCTTAGAGTCATTACAAAATCTGTTTCTTTTAGAGTTTTAAGTATTGAACAGGTTAGGAATTATGTCAAAATCTACTGCAGTGATTGTTGGTTGTTTCAATGTAAAAAAGTTATGAGGCAATCCTTGCAATAAACAATACCTATGATTACCCCTAAAAAGCTTGCTAAATAATTGATAAAGAGTAAACAAATTATAGTAACTGCATAAAGCTCTGTCTACACTATCAAACTTTATGTGACAACAAAATATGATTTGCCCATATATGGACAGGATGATGTCGTACCACTACCATTTTTGGGTATATCACTACCATATTTGGGCGCTTTTTTTATCAAACTAGGTTGATAGTGTAAACAGAGCTTTAGAATCAATTGACATGTATTATTTATGTTTCTTTTTAGAATGTTTCGGGTGTTGTAGAAAGCTTAAAGATTATTACTCGTGCAAAATCAAGAAGAATAGCAGAATACGCTTTTGATTTTGCAAGAAAAAATGGTAGAAAGAAGGTGACTGCTGTACATAAAGCTAATATAATGTAAGTAAAGTAGCCCCCCGCCCCTTCTTTGGGTCACCTCTACTAATGGGACACCCCTATTCAACTCCTGGCCACGGGACACCCCTACTCATTTCTGTCCCGGGGACACATCTACTCAGAAGACACTCATACTCAAGGCTCACTCCTACTCAGGGGACACCCCTATTCAGGAGACACTCCTATTAAGGGACATTCTTACTCAGGGGATACCCCTTTATTCAGGAGGCACTCCTATTAAGGGACACTCCTATTCAGAGGAAACTCCTATTCAGGGGACACTCCTATTTAGGGGACATACCTATTCAGGGAACACTCCTATTCAGGGAACACTCCTATTCAGAGGACACTCCTATTCACGGAACACTCCTATTCACGGAACACTCCTATTCAGAGGACACTCCTATTCAGAGGACACTCCTATTAAGGGGACACCCCTATTCAAAGGACACTCCTATTAAGGGGACACCACTATTCAGAGGTTATATACCTTTAAACAAACGAGGGGCAATCTGTATAACGCTAAGGCTAACACTTTGTTGACTCTTGAAAGTTTTCTATTTTATATTTTCAGACAGATTAAAAAGATAAAACCAAAGAGAAGAGATTACAGATTGACTGTAATTGTTTCCTTTTTTTTCCACAGGAAATTAGGAGATGGATTGTTTTTACAAACATGTCGTGATGTTGCTGCCTTAAATACAGATATTGAATTTGAGGATATGATCGTAGACAACTGCTGTATGCAGGTAAATATACTCATATTGAATGGAACTTTGTTTCTCTTAGTATCATAGTCTTACTATTTCACAAAGTTGGTAAACAACAACAAACATCATTATACAAATAAAGAGTGTTAATTGTTCTATAACAAATGAAAATATTCTCCCCATACAACGAATGCAAAACATTTTATTGAAATAAAATATACCTGTTATTTTAAAGTTATTCAATTATAATGTTTCCAAATGCTGATTTTGATAATACGTTGTTTTAATATCACTTAACCTATAGGCCTTGCCTGACATCTCGTTGCTGAAATAATTGTCTTTCCTTTTTTGGCAGAATCTGTTAATACAAATTGGGGTCTAAGACCTGGTATTTTGGCTGAAAAGTTACAGTTATTTTATTGGTTTACCATTTCATGCGTTTGATCGAAGTGGGTGCATCACATAAAAATATGAAAATATCAATCTGCGCGCGATACATTGTTGTTATATTATAGTGGGTTGCTTAAATTACGAGAATCAACTTATTTTTCACATATTTAACCGTTTAATTAAAGACACAGGGCCTGTTTCTGCTGCATACAAAATAACCGGTTAAAATCGGTGTGAATAAATTAAAATCGGTGTGAATAAATTAACTCCATTTTCTTGGCAGCAGAAACAGGACACATTTGTGGTAACCGGTTAAAAGGCAGCGCAAAATAACCGGTTAAAAACACCAATTTAAATCGGTGTTAGAACGCCGTTTAACCGGTTATCGCTGAGCAATTCTTAGCTGCAACACGAAATAACGGTTATTTGATTGACAGTTGTGACCCCGGGTCAGATACCGTCGCATACGGTGCGTGTTTTCCTCGTGGTTTTGACAGTCGAACGAAGAAGTGAACATGTATGTGGATGAATGAAATCACAAGATATGTTATTCAGTTGTGGGGGGAGAGAAAGTACGGGGAAGGATGGCAGGCAATAGAAAAGAATCACAGATAATAAATAAGAGAATTTTTGCGAAAGTAAAAGAGGAATTTGGGGTGGAGTTCCGGGGACTACCCATGCTAAGCAATTTGAGGCGTTAGTACACGCTCGCGAAGGGTATGGATGGTCCTATATTAAAACCAAAACGGAAACAAAAGGGACTCAGAATGTTGCAAATACCTACCAAACGATAGTAGATAATGGTTAATTAATTATGAAAACCCAAATTTTATAGCAAAAATCATCCGAATTTATGTTATAAACGATGAATTTAGCAACAAAAACTTAATCCAAACGAGCGTATTTATGGCACGCCCTTAGTGCCTTTAATAGGAGAACAATGAACAATCTTAATTTGATCGTTTTATATAATTTTTTTAGAAAAACATCACATCGACCGAAAACAAAGGTTATGATAGCCTTTGATAATATATTAAATATGATTTTATTAAGCATAGAAATGTGTTATTATTTATGTTAGTACATAAATATACGAAACAATGTTTAATACTCATTATTCTATTAAAGGCACTATGTGCGTGCGATATTCTATGACTTGGATACTCTCGTTTGATATAAGTTTTTGTGGCTAAACTCGTCGTTTTTAACATAAATTCGGACGATTTTTGCTATAAAAGTTAGGGTTTCATAATTAATTAACAATTATCTACTCTCGTTTGGTAGGTATTGCAACATTATAATCGTTTTTGTTTCCGTTTGGTTTTTTGTAGGACCGCGCTCGCGAAAGACAACAGTCGTTCACGTGGGAAGGGCCGTATCATCATCGCCTTTGTTGAGGAATTTTAGGCTAGATAAAAATTATCCTAGGCGATCGGGCGCTGCACGACCCTCCCCATGTTATTGAAGGCGCCATGAGAATTAATTTTATTAGCGATCAGTAAGTAGGCTTTACAAAAAACAAAACTTGTAGACCTGTAGACAACATTTTATTATTTTAACATGTTTGAGATGTTCGGCGATATACACACGTGTGTATTGACGACGTCGATGTAAACAAACAGCCAACTTACTACTTCCGTCTGAGTGTATTGCATTTTGGGTAATGATGACGTTTTGCTCGACGACCACCCATAGATTTAACCGGTTATTTCGGAGCACAACTTGAGCAGAAACGCGGTCTTGTTATTGTTATCTATTTTAAAATAACCGGTTAAATTGCGTTATGCAGCAGAAACAGACCCACAAGAAATTATCGCAATATGTGCATATGGTATTTATTTAGTGTAGTGTGTGACCTTAAATTAGGTGGCTTTAAAGTTGAAATAGGAAACATAGAGTATCGACCCATGTTATTTAATTATTCTTGTATTCAACAGATGGTATCTAACCCTAACCAGTTTGATGTGATGGTGATGCCCAACCTGTATGGTAACATAGTCAGCAATATTGAGTATCGACCCATGTTAATTATTTATTCTTGTATTCAACAGATGGTATCTAACCCTAACCAGTTTGATGTGATGGTGATGCCCAACCTGTATGGTAACATAGTCAGCAACATTGGTGCTGGAATTGTAGGTGGTCCAGGGATCGTACCAGGACAGAATTTAGGCGATAACTATTCGGTTTTTGAAACAGTAAGTACTTTGTTTGAATTTCTTACAAAACATTTACAAAATTGTTTATCATACAGTAGGCCTAGTTTTAACACTGTTGTTGTGTTATGTTGCCTCATTTTTAGTTTTATTTTGTGTTAAACTGTAGGCCCTACATGCTTCTTTAGCTGGCCATGATAGCAATTACTGCAGTAACTATGTTTTGTTTACTCCGTAACCTTTTTATGCAATTATTTACCAATTTACACATTGGTTATTGCAATGACTGCCTCATAAACTTACATTAAAATAAAGTACAATCATATGTTAGTGCAGTGAGGAGAAAAATGTGGTTTAACCGCAGTACAGTCAACTCTCCCAATACCGGACTCTCTGAAAACCGGAAACTCTTCCGATACCAGACTTTTCTTAGGACCAAAATGTCCCAAATTCATTTTTACCGTTAGAAACACATTCCAAAAACCAGACATATTAAGCCAGCCCAAAAGTGTCCGGTATTTGGAGCTCCCATATTTAAATTGTATGTTCTCATTTACTCATGACAATTTTTAAAAATCTTAATTTCATCTAAATCAAGGCAACCCGTAATACAGGAAAGACTATAGCTGGAAAAAACATGGCCAACCCAACAGCAATGTTACTTGCCAGTTGTCAGATGTTAGACCACTTGAATCTTCACAAACATGCTACACTTATCAGAGAGTCAATTATGGAAACTCTCTCATACAAAGAGGTTAGTGTTAAGCTCTGTCTACACTATCAATCTTTATGTGACAAAAAAGTGTGATGTACTCATATATGGTAGTGATATGTTTAAAGATGTATTGTCCCTTGAAACACAAAAAAATAAAGGTCAAAATATTCTAAATTTAAATTGGCCATATGAAAGTAATATTAAAGTTATTCACTTTAAGTCGAAAATTCGAGCCAAAAACAACAGGTTTACGTAATTAACAGGTAAATAAATTTGATTACATTTCATCTGGAAAATCGTCGCGATCAAAAGTAAACAAAGATTTTAAACCACGAGTATGCATGATGCTAATTAGGATGGTTTACAACTCGTCACGGTTCAGAAGGTGTTCTCACACAGATCGCGAGGAAGTTTTATGATTATGCATACAGAGTAGCCAAACAAGCGCGTTGCATTATGAGATATGTTTTGATCAAAAACTTTGACTGAAAAAAACGTCTGTATTTCAGTTAAATGATTTTTTTTTTTCGACTAATTTTTGGTGAAAGTTAATAACTATTATGATACTTCAAAATGACCAACTTTTTTCGAAATCTTTTATTTTTTATTTTTTGGGAATTAGTCAAAGGGACAATACATCTTTAAATATGGTAGTGATATGACATTGTCATGTCCATATATGGGCACTTCACATTTTTTTGTCACATAAAGCAGAGCAGATTTTGAGTTTCTCCAACTGTAGTGTTCTTGTTAGTTAGTTGAATGTCAGGCTGCAAAACAATTAAATTATTACCTGTATTTTAATTATTTATTCAATAATGGAATTTGTGTTACTGCTATTTTTGGGGAGGTGGGTGGGGAGGGCCTTGGTGCAAAGGTTGAAAAATTGAGGAGCCTTACCCATGTGGACAAAATTAATTTTTTAAAAACGCTACTAAAAATTGCTTCCCAAACAAGGATTTAAGTGCAAAGCAAGTGAATATAGGAATGACAGATGACAGTTTTGATAACCCATTAGTGTTGTGATTGGTGCGCTTATACCCTTGTGCCCTTGCATGACAGTTTTGATAACCCATTAGTGTTGTGATTGGTGCGCTTATGCCCTTGCGCCCTTGCATGACAGTTTTGATAACCCATTAGTGTTGTGATTGGTGCGCTTATGCCCTTGTGCCCTTGCATGACAGTTTTGATAACCCATTAGTGTTGTGATTGGTGCGCTTATGCCCTTGCGCCCTTGCATGACAGTTTTGACAACCCATTAGTGTTGTGATTGGTGCGCTTATACCCTTGCGCCCTTGCATGACAGTTTTGATAACCCATTAGTGTTGTGATTGGTGCGCTTATACCCTTGTGCCCTTGCATGACAGTTTTGATAACCCATTAGTGTTGTGATTGGTGCGCTTATACCCTTGTGCCCTTGCATGACAGTTTTGATAACCCATTAGTGTTGTGATTGGTGCGCTTATGCCCTTGTGCCCTTGCATGACAGTTTTGATAACCCATTAGTGTTGTGATTGGTGCGCTTATACCCTTGTGCCCTTGCATGACAGTTTTGATAACCCATTAGTGTTGTGATTGGTGCGCTTATGCCCTTGCGCCCTTGCATGACAGTTTTGATAACCCATTAGTGTTGTGATTGGTGCGCTTATACCCTTGCGCCCTTGCATGACAGTTTTGATAACCCATTAGTGTTGTGATTGGTGCGCTTATGCCCTTGTGCCCTTGCATGACAGTTTTGATAACCCATTAGTGTTGTGATTGGTGCGCTTATGCCCTTGTGCCCTTGCATGACAGTTTTGATAACCCATTAGTGTTGTGATTGGTGCGCTTATGCCCTTGCGCCCTTGCATGACAGTTTTGATAACCCATTAGTGTTGTGATTGGTGCGCTTATGCCCTTGTGCCCTTGCATGACAGTTTTGATAACCCATTAGTGTTGTGATTGGTGCGCTTATGCCCTTGCGCCCTTGCATGACAGTTTTGATAACCCATTAGTGTTGTGATTGGTGCGCTTATACCCTTGTGCCCTTGAATGACAGTTTTGATAATCCATTAGTGTTGTGATTGGTGCGCTTATGCCCTTGTGCCCTTGCATGACAGTTTTGATAACCCATTAGTGTTGTGATTGGTGCGCTTATGCCCTTGTGCCCTTGCATGACAGTTTTGATAACCCATTAGTGTTGTGATTGGTGCGCTTATGCCCTTGTGCCCTTGCATGACAGTTTTGATAACCCATTAGTGTTGTGATTGGTGCGCTTATACCCTTGTGCCCTTGCATGACAGTTTTGATAACCCATTAGTGTTGTGATTGGTGCGCTTATGCCCTTGTGCCCTTGCATGACAGTTTTGATAACCCATTAGTGTTGTGATTGGTGCGCTTATGCCCTTGTGCCCTTGCATGACAGTTTTGATAACCCATTAGTGTTGTGATTGGTGCGCTTATACCCTTGTGCCCTTGCATGACAGTTTTGATAACCCATTAGTGTTGTGATTGGTGCGCTTATGCCCTTGTGCCCTTGCATGACAGTTTTGATAACCCATTAGTGTTGTGATTGGTGCGCTTATGCCCTTGTGCTTTTGCATGACAGTTTTGATAACCCATTAGTGTTGTGATTGGTGCGCTTATGCCCTTGTGCCCTTGCATGACAGTTTTGATAACCCATTAGTGTTGTGATTGGTGCGCTTATGCCCTTGTGCCCTTGCATGACAGTTTTGATAACCCATTAGTGTTGTGATTGGTGCGCTTATGCCCTTGTGCCCTTGCATGACAGTTTTGATAACCCATTAGTGTTGTGATTGGTGCGCTTATGCCCTTGTGCCCTTGCATGACAGTTTTGATAAACCATTAGTGTTGTGATTGGTGCGCTTATACCCTTGTGCCCTTGCATGACAGTTTTGATAACCCATTAGTGTTGTGATTGGTGCGCTTATGCCCTTGTGCCCTTGCATGACAGTTTTGATAACCCATTAGTGTTGTGATTGGTGCGCTTATGCCCTTGTGCCCTTGCCTGACAGTTTTGATAACCCATTAGTGTTGTGATTGGTGCGCTTATGCCCTTGCGCCCTTGCATGACAGTTTTGATAACCCATTAGTGTTGTGATTGGTGCGCTTATACCCTTGTGCCCTTGCATGACAGTTTTGATAACCCATTAGTGTTGTGATTGGTGCGCTTATACCCTTGCGCCCTTGCATTGCGTCCAATTGTGAACCAACCTTACTAGAGAATATTCCCAGTATCTATAACACGTAACGCAAACATTTACAATAAAACAGTAAAGAAGTTTATCATACTGTTTTTGCGTTACTTTTATTTTCTGGAAGAAAGTTAATGAACTATCATCATCAAAATGTCAAAGTTTTTTCTCAGGTTGTTTGAAATAATTAATCACGTTGTGTTAGAGTGCAAGCATTTATTTTATTACTTAATATTATTTATTCAAACATTGTTTTTAATAATTAATTTTTTGTGCATTAGATTTTTGAAATTTGAATTTTTAAATTGTTTTCTTTTAGAACCACACACCAGACCTTGGAGGACAGGCGACGACCAGAGAAGTTATACAAAGTATTATAGATGTTATAAGCCAGGCTAGCAAAGGAGCGCATGTTATCTAGCTACAATTTTAATAACTAAGTACAGTACAGTGAGTATTAAGAGTTACTACTATGAATAGTGTAAATGTAAAAATTATTCTACTGCAGGTACTTCAGTAACAGCATTTTGTTTACTTTTTAACCTGTTTATGCAATTATTTAGCAAGCGTTTATTTCTTTTCTGCCTTGTAAACTTGCATTGAAAGAAAAGTAAAATCATATATTATTGTATTTTTTTGCAAAATTGAAATAACTGCAGGAGCATAATTTTGACATGATCCATTTGGGAGCTAAGTTAGTCAGATGTTTTGGCCTCCTCTCACATAATTGTAGTGATTGCTCAATACATTGAGAACACTTTTGAAAAAATAGTTCTTGGTTAGGACTTGAACCAACCACCTCCAGATCCCTAGGCTTGTGTTTATACCTGTAGACTGCAAATCTTGCGCTGATAGCTAGGGTTAGATAGAGCAAAATAGCTATTCTTATTTAGAGTATTGTGTCTATACTGTAGTAATGCAAAGGACCATCATTAACTATTTCATTGCCAGATTAGTTCAGGTGGTCATTAGATAGAGGTTGCAATATCAAGGTAAGTGTACAGACATTTCTGATGTGTATAGAATATTTAAGTAAATTAACACGTTTGTTGTTTTGAAGTTTTCATTTTTAAATACAGTACAGCATGGGGTTCTCAACAGGCGGCCCTCGAGCCAAATGAGTGCATATGTATGGCCCCGCGAAAAGCTGAGAAGTACTGCCAAAAAAAATAATAAATTAGTGTTTAAAATAGTTTTTAATGTTCTTAAAAACCACAAGATTCAAAGGCTTCATCCATGGTCTCCTTAACTATGTTCTATACCTGGCCCGCAAAATTACTTGTAACTTACAATGTGACTCACGTTAGATAATTGTTGAGAACTCCCTGCTGTAGTCACTTACTCACTATCTTGAATAATTCATGTTCAAGAACTTGTTGAGCACATGCACAAAACACAGTTGATATTTTATTATAAATTAATTGGCACAATTTTATTTTTGTTCAATATTGTTATTGTTGAAAATTATAATTACTATATTTACAATATAATTATTGTCAGTTTTGAAGGAGTTACATACAGTGTAATCTTTATATCATGGAGAAAGAAGTATTTATTACATCATAAACATATTAAGTGGCACACACATTTTTTTTTAATGTATGTGAAAAAAAAAATATAATATTGATTACAAATAAAGTTTATGAATATCTAATCTAAGATTTTCTAGAAAAAAATAAAAAAACGTGGACATTGAGATCTAAATTTCAGATCTCAAGATCATTAACTTCCAAAGTTATTTATTTACGTTATTAATGTAACTTGTATAATAATTATGTCTATGTAATGTGTTTGAAAGCTTAAAAACATATATATATCCGAGTTTCGTAGATGAAATAAGTTAAAAGCTAAAAAATCTCAGATTCCAAGATCTAGAAAGCTGGGGAAGAATATAAACGCATATTGATAGAAAGTTTGCCATGCAAACCTTCAAACGATATAAGCGCACTAAAATCTAAACTCTGTGTATAAGCTGTTGTTGTTTGAAAACCTTTATAGAATAAATGTTTTTTGAGCATTATAGTAGAATTTAAGTGCAGGTATGCTTCAAGTTCAGCTTAAGCGATTAAAACTGTGAGAAAAATAAATATAGGACTTATTTTAAGTAATTTTTAAAATAGATTAATCTGAAAATAGCGATACATCTATCAACTGAAATTATTGAGGTCTGAGTTTGTGAGACAACCCAGCTAATTAAAAAACAAATCTGAATTATTTTGTAATTAAGTAGGTCACAAACATTATATAGGTCAACGTATATTTTAAATTGAATGTTCTTGTTCTACTACATGAGTTGAATGAGAAATATGTGTGGTTGCTAAAATACAGTGTAAAATGCTATTTATAATTAATAGTATTTAAAGCTCTGTCTACACTATCAAAATTTATCTGAGAAAAATGTAATGTGCCCATGGACATGATGATGTCATATCACTACCATATTTGGTCACATCACACTCTTTTTGTCAAACTAGTTTGATAGTGTAGACAGTGCTTTAGTCTAATAATGTGTGAGAAGAGATAATATATAAAAAACATTTTGTGAATCTTTGCAAGTTTTACATTTGTTTTGAATAATTTATAAATATATTCACTTATTTTTAAACTGAACGTTTCCTTATATTAAATTAATTATGCTTAAATATGAATAATTGACTAATGTTTATAAAATATTCATCGAATTTCAAATGGATGAGAATTAAATGAGATAGTATTTTAAAGTAATGACGTCATTTACAAGGCGTTAAGAGGAAAGTAACTCAAAGCAAAATAAAACAAAGGTTCTTTTGTATCTAACAATAATTTTTATGGAACAATTTAATTATTTTAAAATTATTTAAAATATCACCTCTTGTTCTGAAAGTCGTCGCGCGACCCAAGTAGATTTTACCTTAATGAGTATGCCATGTTTGAACAGTAGAGCCCCAGGTGGACTCCCCCGGACTCAAGAAAGTGTCCCCTTAATAGGGCTGCCGTAGACATAGACATCTAGTTTCGTTTCATGAGAAAGTTTCCTATTATTAGGGCTCCTGTAGACATATGTAGTTTCGTTTAATGAGAAAGTGTCCTATTAACAGGGCTGCCGTAGACATAGATATCTAGTTTCCTTTCATGAGAAAGTTTCCTATTATTAGGGCTCCTGTAGACATAATATGTAGTTTCGTTTAATGAGAAAGTTTCCTATTAACAGGGCTGCCGTAGACATAGATATCTAGTTTCCTTTCATGAGAAAGTTTCCTATTATTAGGGCTCTTGTAGACATATGTAGTTTCGTTTAATGAGAAAGTGTCCTATTAACAGGGCTGCCGTAGACATAGATATCTAGTTTCCTTTTATGAGAAAGTTTCCTATTATTAGGGCTCTTGTAGACATATGTAGTTTCGTTTAATGAGAAATTGTCCTATTAACAGGACTGCCGTAGACATAGATATCTAGTTTCGTTTCATGAGAAAGTTTCCTATTATTAGGGCTCCTGTAGACATATGTAGTTTCGTTTAATGACAAAGTGTCCTATTAACAGGGCTGCCGTAGACATAGATATCTAGTTTCGTTTGATGAGAAAGTGTCCTATTAATAGGATGTCCCCTGTATTTTTGTTTTTAGAATTTGGTTTTACTATGCTCCTAACCTGTCTTGGTAAAACTTCAAAATCAGGAAAAATCATAGAAATTTTGCTATAAATGGGCAAGGAAATTTAGTAAAATAAATTGCATGAAATGCATTTACCGATATCGTCAGCGAATACGTTTTCTTT
The DNA here is from genome assembly GCF_964355755.1 of Antedon mediterranea. Classification (NCBI taxonomy): domain Eukaryota; kingdom Metazoa; phylum Echinodermata; class Crinoidea; order Comatulida; family Antedonidae; genus Antedon; species Antedon mediterranea. The sequence goes on from NC_092678.1 coordinate 1,386,416, forward strand.
GACCTATCCGCCCCGTGTGTTAAGATTCGAGGGCAGGGTAAATTATTCATTGTTTGCCTTTTAAGACGCGTGAAATATTTCCTAACTTCTTGAATAATATAAAATACTTGCAAACTAATTATACGCGGTCAAAAACCTTGTACATTGAATATATGATATAGACAAAATTACTCCCGCTCTTCTCTTGTATGAGTGGCGGATCCAGGATTTTGAAATAGTTAACCCAGGGCCTAAAAGAATCTTGAATCCGTCCCTTGACTTAGTGAATTTCACTCTTCCCTGATTGAATGTCCGCAGAATACGAATTGGCCATATTTTTAAAACCAGGCCTGCACTTTCTTTATTAAAATGGTGTTCCTTGAATAGAGGAGTGCCAATTGAGGGGTTCAATTGTACTACTGCTGTATTAAAATTGTCACAACGGTACCTTTAAAATCCTCTAAAATGTCCATGATTTATTTTCATGCACATACGTAAACTGTATATTACTCTACCTTTAAAATCCTCACAAACGCCTGCGTATTACTGTTCTAGATTGTTTTACAGTTTTCATTGAAGAAATTGATCTCGTCTACTTTTCATGAAAATGTTTTGGAGCAAAACACCTTTGTTAGTATTAATGTTCCATGAAATGTCAACTACTTACAGTATATTGCGAGTAATATTTCTTTATTCGCTTTTAATTTTCAAAAATGTATAACACAAGATCAAAGGTAATTTTTAAGTATGCCGAACATGCGATGCATTTTTGTGATAACGCTTACCTAGAAATTAAATTGGCCACAGCGATTATAAAAACACTTTTGGTATGAAAAAATGTATGTCAGATGTCATCATTAATAAGACAGACGCTGTCGGTGTATTGTTGCGATTATTAGGACAGTACTTTTTGGTGGGTTCATTTTCATTCATTTTATTTGATCAAAATCAATCTCAATAACAATAATACAAGAAAAAATACACAGAACAACAAGATTACAAGCAATACAGTCTATAAATGAGAGTTAAAATGAGTATAAAATCTCAAAATTAAACATTTTTCCCAAAAAATGGTATAAAATTTCAACAAACGTTTATACAATTATTTTAAAGATACCTGTGAATTAAACCTGTGTCCTTTAAACAAAAGTTTAAAGGACACTACGTCTTTCTTTTATCCATTGTATTTTCTCACCTCGTTTTACCCCTATTGTCTTCCGTCTTTCATCGCGGCTCGGTGGCCAAGTGGTAAGGCGTCTGTCTCGTAAACAGAAGATCATGGGTTCAAACCCCATTCGGGCCTATTTTTTATGGAGATTTTTAGTAACAAATTATCTATTTTAATGTTGTTTTATTCTGGAAGTTACCTTACTTTTGGATGATTTGTTCTGTCGATGTTTAAAATATTTTGTCGCGGCTCGGTGGCCAAGTGGTAAGGCGTCTGTCCCGTAAACAGAAGATAATGGGTTCAACCCCCATTCGGGCGTATATTTTATGGCGGTTTTTAGTGAAAAATTGTCTATTTTAATGTTGTTTTATCTTAGAACTTACCATAGGCCTATTTCTCGATGGTTTGTTTTCTATCGATGTTTAAAATACTTTATCGTGGCTCGGTGGCCAAGTGGTAAGGCGTCTGTCTCGTAAACAGAAGATCATGGGTTCAAACCCCATTCGGGCCAATTTTTTATGCTGTTAGTGTCAAATAAATTAAATATGTATTTTGATAATTGTTTGAATTTTTAATATTAGTGTTCTTCGTGGCGGCTCGGTGGCCAAGTAGTAATGCGTCTGTCTCGTAAACAGGAGTTCATGGGGTCAAACCCCATTCGGGTGTAATTTTTATGCAATTTGTTTTGAAAAATTACCTATTTTAATATTGGTTTATCTTGAAAGTTAAACTTATTTCCCGATGGTTTGATTTATCGATATTTAGGTAACTTCAGCACGGCTCGGTGGCCAAGTGGTAAGGCGTCTGTCTCGTAAACAGAAGATCATGGGTTCAAACCCCATTCGGGCCTAATTTTTATCCCGTTTAGTCAAATAAATTATGTATTTCGATAATATTGTTTAACTTATTAATATTTGCGTCCATTCCTGACGGCTCGGTGGCCAAGTGGTAAGGCGTCTGTCTCGTAAACAGAAGATCATGGGTTCAAACCCCATTCGGGCCTAATTTTTATGCCGTTTAGTCAAATAGATTATGTATTTCGATAATTGTTTAAATTATTAATATTTGTGTCCATTCCTGACGGCTCGGTGGCCAAGTGGTAAAGTGCCTGTCTCGTAAAGCGCCTGTCTCGTAAACAGAATCATGGATTCAAACCCCATTCGGACCTAATTTTTATGCCGTTTAGTCAAATAAATTATGTATTTCGATTGTTTAAATTATTAATATTTGTGTCCATTTCTGACGGCTCGGTGGCCAAGTGGTAAGGCGTCTGTCTCGTAAACAGAAGATCATGGGTTCAAACCCCATTCGGGCCTAATTTATGCATTTTTAATTTATTTAATTAATTTAATTGATTAATTACATTCATCTATTCTACTACTTTATATTAATTGGTTATTCTTCCAGCAGTTCAAGTTATTGCACTTTCCGATGTAAAACACGCCAATTAGTATTAACATTTCACTGCGTACAATTTACTTTACGAATTAACCATCTCCGATGAAAGAATTTTCCATGATTACTTTTCATGCAGGCATAAGAAAAGCGTAAATTTTTCACCCACAAATAACTTGCATTGGTCAATCGTAATAGTCAACTCGATGGTCAAATTGATTCAATATTCGAAAGTACTTCATTCTCGTTACGGTCTATCTGGTATTCATCCAGTCTGAGAAATCTGAATTGTCCAGAACCAGGCAAGATAATTTCACTCTTCCCTGCTATTAAACGTTTTCATTATTTGGGAATCGCATTATCGTAAATTCGTTTATTCATTACGGTACCCGTATATACGGTCGAGTATTATCGACATTGCGTGTCTGCTATTCCAACGGGATTACTTAAATTATATTAAATGTTTAGGCTTATTATCGTTAAAGATGATTCCTCCTGTCTGAGGAACATTATCTATTGTTTTTTAAATTATAATCAGCGTTCATTTGGAGGCATTTGTCTATTCTCAATTTAGATTGTAATAATCTCTGTTTTGTTTGTTAATGGTAGATTCCCCTTTTCCGCGTCAATGTTTATAATTTGTTTTGAAATAATAAAGACAGTAATTATATTTTTTAAATTATTATAATTACCTTAAAGAATTGAAGATATTTAATTTAATTTGCTTTGTTCCATCGTTGATTAAAGTCCTTCCCGCGGCTCGGTGGCCAAGTGGTAAGGCGTCTGTCTCGTAAACAGAAGATCATGGATTCAAACCCCATTCGGGCCTAATTTTTATGCAATTTTTTTTGACAAATTACCTATTTTAATATTGGTTTATCTTGAAAGTTAAACTTATTTCTCGATGGCTTGATCTAGCGATATTTGTGTAACTTCAGCACGGCTCGGTGACCAAGTGGTAAGGCGTCTGTCTCGTAAACAGAAGATCATGGGTTCAAACCCCATTCGGGCCTAATTTTTATGCAATTTGTTTTGACAAATTACCTGTTTTAATATATGGTTTTATCTTGAAAGTTAAACTTATTTCTCGATGGCTTGATCTATCGATATTTGAGTAACTTCAAGCACGGCTCGGTGGCCAAGTGGTAAGGCGTCTGTCTCGTAAACAGAAGATCATGGGTTCAAACAATTTTTATGCCGTTTAGTCAAATAAATTATGTATTTCGATAAATTATTTATATTTGTGTCCCTTTCTGACGGCTGGGTGGCCAAGTGGTAAGGCGTCTGTCTCGTAAACAGAAGATCATGGGTTCAAACCCCATTCGGGCCTAATTTTTATGCTGTTTTGTCAAATAAATGATGTAGTCCGATAATTGTTTAAATTATTAATAATTTTGTGTCCCTTCCCGACGGCTCGGTGGCCAAGTGGTAAGGCGTCTGTCTCGTAAACAGAAGATCATGGGTTCAAACCCCATTCTGGCCTAACTTTTGGCACTCTGATAAATGTTAGTATTGTTTTTTTGTGAAAGTTAAATTATTTCTCGGTGGTTGGATCTATCGACATTTGAGGTCTTACATTCCGGCTCGATGGCCAAGTGGTAAGGCGTCTGTCTCGTAAACAGAAGATCATGGGTTCAAACCCCAATCGGGCCTAACTTTTGGCACTCTGATAAATGTTAGTATTGTTTTTTTGTGAAAGTTAAATTATTCCTCGGTGGTTGGATCTATCAACATTTGAGGTCTTACATCCCGGCTCGATGGCCAAGTGGTAAGGCGTCTGTCTCGTAAACAGAAGATCATGGGTTCAAACCCCATTCGGGCCTAACTTTTAGCACTCTGATAAATGTTAGTATTGTTTTTTTGTGAAAGTTAAATTATTCCTCGGTGGTGCGATCTATCAACATTTGAGGTCTTGCATTCCGGCTCGATGGCCAAGTGGTAAGGCGTCTGTCTCGTAAACAGAAGATCATGGGTTCAAACCCCATTCGGGCCTAACTTTTGGCACTCTGATAAATGTTAGTATTGTTTTTTTGTGAAAGTTAAATTATTCCTCGGTGGTTGGATCTATCAACATTTGAGGTCTTACATCCCGGCTCGATGGCCAAGTGGTAAGGCGTCTGTCTCGTAAACAGAAGATCATGGGTTCAAACCCCAATCGGGCCTAACTTTTGGCACTCTGATAAATGTTAGTATTGTTTTTTTGTGAAAGTTAAATTATTCCTCGGTGTTTGGATCTATCAACATTTGAAGTCTTACATCCCGGCTCGATGGCCAAGTGGTAAGGCGTCTGTCTCGTAAACAGAAGATCATGGGTTCAAACCCCATTCGGGCCTAACTTTTGGCACTCTGATAAATGTTAGTATTGTTTTTTTGTGAAAGTTAAATTATTCCTCGGTGGTTGGATCTATCAACATTTGAGGTCTTACATCCCGGCTCGATGGCCAAGTGGTAAGGCGTCTGTCTCGTAAACAGAAGATCATGGGTTCAAACCCCATTCGGGCCTAACTTTTGGCACTCTGATAAATGTTAGTATTGTTTTTTTGTGAAAGTTAAATTATTCCTCGGTGGTTGGATCTATCAACATTTGAGGTCTTATATCCCGGCTCGATGGCCAAGTGGTAAGGCGTCTGTCTCGTAAACAGAAGATCATGGGTTCTAACCCCATTAGGGCCTAACTTTTAGCACTCTGATAAATGTTAGTATTGTTTTTTTGTGAAAGTTAAATTATTCCTCGGTGGTGCGATCTATCAACATTTGAGGTCTTACATTCCGGCTCGATGGCCAAGTGGTAAGGCGTCTCTCTCGTAAACAGAAGATCATGGGTTCAAACCCCATTCGGGCCTAACTTTTGGCACTCTGATAAATGTTAGTTTTTTTTTTTTTATGAAAATTAAATTATTCCTCGGTGTTTGGATTTATCAACATTTGAAGTCTTACATCCCGGCTCGATGGCCAAGTGGTAAGGCGTCTGTCTCGTAAACAGAAGATCATGGGTTCAAACCCCATTCGGGCCTAACTTTTGGCACTCTGATAAATGTTAGTATTGTTTTTTTGTGAAAGTTAAAATATTCCTCGGTGGTGCGATCTATCAACATTTGAGGTCTTACATTCCGGCTCGATGGCCAAGTGGTAAGGCGTCTGTCTCGTAAACAGAAGATCATGGGTTCAAACCCCATTCGGGCCTAACTTTTGGCACTCTGATAAATGTTAGTATTGTTTTTTTGTGAAAGTTAAATTATTCCTCGGTGGCTGGATCTATGAACATTTGAGGTCTTACATCCCGGCTCGATGGCCAAGTGGTAAGGCGTCTGTCTCGTAAACAGAAGATCATGGGTTCAAACCCCATTCGGGCCTAACTTTTGGCACTCTGATAAATGTTAGTATTGTTTTTTTGTGAAAGTTAAATTATTCCTCGGTGGTGCGATCTATCATCATGTGAGGTCTTACATTCCGGCTCGAAGGCCAAGTGGTAAGGCGTCTGTCTCGTAAACAGAAGATCATGGGTTCAAACCCCATTCGGGCCTAACTTTTGGCACTCTGATAAATGTTAGTATTGTTTTTTTGTGAAAGTTAAATTATTTCTCGGTGGTTGCATCTATCAACATTTGAGGTCTTACATCCCGGCTCGATGGCCAAGTGGTAAGGCGTCTGTCTCCTAAACAGAAGATCATGTTTTCAAACCCCATTCGGGCCTAACTTTTGGCACTCTGATAAATGTTAGTATTGTTTTTTTGTGAAAGTTAAATTATTCCTCGGTGGTGCGATCTATCAACATTTGAGGTCTTACATTCCGGCTCGATGGCCAAGTGGTAAGGCGTCTGTCTCGTAAACAGAAGATCATGGGTTCAAACCCCATTCGGGCCTAACTTTTGGCACTCTGATAAATGTTAGTTTTTTTTTTTTTATGAAAGTTAAATTATTCCTCGGTGTTTGGATTTATCAACATTTGAAGTCTTACATCCCGGCTCGATGGCCAAGTGGTAAGGCGTCTGTCTCGTAAACAGAAGATCATGGGTTCAAACCCCATTCGGGCCTAACTTTTGGCACTCTGATAAATGTTAGTATTGTTTTTTTGTGAAAGTTAAATTATTCCTCGGTGGTGCGATCTATCAACATTTGAGGTCTTACATTCCGGCTCGATGGCCAAGTGGTAAGGCGTCTGTCTCGTAAACAGAAGATCATGGGTTCAAACCCCATTCGGGCCTAACTTTTGGCACTCTGATAAATGTTAGTATTGTTTTTTTATGAAAGTTAAATTATTCCTCGGTGGCTGGATCTATGAACATTTGAGGTCTTACATCCCGGCTCGATGGCCAAGTGGTAAGGCGTCTGTCTCGTAAACAGAAGATCATGGGTTCAAACCCCATTCGGGCCTAACTTTTGGCACTCTGATAAATGTTAGTATTGTTTTTTTGTGAAAGTTAAATTATTCCTCGGTGGTGCGATCTATCATCATTTGAGGTCTTACATTCCGGCTCGAAGGCCAAGTGGTAAGGCGTCTGTCTCGTAAACAGAAGATCATGGGTTCAAACCCCATTCGGGCCTAACTTTTGGCACTCTGATAAATGTTAGTATTGTTTTTTTATTGAAAGTTAAATTATTTCTCGGTGGTTGGATCTATCAACATTTGAGGTCTTACATCCCGGCTCGATGGCCAAGTGGTAAGGCGTCTGTCTCCTAAACAGAAGATCATGGTTTCAAACCCCATTCGGGCCTAACTTTTGGCACTCTGATAAATGTTAGTATTGTTTTTTTGTGAAAGTTAATTTATTCCTCGGTGGTTAGATCTATCAACATTTGAGGTGTTACATCCCGGCTCGATGGCCAAGTGGTAAGGCGTCTGTCTCGTAAACAGAAGATCATGGGTTCAAACCCCATTCGGGCCTAACTTTTAGCACTCTGATAAATGTTAGTATTGTTTTTTTTGTGAAAGTTAAATTATTCCTCGGTGGTGCGATCTATCAACATTTGAGGTCTTACATTCCGGCTCGATGGCCAAGTGGTAAGGCGTCTGTCTCGTAAACAGAAGATCATGGGTTCAAACCCCATTCGGGCCTGACTTTTGGCACTCTGATAAATGTTAGTTTTTTTTTTTTATGAAAGTTAAATTATTCCTCGGTGTTTGGATTTATCAACATTTGAAGTCTTACATCCCGGCTCGATGGCCAAGTGGTAAGGCGTCTGTCTCGTAAACAGAAGATCATGGGTTCAAACCCCATTCGGGCCTAACTTTTGGCACTCTGATAAATGTTAGTATTGTTTTTTTGTGAAAGTTAAATTATTCCTCGGTGGTGCGATCTATCAACATTTGAGGTCTTACATTCCGGCTCGATGGCCAAGTGGTAAGGCGTCTGTCTCGTAAACAGAAGATCATGGGTTCAAACCCCATTCGGGCCTAACTTTTGGCACTCTGATAAATGTTAGTATTGTTTTTTTATGAAAGTTAAATTATTCCTCGGTGGCTGGATCTATGAACATTTGAGGTCTTACATCCCGGCTCGATGGTCAAGTGGTAAGGCGTCTGTCTCGTAAACAGAAGATCATGGGTTCAAACCCCATTCGGGCCTAACTTTTGGCACTCTGATAAATGTTAGTATTGTTTTTTTGTGAAAGTTAAATTATTCCTCGGTGGTGCGATCTATCATCATTTGAGGTCTTACATTCCGGCTCGAAGGCCAAGTGGTAAGGCGTCTGTCTCGTAAACAGAAGATCATGGGTTCAAACCCCATTCGGGCCTAACTTTTGGCACTCTGATAAATGTTAGTATTGTTTTTTTGTGAAAGTTAAATTATTTCTCGGTGGTTGGATCTATCAACATTTGAGGTCTTACATCCCGGCTCGATGGCCAAGTGGTAAGGCGTCTGTCTCCTAAACAGAAGATCATGGTTTCAAACCCCATTCGGGCCTAACTTTTGGCACTCTGATAAATGTTAGTATTGTTTTTTTGTGAAAGTTAATTTATTCCTCGGTGGTTAGATCTATCAACATTTGAGGTGTTACATCCCGGCTCGATGGCCAAGTGGTAAGGCGTCTGTCTCGTAAACAGAAGATCATGGGTTCAAACCCCATTCGGGCCTAACTTTTAGCACTCTGATAAATGTTAGTATTGTTTTTTTTGTGAAAGTTAAATTATTCCTCGGTGGTGCGATCTATCAACATTTGAGGTCTTACATTCCGGCTCGATGGCCAAGTGGTAAGGCGTCTGTCTCGTAAACAGAAGATCATGGGTTCAAACCCCATTCGGGCCTGACTTTTGGCACTCTGATAAATGTTAGTATTGTTTTTTTATGAAAGTTAAATTATTCCTCAGTGTTTGGATCTATCAACATTTGAAGTCTTACATCCCGGCTCGATGGACAAGTGGTAAGGCGTCTGTCTCGTAAACAGAAGATCATGGGTTCAAACCCCATTCGGGCCTAACTTTTGGCACTCTGATAAATGTTAGTATTGTTTTTTTATGATAGTTAAATTATTATATTTCTCGGTGGTGCGATCTATCAACATTTGAGGTCTTACGTTCCGGCTCGATGGCCAAGTGGTAAGGCGTCTGTCTCGTAAACAGAAGATCATGGTTTCAAACCCCATTCGGGCCTAACTTTTGGCACTCTGATAAATGTTAGTATTGTTTTTTTATGAAAGTTAAATTATTCCTCGGTGGTTGGCTCTATCAACATTTGAGGTCTTACATTCCGGCTCGATGGCCAAGTGGTAAGGCGTCTGTCTCGTAAACAGAAGATCATGGGTTCAAACCCCATTCGGGCCTGACTTTTGGCACTCTGATAAATGTTAGTATTGTTTTTTTATGAAAATTAAATTATTTCTCGGTGGTGCGATCTATCAACATTTGAGGTCTTACATTCCGGCTCGATGGCCAAGTAGTAAGGCGTCTGTCTCGTAAACAGAAGATCATGGGTTCAAACCCCATTCGGGCCTAACTTTTGGCACTCTGATAAATGTTAGTATTGTTTTTTTATGAAAGTTAAATTATTCCTCGGTGGCTGGATCTATGAACATTTGAGGTCTTACATCCCGGCTCGATGGCCAAGTGGTAAGGCGTCTGTCTCGTAAACAGAAGATCATGGGTTCAAACCCCATTCGGGCCTAACTTTTGGCACTCTGATAAATGTTAGTATTGTTTTTTTGTGAAAGTTAAATTATTCCTCGGTGGTGCGATCTATCATCATTTGAGGTCTTACATTCCGGCTCGAAGGCCAAGTGGTAAGGCGTCTGTCTCGTAAACAGAAGATCATGGGTTCAAACCCCATTCGGGCCTAACTTTTGGCACTCTGATAAATGTTAGTATTGTTTTTTTGTGAAAGTTAAATTATTTCTCGGTGGTTGGATCTATCAACATTTGAGGTCTTACATCCCGGCTCGATGGCCAAGTGGTAAGGCGTCTGTCTCCTAAACAGAAGATCATGGTTTCAAACCCCATTCGGGCCTAACTTTTGGCACTCTGATAAATGTTAGTATTGTTTTTTTGTGAAAGTTAATTTATTCCTCGGTGGTTAGATCTATCAACATTTGAGGTGTTACATCCCGGCTCGATGGCCAAGTGGTAAGGCGTCTGTCTCGTAAACAGAAGATCATGGGTTCAAACCCCATTCGGGCCTAACTTTTAGCACTCTGATAAATGTTAGTATTGTTTTTTTTGTGAAAGTTAAATTATTCCTCGGTGGTGCGATCTATCAACATTTGAGGTCTTACATTCCGGCTCGATGGCCAAGTGGTAAGGCGTCTGTCTCGTAAACAGAAGATCATGGGTTCAAACCCCATTCGGGCCTGACTTTTGGCACTCTGATAAATGTTAGTTTTTTTTTTTTATGAAAGTTAAATTATTCCTCGGTGTTTGGATTTATCAACATTTGAAGTCTTACATCCCGGCTCGATGGCCAAGTGGTAAGGCGTCTGTCTCGTAAACAGAAGATCATGGGTTCAAACCCCATTCGGGCCTAACTTTTGGCACTCTGATAAATGTTAGTATTGTTTTTTTGTGAAAGTTAAATTATTCCTCGGTGGTGCGATCTATCAACATTTGAGGTCTTACATTCCGGCTCGATGGCCAAGTGGTAAGGCGTCTGTCTCGTAAACAGAAGATCATGGGTTCAAACCCCATTCGGGCCTAACTTTTGGCACTCTGATAAATGTTAGTATTGTTTTTTTATGAAAGTTAAATTATTCCTCGGTGGCTGGATCTATGAACATTTGAGGTCTTACATCCCGGCTCGATGGTCAAGTGGTAAGGCGTCTGTCTCGTAAACAGAAGATCATGGGTTCAAACCCCATTCGGGCCTAACTTTTGGCACTCTGATAAATGTTAGTATTGTTTTTTTGTGAAAGTTAAATTATTCCTCGGTGGTGCGATCTATCATCATTTGAGGTCTTACATTCCGGCTCGAAGGCCAAGTGGTAAGGCGTCTGTCTCGTAAACAGAAGATCATGGGTTCAAACCCCATTCGGGCCTAACTTTTGGCACTCTGATAAATGTTAGTATTGTTTTTTTGTGAAAGTTAAATTATTTCTCGGTGGTTGGATCTATCAACATTTGAGGTCTTACATCCCGGCTCGATGGCCAAGTGGTAAGGCGTCTGTCTCCTAAACAGAAGATCATGGTTTCAAACCCCATTCGGGCCTAACTTTTGGCACTCTGATAAATGTTAGTATTGTTTTTTTGTGAAAGTTAATTTATTCCTCGGTGGTTAGATCTATCAACATTTGAGGTGTTACATCCCGGCTCGATGGCCAAGTGGTAAGGCGTCTGTCTCGTAAACAGAAGATCATGGGTTCAAACCCCATTCGGGCCTAACTTTTAGCACTCTGATAAATGTTAGTATTGTTTTTTTTGTGAAAGTTAAATTATTCCTCGGTGGTGCGATCTATCAACATTTGAGGTCTTACATTCCGGCTCGATGGCCAAGTGGTAAGGCGTCTGTCTCGTAAACAGAAGATCATGGGTTCAAACCCCATTCGGGCCTGACTTTTGGCACTCTGATAAATGTTAGTATTGTTTTTTTATGAAAGTTAAATTATTCCTCAGTGTTTGGATCTATCAACATTTGAAGTCTTACATCCCGGCTCGATGGACAAGTGGTAAGGCGTCTGTCTCGTAAACAGAAGATCATGGGTTCAAACCCCATTCGGGCCTAACTTTTGGCACTCTGATAAATGTTAGTATTGTTTTTTTATGATAGTTAAATTATTATATTTCTCGGTGGTGCGATCTATCAACATTTGAGGTCTTACGTTCCGGCTCGATGGCCAAGTGGTAAGGCGTCTGTCTCGTAAACAGAAGATCATGGTTTCAAACCCCATTCGGGCCTAACTTTTGGCACTCTGATAAATGTTAGTATTGTTTTTTTATGAAAGTTAAATTATTCCTCGGTGGTTGGCTCTATCAACATTTGAGGTCTTACATTCCGGCTCGATGGCCAAGTGGTAAGGCGTCTGTCTCGTAAACAGAAGATCATGGGTTCAAACCCCATTCGGGCCTGACTTTTGGCACTCTGATAAATGTTAGTATTGTTTTTTTATGAAAATTAAATTATTTCTCGGTGGTGCGATCTATCAACATTTGAGGTCTTACATTCCGGCTCGATGGCCAAGTGGTAAGGCGTCTGTCTCGTAAACAGAAGATCATGGGTTCAAACCCCATTCGGGCCTAACTTTTGGCACTCTGATAAATGTTAGTATTGTTTTTTTATGAAAGTTAAATTATTCCTCGGTGGCTGGATCTATGAACATTTGAGGTCTTACATCCCGGCTCGATGGCCAAGTGGTAAGGCGTCTGTCTCGTAAACAGAAGATCATGGGTTCAAACCCCATTCGGGCCTAACTTTTGGCACTCTGATAAATGTTAGTATTGTTTTTTTGTGAAAGTTAAATTATTCCTCGGTGGTGCGATCTATCATCATTTGAGGTCTTACATTCCGGCTCGAAGGCCAAGTGGTAAGGCGTCTGTCTCGTAAACAGAAGATCATGGGTTCAAACCCCATTCGGGCCTAACTTTTGGCACTCTGATAAATGTTAGTATTGTTTTTTTGTGAAAGTTAAATTATTTCTCGGTGGTTGGATCTATCAACATTTGAGGTCTTACATCCCGGCTCGATGGCCAAGTGGTAAGGCGTCTGTCTCCTAAACAGAAGATCATGGTTTCAAACCCCATTCGGGCCTAACTTTTGGCACTCTGATAAATGTTAGTATTGTTTTTTTGTGAAAGTTAATTTATTCCTCGGTGGTTAGATCTATCAACATTTGAGGTGTTACATCCCGGCTCGATGGCCAAGTGGTAAGGCGTCTGTCTCGTAAACAGAAGATCATGGGTTCAAACCCCATTCGGGCCTAACTTTTAGCACTCTGATAAATGTTAGTATTGTTTTTTTTGTGAAAGTTAAATTATTCCTCGGTGGTGCGATCTATCAACATTTGAGGTCTTACATTCCGGCTCGATGGCCAAGTGGTAAGGCGTCTGTCTCGTAAACAGAAGATCATGGGTTCAAACCCCATTCGGGCCTGACTTTTGGCACTCTGATAAATGTTAGTTTTTTTTTTTTATGAAAGTTAAATTATTCCTCGGTGTTTGGATTTATCAACATTTGAAGTCTTACATCCCGGCTCGATGGCCAAGTGGTAAGGCGTCTGTCTCGTAAACAGAAGATCATGGGTTCAAACCCCATTCGGGCCTAACTTTTGGCACTCTGATAAATGTTAGTATTGTTTTTTTGTGAAAGTTAAATTATTCCTCGGTGGTGCGATCTATCAACATTTGAGGTCTTACATTCCGGCTCGATGGCCAAGTGGTAAGGCGTCTGTCTCGTAAACAGAAGATCATGGGTTCAAACCCCATTCGGGCCTAACTTTTGGCACTCTGATAAATGTTAGTATTGTTTTTTTATGAAAGTTAAATTATTCCTCGGTGGCTGGATCTATGAACATTTGAGGTCTTACATCCCGGCTCGATGGCCAAGTGGTAAGGCGTCTGTCTCGTAAACAGAAGATCATGGGTTCAAACCCCATTCGGGCCTAACTTTTGGCACTCTGATAAATGTTAGTATTGTTTTTTTGTGAAAGTTAAATTATTCCTCGGTGGTGCGATCTATCATCATTTGAGGTCTTACATTCCGGCTCGAAGGCCAAGTGGTAAGGCGTCTGTCTCGTAAACAGAAGATCATGGGTTCAAACCCCATTCGGGCCTAACTTTTGGCACTCTGATAAATGTTAGTATTGTTTTTTTATGAAAGTTAAATTATTCCTCGGTGGTGCGATCTATCAACATTTGAGGTCTTACATCCCGGCTCAATGGCCAAGTGGTAAGGCGTCTGTCTCGTAAACAGAAGATCATGGGTTCAAACCCCATTCGGGCCTAACTTTTGGCACTCTGATAAATGTTAGTATTGTTTTTTTATGAAAGTTAAATTATTCCTCGGTGGTTGGATCTATCAACATTTGAGGTCTTACATTCTGGCTCGATGGCCAAGTGGTAAGGCGTCTGTCTCGTAAACAGAAGATCATGGGTTCAAACCCCATTCGGGCCTGACTTTTGGCACTCTGATAAATGTTAGTATTGTTTTTTTATGAAAGTTAAATTATTTCTCGGTGGTGCGATCTATCAACATTTGAGGTCTTACGTTCCGGCTCGATGGCCAAGTGGTAAGGCGTCTGTCTCGTAAACAGAAGATCATGGTTTCAAACCCCATTCGGGCCTAACTTTTGGCACTCTGATAAATGTTAGTATTGTTTTTTTGTGAAAGTTAAATTATTCCTCGGTGGTGCCATCTATCAACATTTGAGGTCTTACATTCCGGCTCGATGGCCAAGTGGTAAGGCGTCTGTCTCGTAAACAGAAGATCATGGGTTCAAACCCCATTCGGGCCTAACTTTTGGCACTCTGATAAATGTTAGTATTGTTTTTTTATGAAAGTTAAATTATTCCTCGGTGGAAACAGAAGATCATGGGTTCAAACCCCATTCGGGCCTGATGTCGATTATGCGTTGAATCTATTGTTTGATCTATCAATCTATAGATTTTCATCATCAATTTATTGTTTAAAAAGCAGTTTTTTTGTATCAAAAAGGGTACGCGCACGCAACCTCTGGTTATCCTGTCGCCAATTGCCTCCGTTACACTGCATGTTTACTTTTTTAATGTGGCCGATTCAGTCTGCAAATTGCAGTCAATTGCCTCATATTTAGTGTTCGTTAAATTGGAATTACTTTCCTGTGACGTCAGCTAGAGCCTTATGAAGACTAATTAGGCGGTTAAAATACGTTTATTGTTCCTGTGAATAATGAATCATGATTTTGAATCTAAAATCCACATGAAAATGTATATCTGAAGGCCATGCGCTAGATTTGAAGTGGGTTGTGATGGGGATGGGATGAGACGCGGGAATATGGGTTATAAGTGTACCTGTGATAGTAGGCCTACCATAGCAACTAGTAGGCCTACCATAGCAACTAGTTTATGGGATTATAATAACAATAAAATATACAATGAATACACCATACAACGTTATAATGCTTGCTTTCCACTTGAACGCAACGACGTGGGCGCAACTCAGTATCTTTGATCACAAGCGATAGTTCAATAGCGTCGTGATTGGTCAAATTACTTGCGATGCGCTTACGTCCTCAGTGCGCAAGTAGAAACAAATGCAAAGTGCATGTGTATAACTTACATGCGCAACAGCTATCCTTTGTAGTACAGTACATGATATACATATAAAAATGGGATGGTGATTTGTTCAATAGAATAGGAGAGATGAGGATGGATAGTAGGCCTAGCTACCGTAGGGCTATATTTTTTCCAAACTATCGCGATACTAATATGCGTTCACTACCGTATGTGAATTATCGCGTAGTCAAACCATTGACACAATGCCAGTAACGTGAAAATTGTCTACATCTGGGGTGGAGGAGGGTGCGCGGTTATAAACGCTTGTTGTAGCGATTGATAAGATACGGATAGCGAGATCAGATATTCCATTACTATCAATGTCATGATTCAACGTAAAAATTGAAGAACGTAAAAAAAAAAACTACCCCAAGCCTTTTAAAGATGTGAGTATTGTTGATACATTACATTTTAAGTACCATAATGTGTCATTTTCCTCAACATTGTCATGTTGTAACTATTTTAGATATTAATAAAAATATTTATCACATAATACTTAAATGTCATTTTTAGCTTTGTTATTAATCCGTAGGTTTTAAATTTGTCATTTAGATGTTCGATAGATCTTTAGGCTTAATTTCTTAATTCTAAACGTATCCTTTTGAGTGCCACTAGATCACATTACGATCAACATAAATTTACTATTTTCAGTGAATATTGTAACCTCTATCTGTCCGTTTCTAAAAATATATGCATTACAGACACATTTATAGTATTAAGAGTATCTGTAATAAGCCCTCGTTTAGGCTCTGCTAAGTGGCTAGGCCAATTGTCTATGATTAGTCTTTGTAGAAGGTTCATTGTTCGTCATTCGCCCGGTTCCTAAACCACGGCTTAGTAAACAACTTGAGATATATTTTCTTCAAACAGTTTCAGCAACTAGCTGGAAAATAACTTTTTTATTTAAAATGCAGTTTCTTTATTTATTTAGGGTAGAAGTGGAGATCGCGTTGATTTAACGCTTTTGTGAACTTTACAGAATTCATTCTGTAGAAGTGTCGTTTCTGCTGAAAAAAAGGGAAACGGAAAGTGCGTCCATTTAAGTACAGTCGGTCTATTTTGCGAACTTTACGGAAGTCATTCTGTAAAAGTGTCCTTTACTGAAAGAAAGAAGCGGAGAGTGTGTCAATTGGAACTATTTGTGAACTAAACGGAAGTACTTCTGAAGAAAACTTAAGATGCCTGCCAGAAGAACTGTTCGAACAGCCTACATGGCAGGTTAGTACAGTTTACAGAAATATTTTTGTAGTAAGAAATTTATTTGTATAAATTATAATATACGGTTATATAGGCTGTATCAATTCGTCGGTTTGGATAAATAGCCCGCAAAAATAATACTGTATATCCATTTCTACCATATTTAAGCATATCACTACCATATTTGTGCACATCATACCTTTGTTGTTAGTGATAGTGTAGACAGAGCTTTAGAAAAGACTGAGCTTAATTTTGGATAAACTAGAAAACTGGATTAAATCATTGAAAACAAAATACTGGACACAAGAGCCATAACAAACCATCAGTTAGACAGAGCAATATTGTGTTGATGACTAAAGCTTGGTTCTCACTAGAACGTAACGCAAGGACGTAAACGCAACGCAAGCGTTTTAACCAATGACAAGCGAAGTATATAGACAGTTAGAAATCACAAGCGAATAAGCCATCGCTTGTGATTGGTTAAAACGCTTGCGTTGCGTTTACGTCCTTGCGTTACGTTCTAGTGGGAACCAAGCTTAACAAATAACATGTTTAAGCCACCTAAGAACCAACACTCTTTAACAACAACAACAAAATGGTATAAGCATACTATGTCTCCTTTTGCGTCAATCACCACAATCTAGGTACGATCCCTTTAATCAAATGAAAGCTATACATATACAATTATCTATATTTTTCAATTTACCTGTCAAGGTAAGCGACGATCGAGAAACAATTTGCAATGTTTTGACAAGAGTGGGATTATTAAATACTTATTAGCACTCTCATTATTCTGTTAACATGTTCGCGTTACGTATCCTCATCCACTTTTGTCAAATTGATCATGGAGAAATGAACCGAACACCTTCATGAAATTTAATTTCCCTTGCGATCACGTTTGATTTGGTTTTATTATTGGAACAAATGCAATATTAGTTTAGTTATCATATAGTACACATTTCGACTTGTGACGAACTAGGACCTAGTAGGTCTGTGCACTAAAACTGTGTCGAAGAATCGGGTGAGTAAATACGTTTCAATGTCGTCGCATGCGCACAATGAATTAACATGACTAACTAGGTCCTTATAAGTCATCCAAAATCTCTGTAATTTTGTTTAGTAGATAAATATATACGAATTTCATTTTATTTGTTTTATTATTTGTATATATTTCAGGGAAAAAAAATAGAAACCAAACAGAACACATTATATCCTAAAATTACATTAAAAACAACTATAAAATAAAACTGAATAAATCATTGACAATTCTCCGATTCTGCAGTTGTTCCTAGATAGATTCTAACAGACTATCGCAAGTCATAAGAATTATGAAAATGTGAAGGATGTTTTAACACTTCGGCAACCCGTATTCAAGGGACACTCCTATTTAGGGAGACACTTTTTTGATTCCCAATATGTCCTCTTAATACAGGTTCTACTAAATATGAAACCGGTACTTTCTCGTGTTGTTTTATGTAGGCCTATTAAGAAGAAACTGTGATTTGAAATTGAAATTACCGAACACAAATAATCAATATTTATTTTAGGAATAACTGCAACTCTTGAATTTTGATATGTGACCTTTTAATATGTGTAGTTGACCTTGTCATATACCACGTTTTAAATGAAACCAATTATTGATCCAACTTGTCGATGTGAGCTTCGATTAGTGACAAACCCGTTAAAATGGGGTAGGCCTATTGCACAATTTAAGTGGAATTAAATATATTGTTTTAATGGGTAATAATTGCGTGCGGTATGTCGCAAGGTTAGTGTTAAAAGCTAAAGCTAAAAATAGTAATAAGCTATTGCTAATTAGGATCTCATGTACTATTATACACTTTATTAGGTATTCTCTGTGAATGATTAGACGGAACAATCACAAATTATATCGGAATGAAAATACGAATAGATACGAATACGAATACGATACGAATACGAATAGATGGACACATTCTGGTCCCAACAAAGTGTCCCTTTTATAGTGCTTATTTATTATTACGGATACGAATAGATACGAATACGAATACGAATATATTTATTATTACGGTCGTAAGTGACTAACTCCTTATAATTCATCACAAATCGAAAGCTCTCAGTTTAGTAGATAATACATAAATAAGAACTTTTATTTCTCTTTTCATTTTGAATATAAACTACAATAAAAACAACTATAAAATAAAACTGAATAAATGATAACAATTTACACACGTCGTAACAATGTATTGCAAACAAGTTTATGTCTGGTATGGCTGGTAAAAAATCACAGTTAAATTCGTCAACAAAACCTAGGCCCAACTTAAACTGAAAATAAATGTAAAATAAGAGAAGAAATGAGCGGGGTATAGTTACATATTTATGACCAATTATAACTAATTATAGTCTTCATACTTGCACTGCTGATGAAGAGCTAGTGTTTCCCGAAAGCTCTGCTAACTTTTCTGGCTGTTTTACTTTATCGTTTTGATTTAGCTTTTCGCTTTTTTTTTTTGTATCTCCATTGAGATCCAGCCACTGATACCCACAGCATTGTCATTTGTTCAGTAATTTGCCTTTGGATTTAATTATAGTCTTCATTGTATTAATGGTCATGTTTCATGTTGCTAGCTATATCATGATGTTTATCATGTTCATTAAAATATCCTCAATGTCGTTACGATCCATCACATTTTAGTTTTACTTAGAATTTAAGATTAAAGTATAAAGAATGGCGCTTCTATCTAATCCTATCGAATGTTTCAGACACTTAACATTAATATAAAACTAACTATCAATAACGCGAGCATGCAATACGCTTTAGCCAATCAAATAACGTGTAACTGACAATTACCTTAACCAATGAAATAACGCGTAGCCGACAATCCAATCAAATAACTCATGGAGCAGACAATATACTTAACCAATCATTTAACGAGTAATAGATTATCGTTAACCAATCAAATACCGCGTCTAGACAATTATTAACCAATCAAGTATCGCTTTTAGGTAACACTTTAAAAATAACTACTTTAAAGTAAATCCCACATTTTACACATAATTAATTACCATGGAAACTGTAATCATTATCATATTATTTTAATCTGAATTGTTTAAACCAAGCACGACGTCAGAGCGTGAACAGGAATTGTAACGATCACACGCTCCCGAGAAGTTACATAGTTAGTTTTTTTATGGGCAAATTATTACGAATAGGATAATTTGGAATTACTATGCGGATATATATTTTCGTAATGGCGACTAAAATATAACTAATCAAGAATATTTCTACGAACCGAAAAAAGCGATAATTTCGTCAAATTAAAAAGTTATTTAAGGTAAGATGATAAATGTTAGATTTATTTTAATTAAAACTCTAAAATAAATTGATTAATCAATTTAATTGGTTGTAGGTCTATTTTAGAAGTGCTAGGAATGATAGAGTCGCATCAGTATAAACAAAATTCATAAAAGCTGAACAATTTTGCGGCGTTGCCATTCCATGAGAGTTTGGGGGAGCCTTAAAGAAAAGTTCATAATAAAAACGAAAAACAGATTTTTTAATCTTTGTTATAAAAAATGATTAAAATAATATTTTAACTATGTTTTGGCAAAATCTTAAACAAAGAACTCTGTTATTGTTCATATTTGGCCAAATGAAGTACCGGTATACTACTATCACCTATTTAGTGATATAAACATCATCTGCACAATTCTTTGGAGAACGAGGCGCTTTAGTATAATAATGTACAGTACTATAGTCGTTATGGCGGCAAGTCTAATGCTGGATAAACTCGGTAATCGCAACAGACAGGTCACACATAGTATTAATGAGATATTTAGCCAATAGCCCCCAAACAAATGTGTTTGTTTACCTTCAAACTCTGTCCCAATTTTTCGAAAAGTTAAAAAAACCAATACAGTATTTTTCACTTACTTTTAAGGAACTATTTGTTAATATTTACTATTTTTATATTATGTTTCTTAAGCTTTGTCTACAAAAACAAACTAGTTTGACAAAAACAAGTGTGATGTGCCCAAATATGGTATTGATATACCCAAATACGGTAGTGATATGACATCATCATGTCCATATATGGGCACATCACATTTGTTTGTCAAATAAAGTTTGATAGTGTTGACAGAGCTTTCTAACTGTACCTGTATTATTAAACAAACAAGCTTGAATTTGTCACGTTTCCCCGTTTAAAAAAAATGTTTGGGGTTATATAATTTGAAGACTCTTGTTCCGCGGCGCAAAGGGACACAAGAAGGTCTAATTCGTCATCTTCACATTTAGTTAAAACGTGTAGTAGAAACAGGACATACGTTTTAATAAAATTTAAAGTAATTAACGGTTATGCTATGAAATTTGTCTTTTTTCCATTAATCAAGATGTGAGAGATAATTCTTGTTCATCAATCATCATAATTGATGTAGCAAACCTCTCGAGGCTTCCTTCTCACTCGAATGTAAATTACGATTGCGTGTAATCATAGTCCATTATACGACATGGCGGTATGTAAAAGTTTAAATATATCTGGACTAATGCAACAAAAAATGAGCCGTTATTTACATTACTTAACCAGATTTTTGTTTGTTCGCTGGATAATCCTCTTTAACGTTGTTTGTTTGAAATTGTAATTTTAATCTACTAATTATTCTGACCCTTTTTCGGAAATGTAACATTAAAATCCAATATAAAAATATAATATAGATAAAGCATGATGAATTATTGTGACATGAAAAATATGATGTGCCCATAATATATGGACACGATGATGTCATATCACTACCATTTGGACACATCACATCTCTTTTGTCAAACTAGTTTGATAGTGTATAGACAATACTTTATTACGCTTCTTCAGACTTTTTCATCGGGTAAATATTTCAATAACAGTTTGACATTTTAATTAAAGTGATGTAGAGTATGTCAATTTGTTGTACCAAGTATCTTCCGATACATTTTTAAAATAACATTCTATTTAATCATCTGGGATTTGCTACTTCATGTATTATTTTGATAGCGATGGTATTCCTCGCTTGATATAATGTCATTATATCAATAGCATTCATCATTTTCTTGGTTGCTCTACTAGTCTACAGTCTATGTCTTGTATAATGTTTAGTTGCTCTACTAGTCTACAGTCTATGTCTTGTATAATGTTTAGTTGCTCTACTAGTCTACAGTCTATGTCTTGTATAATGTTTAGTTGCTCTACTAGTCTACAGTCTATGTCTCGTATAATGTTTAGTTGCTCTACTAGTCTACAGTCTATGTCTCGTATAATGTTTAGTTGCTCTACTAGTCTACAGTCTATGTCTCGTATAATGTTTAGTTGCTCTACTAGTCTACAGTCTATGTCTCGTATAATGTTTAGTTGCTCTACTAGTCTACAGTCTATGTCTTGTATAATGTTTAGTTGCTCTACTAGTCTACAGTCTATGTCTTGTATAATGTTTAGTTGCTCTACTAGTCTACAGTCTATGTCTCGTATAATGTTTAGTTGCTCTACTAGTCTACAGTCTATGTCTTGTATAATGTTTAGTTGCTCTACTAGTCTACAGTCTATGTCTTGTATAATGTTTAGTTGCTCTACTAGTCTACAGTCTATGTCTTGTATAATGTTTAGTTGCTCTACTAGTCTACAGTCTATGTCTCGTATAATGTTTAGTTGCTCTACTAGTCTACAGTCTATGTCTTGTATAATGTTTAGTTGCTCTACTAGTCTACAGTCTATGTCTCGTATAATGTTTAGTTGCTCTACTAGTCTACAGTCTATGTCTTGTATAATGTTTAGTTGCTCTACTAGTCTACAGTCTATGTCTCGTATAATGTTTAGTTGCTCTACTAGTCTACAGTCTATGTCTCGTATAATGTTTAGTTGCTCTACTAGTCTACAGTCTATGTCTCGTATAATGTTTAGTTGCTCTACTAGTCTACAGTCTATGTCTCGTATAATGTTTAGTTGCTCTACTAGTCTACAGTCTATGTCTCGTATAATGTTTAGTTGCTCTACTAGTCTACAGTCTATGTCTCGTATAATGTTTAGTTGCTCTACTAGTCTACAGTCTATGTCTCGTATAATGTTTAGTTGCTCTACTAGTCTACAGTCTATGTCTCGTATAATGTTTAGTTGCTCTACTAGTCTACAGTCTATGTCTCGTATAATGTTTAGTTGCTCTACTAGTCTACAGTCTATGTCTCGTATAATGTTTAGTTGCTCTACTAGTCTACAGTCTATGTCTCGTATAATGTTTAGTTGCTCTACTAGTCTACAGTCTATGTCTCGTATAATGTTTAGTTGCTCTACTAGTCTACAGTCTATGTCTCGTATAATGTTTAGTTGCTCTACTAGTCTACAGTCTATGTCTCGTATAATGTTTAGTTGCTCTACTAGTCTACAGTCTATGTCTTGTATAATGTTTAGTTGCTCTACTAGTCTACAGTCTATGTCTCGTATAATGTTTAGTTGCTCTACTAGTCTACAGTCTATGTCTCGTATAATGTTTAGTTGCTCTACTAGTCTACAGTCTATGTCTCGTATAATGTTTAGTTGCTCTACTAGTCTACAGTCTATGTCTCGTATAATGTTTAGTTGCTCTACTAGTCTACAGTCTATGTCTCGTATAATGTTTAGTTGCTCTACTAGTCTACAGTCTATGTCTCGTATAATGTTTAGTTGCTCTACTAGTCTACAGTCTATGTCTCGTATAATGTTTAGTTGCTCTACTAGTCTACAGTCTATGTCTCGTATAATGTTTAGTTGCTCTACTAGTCTACAGTCTATGTCTCGTATAATGTTTAGTTGCTCTACTAGTCTACAGTCTATGTCTTGTATAATGTTTAGTTGCTCTACTAGTCTACAGTCTATGTCTCGTATAATGTTTAGTTGCTCTACTAGTCTACAGTCTATGTCTCGTATAATGTTTAGTTGCTCTACTAGTCTACAGTCTATGTCTTGTATAATGTTTAGTTGCTCTACTAGTCTACAGTCTATGTCTTGTATAATGTTTAGTTGCTCTACTAGTCTACAGTCTATGTCTCGTATAATGTTTAGTGTTTTAAGCTCTTTCTACACTATCAAAGTTTATATAGAGACGATGATGTCATATCAGTACCATATTTGGGCATATCACAACCATATTGAACACATCACACTTGTTTTTGTCTAGTTTGATTGTGTAGACAAAGCTTTAGACAGAATAATATACTTAATTAACCAACATTGTCTTTTTGCAATCCCAGATCAGTTTGACCAAGATCCAACTGAAGAACAAATCGCGCGAATAATCAACCAGTCACAACGTCATCGGCCTGGACGACGTCTTAGCTCGATGGATAGAGCTCGCAGTGCAATAAGGACCATCAAGGGTCTATTTGTTCGATCGTTGTTTAGTATCTCCACAACACTGGCAGTATGGCGGGTTGTCATGGTAAAGGATACCTATGTGTATTGGTTCATATTAGGGCTTGTTGTTTTCTTGTATATCGAGGCTGTTGTCACTTTTATGCAACGCGAGTCAGGAGAATGGAAATGGTAAGATAAGAGGCTTTTTTTCCGTTTCTTATTTTCTGTTGCAATAGTAAAATCTTATGTAAAGTTCTTACCAAAAGAGTAACAAAATATTAATTTTCTAAGCGCGAGAGTACGCACGTAAATGTTGTAGTGCACGCAAATGTTTACAAGAAATTGACCCTTTATGGAGTATACTTTTGGAAGATTTTGTACTTTTTGTTTTAGGCCTATTTATAAACAAAAATCTAATTTATTTCCGGATCTAAGATCTCTGTAATTTGTTTAAAGATACTTTAAATTGAATTGTCAACATTGTTATTCTTAAGCCTTGATTTTTTTCCTGTTGTTGATTCAACTTAAAGTATATTTCAAATCCGATTAGGACAAGTGACATAACATTAAAGTGCTTCTAAAGACGATACCTTATCAACTCGTGAACTTACAGAATATAATCAACTGTGACATAGTTTCTCTAAATATCGTTAGAAAATTTTAATTTGACCATTTATTTTTTCTAATAATATAATTGTGTAAATAAAAAAATGTTTGTGAACTTCGCACTGTATGAACTGCTGGAGATGATATTGTGACCTGCCGTTTTTATGACGTGCCACTCAACTACGCAGCTGTCGAGTAAAAAGTAATTCTACGCACGTACAAAAAGCACGTAACATGCGCATAATTACGCGTAGTCTAGTGGAGCGTCATGAAAAGTTGCTAATGGGATTGGAAAACTGAGGGCTTGGCGAAAGGGCTCTAAATAGACTGTGAATAAAAGTTATCTAAGCAGCTGTTGATTTCTATACTAAGAATCTATCTAAGGATCATCTTTCTACAGCGATAAACTCGAGTATCATTCGAGGCTTAGGGTTTGGAGTAAAGAGTCGTGAGTTACAACATTTTTTACTTATTGAATCAGTCATTTAAATGTATACTTGTTTTACCCATTAGGTTTTGTCCAAGTGTCTTTTTCTACTTGCTAAGTATTCTTCCACCACTGTGGATTCTAGAAGACGAGCTCTTGCACGAAAGAATACGTGCCACAAGACGTCAGAATCTTGATCTGGATCATTGTGTAGCTTCTGGTGAAATATTTCAAAACGTATCAAGTCTTGTAACAAATGTTGGAGTGAGTATCTTCTACGTGTGGTTTGTTCTTTCTAAAAGCTGATTATTATGGTTGTCTGGTTAGCTGAAGTCTTGAAAATATCTTTGGCTATAGTTAGGATAAATTAGAATATTTTTCTTCTTTCTTTTCTTAAGATGTTGATTCCAAAATAACTAATACATTTTCTGTTTTTCTTTCAGATTGAAATACCACTAGATTTGGAAGATCACAACTGGTCGTTAGCTCTTCAACAGACCCTTATCTTCTTGTTGATCCTCGGAAGATGGTGGCTGCCAAAGGGTGAGCTAACCAGAGACCAGTTGTCGCAGTTATTACTGGTGTACATCGGTATTGCTGCAGACATTTTGGAATTTGTCACAGAAGGCTTGAAAATACAAGAGGTTCGCTGCAATAAGATCTTGGTGTATTGGATCCTGATCATCTGGTCTTGGAGTCTTCTCCAGTTTACTCTTGGTCTCACGGTTACAAAATCACGCAAGCCTAGAATATCTGGAGTTAACCAACGGTATGAAGGCCGCGTGTTGATGTGTAACATCTGTGAGACTGAGGTCTGGGGTATAGTGGTGACCATTATAATGCAGGATGGACCATTTCTATCAATGCGGTTATATCTCCTAGTACATCTTAGAGTCATCAACCAAATGATGATCTTCTTCACTTTTAAGAACATTCTAGTGATGCTGCTCCAGTTGTATCGTCTTCTTGTTCTTTATGTTGAAAAGCCGTCTGGTCCAACAGTTCTCGTCCAGACGGTGTACAAATACAAGAGACAAAAGAATAAAAGTAAAGGACAGGAAGTTGCAACCAAGGGTTCTTTGCTCACTGCGTCTGAATACAATAAGTTAGTTGCAACAAGATCTGGAAATAAAGATCCTAAATTCACAATGTCGGCTGCTGAAATGATGGAATATGGTGATTCGGAGTTTGATGATCCGTTTGCGGATAGTCCATCTCTTAGGAATACGAATGTAAAGAAGAAAAATAATAAACCGCCGGCACCACAAGCAACCCGTAATCAAAGACCTCCACAGAGGGAACAAAGGAAGGATAGAACACCGAACAAAGATGTCAACGAATTATATCATTCTGGAAAACAAGACAAACAGGTTAAGAAAGAACCAATATTTTACACAAAATGTGAAACGAAAGACATGCAACCGCATTCTTCAAAAGATAAACAAACATTGAAATCTTTCAAAAACATTGA
Organism: Antedon mediterranea; assembly: GCF_964355755.1. NCBI lineage: Eukaryota > Metazoa > Echinodermata > Crinoidea > Comatulida > Antedonidae > Antedon > Antedon mediterranea. The sequence continues at coordinate 1,412,660 of NC_092678.1, forward strand.
CAAGAATAAATTGAAAGCGTTGGCGCCAAAAAAGAAGACCTTTGGTGACGTAGCAACCCAAGTGTTAAACCCAGCTAAAAAGTTGAACAAACACACGGAGAAAGCTAAATCTGTAGAGGGAGCTGTTGAAGCTAAGAAAGTTAACCATCTCATACAGATATATGAGAAAAAAGATTCTAAAGAAAATTCCCCCGTCCGGCAGACAAGTCTGACCTTACAACCAAAGTATAAAAAGCGGGAACTTCAGCCAACTCGTTCGAAATCTTTGGATTCAGACGAGAGTAATAAATGTCATATATTAACATTCAATGATTTATGAGTTTTTAGTTCATTTCTAAATCTACAAAACAGGATGATGAGTTAATATAAAAACCGTCGAGTAAAAGGAATTAACAATTTGTATCCTTTGTTTAGTTTGGCATCGATGCTGTCATAATAATACACTTTTACTACTGTGGGTAATTGGGTTCAATACGGTGTATTGCGTTTGCAGACGGTTGAGTCATTCTTCTTTTATGAGAGCATTTTTGGAGGGAGCATCAGCGCAAAACTACTAAACACAGTATCTGGACCTGATTACCTTCGGGATGGACGGAATGTTGGAACAACCTTTTATTAAGAATGGTTATGACCACATGACCCAATCCCTATTGGCCGAATCTTTATTCACCGAGTCCATTGCCAAATCCATTCACCGAGTTCATTCACCGAGTCCATTCATCTAGTCCATTGCCGAGTCCATTTGACAAATTCTAATTTTCTGATCAACAATGAAAAAGAATATTTCTACACTACACTCTTATTAAACTGAATTTTGCCGAATGTATTAAACTCCAACTTCAATGTTTGATTCGTCACTCTTACTGTGTAGAAACACTGACAATTATCTTGTTTTGTTTCTTGTATACCTTTATGCGCTGTGCCGTTTGTTATTGTTTTAAGTAAAAGTTAAATTCAATAACACCTACCTCGACCAATAGCCTAGTTCTAAACACTATATTACCTCTTTTAAAGATCATGTTGACAATTTATTGTACAGTGTTACATGTATTTCAACAGCATAGATTTTCGCGGGAAGAGATGGAAATCGAGAAGAAACACAAGAGGATACAATGCATGCGTAGTTCCATCTTCTCACTTCCTTTCATAAACTATTCTCTTTAGTGAAACGTTTTTCTACAGTTTCTGTTTCTAAAGCTTTGTCTACACTATCAAACATTTCTGGATCCACCATTAAGCTCTGTCTACACTATCAACATTTATGCGACAAAAGTGTGATATGCCCATATATGGACATGATAATGTCATATCACTACCACATTTAAGCATATCACTACCATATTTGGACACATCAAACTTTTTTTGTCAAACTAGTTTGATAGTGTTGACAAAGCTTTTACAAAATGCGAAATCAAAGTTCAGAAAATGAATTACCGGTATGCGTTCATAATAAATTCGTCTTGAGAGAATGAGAGACGACATGCTTTATGCGTGTGTTTGAGTCTAGCAGTTCAGTCCATCACCCGATTTTAAAGCCTTTAGTGCACAACGTTTGAGTCTAGCAGTGTGTTTGAGTCTAGCAGTTCAGTCCATCACCCGATTTTAAAGCCTTTAGTGCACAACGTTTGAGTCTAGCAGTGTGTTTGAGTCTAGCAGTTCAGTCCATCACCCGATTTTAAAGCCTTTAGTGCACAACGTTTTGACAACCGTGCAATATGGTATGAAACCGTATCTATAAATTGATGTAAATACTGGTGAATTAATGATTAATCTATTTATAGATATATGCTGTTTGTAAATGCGTAACTTGTGTTTAGTTTTAAAAAGCATCGTTTTGCTCTGGTAAGCAATGATTTAGAAAATTTGAGAGAATTTTATATATGTATAATGTATTAAGTACAGAAGAGGGCTAGTAATAGCATACACATTATAATATTAAATATTTATTTATTACCATATCATAATATGCTGTGTACGTATTTCATTGTGTAAATTAAAAAAAAAACAAAGAACATACTGAATTCGAATTAAGTTGGGGCTTCCCCGTCCATATCAGTGTGACGTCGTTGAGTCCCACTGGGGCGCAACTCAAAGAGAATGCGCAACGCAAGTCATTTTGACCAATCACAAGCGACAGATCACAGAACTGTGATTGTTCAAATTATAGCCTACACATTTGTTTTTGTTCACGATAAGTCACCGTCGCATAACTACACGTTTAATTTTATAGTTTATTTAGTTCATTTTCGTTTTTTAAATTCATGAAATATTCATGTATTGCAATACACGTATGTCAGTAGTGAATATACTTCTATAGTTATATTAGTTGTATTAAATTTTATTTTTAATTTAATAGTAAATCAATATACCATTATTATAATTCTTCTACGTGCATTTAAATGATGTTTTTAAAACCTTTTGTTTAGAGTGCTGCAGTTGTCTACAGCAATGCCAAGGCTACCCCCACAGTTCAACAATATAGACAGGTAAAACAAAAAGCACTTAAAATGTCTTTTATTGTGCATTATAACATGAATAAAATATAGTTAATCTCACAGCCAAGTGGACCCAAGGGTACGTGTATAACACGGGTATGCTATTCGTTATGTATTTAGTATTATACACTGTTCTCCTGTGTATATTTCATATTAACAAATGTATTGTATCCATAAATTATTACATTAGGCCTACTGCTAAATTTATAGGCTAGTTTTTGAGTCAATTTATCCGTCAACTTATTCTCATTTATGAGACCATTTACGCACATCCATGGATGCATATATCTTTCCATCCACGGCCGCCTTTTCCATACGTTAATCCAATCATTTTCCCATTCAGTCATGTTTATTTATCCCAGTAGTTTGCCATTCATAATTCCCTTCATCCACGGCCGCCTTTTCCATACGTTAATCCAATCATTTTCCTATTCAGTCATGTTTATTTATCCCAATAGTTTGCCATTCATAAATTCCCTTCATCCACGGCCGCCTTTTCCATACGTTAATCCAGTCATGTTTATTTATCCCAGTAGTTTTCCATTCATAAAAATCCCTTCATCTACGGCCGCCTTTTCCATACATTAATCCAGTCATTTTCACCATCCAGTCATGTTTTAATTTAGTCAAATTTCCATCCAGTCATGTTTATTTATCCCAAGAGTTTTCCATTCATACAAATGCCTTCATCCACGGCCGCATTTTTTGTCCAGATATTTCTCCCGTCAATCATTTATTTTTAAAAAGTAGTCGTGTCTCATAAAATTAGAAGACAAAGTGGTGTTTTCTACAACGTTTTTTATTGTTGATATTGAAAACTTAATTGACAACGAATTTATTTATAGGCCTACATTGTCCAGAATTATTTATTATACAGTAATTCATTTTTATTCAATTAAAATTGATGGCCATTTTATATCAACAATAACACACGATTACGATGAATTGTTAATACTTATTATATCATTCAATTTTCTCGCGTTCATTTTGGCCGTCGCTCCCTTATACTTATCTGCGCTAAGCTCGCACAATGCTTTTTGTAAGTTTTAAACACTTGCGCAATCGGAGCTCATAGTGTACAGGCAGTACGTAATACGCAGTGTATGCAAAAAAACCATTGCGCCGCATTAAAATGTCGCCGAAAGTGGCACTCCCCGCGTTCCATATACAATTGCAATAAATTCAAAATATCTAGTTAATTGAACGCGGATTGTTCACTATGACGCAACGTTGATGAGGCATTAAAGCTTGGTTCCCACTAGAACGTAACGCAAGGACGTAAACGCAACGCAAGCGTGTTAAAGCGTGGTTCCCACTAGCGACGCAACACAAGGACGTAACGCAACGCAAGTGAATTGACCAATCACAAGCGATGGCTTATTCGCTTGTGATTGCTAACTGTCTATAACTTCGCTTGTCATTGGTTAAAACGCTTGCGTTGCGTTTACGTTCTTGCGTTACGTTCTAGTGGGAACCAAGCTTGACCAATGACAAGCGAAGTTATAGGCAGTTAGCAATCACAAGCGAATAAGCCATCGCTTGTGATTGGTTAATTCACTTGCGTTGCGTTACTTCCTTGCGTTGCGTCGCTAGTGGGAACCACGCTTTTTAGAGACCACCGTTTTGGTTAAAAGAAGAGGATTTTAAAATGACATGGCATCGCATAACACATTGTAAATGAAGTCATAATATTGTAAATGAAGTCGGCTTAACTTATGACTTATCTACTAGAATAGGATTAAGTATGTGCTGTCTAAATACCGTATACTCATCAATAAAACTCAAGTGTTGTACTCGTAATAATTTGACAGATCGGTGACGAATCAAACAATGAACTCAGTATTATACGCCTTCGCGAACGACCGTAATATTATGTGGATATTATGTCTATATTAATGCGTAAGAAAAGCTCTGTAAACACTATCACATTTCATGTGACAAAAAAGTGCATATCACTACCATATGTGGGAATATCACTACCAGTGGGCACATCACATTTTACACATATACTTGACCTGAGACCTATAGAAAATTCAATACCAAATCATTTCCTTTTCATTAATGGTGTTTTTTTTTGGATAATGTTCTGTTTGTCTGATATATTAAAATTTTAATCCAGAACGTAGTCAATCATAGATTTAATAAATCAAATTGGCACTTTAATGAACAATCAATCTCGTGGGGCCTCATTTAAATTTAAAATATTATTAAAACAATACGAAACGGTACGTCAACGCAACTGAGTTGACCAATCGCAAGCGGCAATTCGGATAATCCATCGGTCCTGATTGGTCAAATTATTTGCGGCACGTTTACGTCCTTGAGGTGCGTCGAATGGGAACCAAGCTTTAAGTTCGATGACGAAGGAATAGCGTTTTCAAAGGTTGATACTTCTTTTTCTGTTTTTCTTTGCTTGATTTGCTTATTTTATTTGTATGTCCATTCATACAGTAAATATGAGATCTGCTCTCTGCATAATACATTGAAAGTTCAACAATTTTAATCTAAACAATTATTAATTTAATATCTGGGGTTTGATAGGGCTATAAAACCCGTCATACCATAGATAACGTATGCTAATTATTACCGTTACACAGTCAATAATAAACGTTTTGTTAAACTGGTCGGTTACTTGCTACTTGATGTCATCTTTATTTTCAACAGTCTGACGTTTAGAGCTTCATCATTTAATGTTGCATATTTACCCCATTTTTTTTATTGTGTACTTTCGTTTTTGTGATAATAAACATTTGTACGGAACATTACTGTACGTGATCGACGGTCACCTTGTAAGCAAGTGAAAGACGTAGTTTAACATTAACAAGACATAGCGACATCAAACAGCAACAGAAAAACGTCAAGTATTTACAAATTGAATCGCGTCAATTAAGAGGCAAGAAATCAAACATCGGGACTACTTCATTCAGTACTACAATCATTAGTCAACTCGTTATTATTAACTTTATTGGGTACTTTTAATTTGGAACGTAAACGTCTATTGAAAGGCAACTCTGATCAGGGAAATTGTTAAAAAACAATTGTTTTTCATCGGCCTGCCGCGCCGGACGACCGCGTAGGCCTAAAAATTAGCTGCTTTTAAAAAACAATCCGTTTCTTCTTCTAAATTGAGCTGTTCCGGTCTTGCAGATTTCTCTTTTGAAACTTTGCTAGAATCTGTTTCCGGTACTGTTAATGGTAAACTAGTGTTTTCACGACCAGTATTTTAAACTATTTCGTCTGTGTTCGATCTACCATTCAAATACAGACTAATTAAAATCAATACGTTGTACTTTTGATCAAGGAGATACACGCACCATCGTTCCGACATCTATCTATCTCATGTATAGACTTTTTTATTCAACTGGAGTTATTTTGGCGTAATTTTCAGATATCGGGAGAGAGGGTGTTTTGGACAATCTGAAATATTGTCTGATTCCCGAAATTTAAATGAGTTATTGAGCGGACTATTACAAGAGTTATGCATTAACAAACTAACTTTATGTTTACTTTCATATTTTCGATATGAAATGGCGCTTAGTATTTTTGCTGTGATTAAGGCAATTCTAGCCAGAGCACTGTTCATTTCGGTCAGCATTCTGTGCGTTCGGTCGCTTGTTCAAGTTGAGCAGAACGTGTTATATTGGTTCATGTTGTCCACAGCAGTGTTATCTTGTTTTGAAGCAGCCATAACTTTAACAACTAGAGAAGGTGGCGAGTGGAAATGGTAAGTTACCCTTCCCTACATTTTTATTTATTTAACTAATGTCCTTTTTGTCACTCGGATAGTTAAGAATTGCTTTAGAGAAAATCTGAGAGTTTATTTATCAAACCATGCAGTTCTTTTCATGGAATGAACTTTTAAGATTGAAAAAGAATATATACAAATATATGCTTAAATTTTGAAAACTGACTAAGCAAAATACATAGATAAATAAATCAGATGAGTTTTATCCGATCATTTAATAGTCCCATCTCTCTTCCGTAGAGTATAGTAGATATCAGTTGGGAGGTGTCACTATTCTAAAGCTCTATCCACACTATCAAACTAGTTTGACAAAAAAAGTGTGGTGTGCCCAAATGTAGTGATATAACATCATCATGTCCATATATGAGCACATCACTTTTTTTGACACATAAAGTTTGATAGTATAGACCGAGCTTTAGAGTTCTTCTTTAATGTCAGTAGTTTTAGAATTTTAAAAAATTTAACAAATAAATCAATTTCAAATTATGGTAGGCCTACACTATTAAATATATAGCTTGTAATATTTTATCCTGATTATGAATAATTCTTTCTGAATTAAAGGTTTTATCCGAGTTTTGCAATAGCGCTCATAAGCACAGTTCCTGCAATTTGGATTTTGGAACTAGACATCATGGAAGCACATATTAAAGCTGCTGAGGAACTCGATTTGGACGAGTGTACTGATGAAGTATTGCATAGTGGCAATAATACTTATGTAGATCAGGTAGGCCTACATTAGTTACATTATGTAGTTAAAATAAAGGAGGCTTCTTGATACAGTATATCATTCAAACCAATATTTTTTACATATAATACCACTATCTACAAATGGAGATTGACAACTGCTGGAATGAACTAAAGCATGATGTGTTTTTCCAATTCTTAAATGGGTCTTAAGCTCTACTCTCTCGTAGCAGCAGAAGTAACGTACAGTAGTTAGGTGTCTGGTGGGCTGACCTTACGGCTACCGTGGATCGCTATGACCTCTTATTCCCAGATATAGTTCACCGTGATGTGGACTAATAAAAACTAATGAAAAGAAGTAATATACTGTACTTATGGGTTTTTACAGATTGTACAGACGCTGGATTTTACACCCGAGGAATGGTCATTGTTCCTGCAGCAAGTTCTTTTATTCGCGCTGATTCTGGGACGGTGGATGCTACCAAAAGGATCCATGACACGTGACCAGCTTTCCCAACTCCTATTGGTCTTCATCGGTATCGCTGCAGACATTTTGGAGTTTTCTACAGAGAGCATGAAACTTCCAACCGTCAGATGCAACGAGGTGATGATTGTAACTATATTGAGTATCTGGACGTGGAGTCTACTGCAGTTCACGCTTGGCTTGACCGTGACAAAGTCTCGAAAGACGCGAGTAGCTGGCGTGACGGACCGACAGGAAAACAGGAATCAAGTGTGTGCAGATGGTGGATGGGGTTGCTGCGAAACAGAAACATGGGGAATAATGGTAACCATTGTCATGCAAGATGGACCGTTCTTCGTTATGAGAATGTACTTAATCTTCCACGAGGACGTTATCAACCAGGGAATGATATTCTTTACATGCAAAAATCTGTTAGTTTTACTACTCCAGTTATACCGTCTGTTTGTGCTTTACTGGGAGAAGAAGCCGCCGGACTCACCGAATAGATTTGTTCGTGCTGTCCAGCGAACCCGCACGGTTTTGCTTAGTACTCAGAACATGAAACAGAATCGGCCCACCACCACGGATACTGAGATATTTTACCCTTCTGAGGAATATAAAACGCCAACTCATAAACAACTAGGTGATTCTATAATGACCGTTGTGGCGGAGGAATTAGAAAAAAGTAGATCTTCTCATCAACTTGTCAGGTCACAAAATGATGAAACCTTAAACGAAACTGGCTGTTTTATTAACGGCAGCATAACGTCTGAGAGTTTGTAAAAGTAGAAATTATTTGCATATCAAGCATGCGCAGAAGAGTCACATATTCGGTTGACCCATCAGTTTTATTCTCTCAAATGTTCCCAAGTTTACCATTTAGAACAAAACATTATTTTAAGCTTCTTTATTTTTAAACAGTTTTATTGTTTTGATTTTGTTTAAACCTGGCTAGGTCATCTCCATTTAGTAACATTTCAGGTCACATTTCAGGTCACATTTCAGGTCACATTTCAGGTCACATTTCAGGTCACATTTAAATGCTCATGTACTCACTGTTGTCTCAATTGTCTTGGAATGAAAGTGCTTGTTGTCTACCTGCGATCATCATCATCGTCATCATCATCAGCCTAAAATAAAAATATTCATCGTATAGTTTCCGGGTGGTACCGTATAGTTTCCGGGTGGTACCGTATATTATCAGGTTGTCTGGATACAACAATGTATATGTGCGTACATAATTTAGAGTCCATTACTCTTTCCATTTCAAATGTTTGTTTTACCATGTTCTGTTTTAGCCTACAATATCTTAAAATAAATATAACATGTTAACAAACTTAAAAAGTGTTTATTGGTGAATTAAAACGAAATCTAAAAATGAAAACTATATAATCACAACATATTTCATTTCTCTAGCTAGAACATTCACTAACACAAATTATTAATTTACATTCTCTAGGATAGAATAATCATTATTAATTTACACATTAATTTGTTACCAGTATTTCACAAGATAAATAAACATAAACATAGCTAATTGTGGTAAACTTGATCGCAAATAGTATGGGCAATAGCGCCACCACCAGTATATAAAGTTTGTATTATACGGTGGCGCTATTGCTCCAAAACTCTTCCCATCATGCATTATGCAATGACGTTCCTACACAATTGTTATTGTTTTTTACCACAAACGACTAAAGATGTCACAACACAATCACTAAAATGTAAAAGCTAAAAATGGTTATATCATGGACAAATATTTCTCCATGGTTATATACAGTTGTATGCGTTATCATCATTTGGTTCCATCAATGCGTTCGTCGTTCAGTGCTTATTTTTTAACCCGGGTAAGTTGGTTGGGCACAGTTATACATTTGGTGGATAAGAACGAACTTACCCGGGTAAGAACCAACTTACCTGGGTAAGAACCAATTTACCCGGGTAAGAACCAACTTACCCGAGTAAGAACCAACTTACCCGGGTATAAATAAGTACGCCCGAATAGGTGTTTTGTTACGTATGTGAGTATACACTCTTCCAGAGTTTTTCTCTTTGTTATATACTTATGTGTTTACTTAAAATGTAAGGTGTTTCTCTCGACAAAATTCTGGGCTCAACTACATGCTGTCTCGTCGTACGTTTTTTAGTCCCAGTTTTCTTTGTTTAATATTGAAGATCATCTTCAAAAAATGACGACGAGTCTTCGTCAATTGCGTCGTCTGCTCGGAATATCCACGGTGCCCTTGAAAACTCTTTATAACTTAGTTTTTTATCATCTGTAAAATAAGCATAATACATTTTTGAGATATAAGCATACTAAAAAAGTCTGTTATTGCCATATGATGGCGCACTTGCTATAAGTACCTTTTGTCAAATGTATTAAAGTATGTTGTGTAGTGTGTATTTTGTGAACGACAAAGGTATTGTTTATGTACTTGCAATTATTATAAAATACATTATAGTAGACCTACATTTGTATGTTCTTACAACCCTATAAATCAAGATGTTTCGACTCTTTATTTTGGCAACAGAAAAAAGGCATATTTCTTTACCCCGAAACATTAAAGTAACTGTGACAATTGTTGACAATGGTAAAGCCTCCATGGGTAAAGTGTTACTGCAGTAAATAAAGGTACTGCAGTATTTTACAAAACAATCTTTATTTTCTATCTACTTTGTTCATATATGGAGTAATTACTCCATGGTTATACAGGGGTTAAGGCCCGTTGACACCCGGGGTTTTCCACCCACTGTTAACCGCAAGTTTCGGGTTCACTTGTTCCGTTTCACGGAAAGAAAGACGATGCCGTTTTATACGTACCATTTGAGTCTGCACTTCTAAATGCTCCTCTTGCGTCTTCCAGTGATGTATCGGTCGCCTCTGCCAACTCGAACAACGTAATCACGCCATCTTTGTTGGCATCGTAGGTACGGAATGGACTTGGTATGTCAATTGGGTTAAACTTCAGTTCATTTTCTTCTTGTTCTTCTTCTGTCGGTTTCTTTTCATGTTTATTACCCCCATGTTGTTTTTGTGACGGTAACCTTAAACTCTTACTCTCTGTCACAACACATAAAAGTGAGAAGATACATACAATGGCAACAACGGCCACAGAAGTCGTCACTTTCTGAAAAAAAAGAGAACGAAAGTAATATTTAGTACATTATTACATTCTATCGTAGGGCCAACGCAACCTCCCCCCCCCCCCCCTCCCCCACGTCACAAAACATTAAAACCATAACTTTCGGTTTAATCAACATTAGGCTTGTAATATTACTAGTTTACATTGCAAACTTTACCAGACGTTTGCAAACTCTGAGTTTGTCATTGTTTGGGAAGTTCCTGCGAGTGTCTGGTTACTGGAGGCGATCAGTTTGTCCACTTGCCGAATCACATGACGGCATAGATTGTCAGTGATTGGTCAGTAAACTTGTTTGTCAAGAAGGTGCACACGGCCCAACTTCTTCAAACTATCTTTCTTCGCAGCAAATTTGGAAAATATGTCTTGCTTGCTTGTTTTATACAATCCACTGTACAGTACAGATAACTGATTAATGAACAGATGGTTGACATGACAAGGTTGGCTGGATGGAAATATTACTGCTACAAAGTGGCTTAAGTCTTGCCCTTTTTGATAAATATCCCCGATAAGTATTTAATACTTTTACTTTATTAAACCCCATTAAGTGAAAAACGTATCGGCGTTTATCTTGCAGACAATGACGTCACGGATTAGTTAATAGTGGGGTACTCAACCGAAATAGGTTCATTGAAAGAAATTCATAATCCCGAATAATAAACCTCTGACACTTTTAAGGATAATGAAAATAATAGATTATTGTTATCCTCTCACGCCTCGGATTAGGTTCGTCAATTTCGAATAAATAATATAAAATCATATTATAAAGCTTTTATAATTGTGTTGTGTACTTCTTTCCTGGTTTGCTTTTTTTCTGATTTCTTACAATTTGATTATTTGTGTTGGTAAATATCTGATTTCATGTTATCAGTCTCCCCTGCCGAATGCCTAGGGGGAAAGCTCCCCAAGTTACTGTTGATTGCTGAATGTCTTAAATGCCTAGGGGGAAAGCTCCCCAAGTTACTGGTGATTGCTGAATATTATGAATGCAATAGGAGAAAGCTCCCCAAATCACTGTTTATTTACTGTTGACATTTTTGACTATTTATGATACAATAATATATACCTACCTAAAATGCCTGTCTGATCTCTGATCTGTATGTATGGTCTATGTTTATTTTATACTCATTTGAGTAATTATTTTTATTAACATTAGTAGTATTTCAAACTAAATGCCTATTATAGGCCTGTGTACTCTGGCAGTTGATGTATGAGAGCCAATTTTTGTAATTTATAAGGGGCTATTTTCATTTTAAAAAAGAATGGCTTTGATCAGGGACGTTTTGAATTCCACTAACAATAGCTAGTAGGTAGGCCTACATTTATTTTATTATGTGGGCTACTCCGGGGGGCTACTGTGCCAGTGTATTGTTGGCTTCATCAGGTTAGTAGGCCTAAAACGAAATAAAACAAGGAGATATGAACATATTGTATTAATATTGTTATACAATCATTAAGGGCCTACTTGCTGTGATTGGCCCGGCTAATTGACAGGGTTATTATATTATTTGCTTTAACACGACCTCTTGTATTTTCACGATTTGCTTTGACCTATATAATATAAACAAGGCAAATATCGCGCTGTGTTCTCTGTTCTCATTTCATACCCGGTGTATTCGAAGACGAATAACACCCACTGAGAATATTGACTTAAAGACATTCTAAACAAATATTCACGACAGAAATAAGATGCCAATCAAAAGTACCGAGTCCTCGGCACCAGGCAGATCTCGGCAGGGGCGACAGTACAACAAGGGCGGCCTAGCTGCAGAAATACCTGAATATACCTTATGTGACGAACACGTACATATTTCTGTACAATTAAATTATTAGCTTGGTACGGTTTCACCGCAGCGCATGAACGTAAGCCGCAACGCAACTATCAAAAGCGGTAGATTATTCGACCTGTCGCTTGTGATTGGTCAATCGCTTGCGTCCTGGCGGTGGGAACCAAGCTTATATTGAATAATGCGATGATTTCACCCCGGTTCTCTTTGCTCCGAAACAGCCCATAAATATATTATATTGATGCAGTTTTACCAAATTTGAATATGATTTTAATATGTTTGATAATTTATGCAGCTTTTAAACCTCTGTAATTTGGACAAAGATGGGTGTGTCACCTATTGAGAGACCTTCTCTCTCAGCGTAATTGTCGTAGTAGCTAATAATGTAACGAGTTTACCGTATAACTTATATAGGTATATTATAGCGTACGCAGTATAAATAGAAAAATAAATATTGAGCGTTTGACAGGTCCCTGGTGACCGCAGAAAGTATTTGGTCAAAATTGTCATTAAAACATAATAGGTAACAGTTGAGTTTCTGCATAAAATGCCCAGGCCCGTAACGTTGCAACCGGGAACAGCTTGTATCTTGTGAGAGCATAACCGAAATAAATAGTGTACAGTATTTCTGTTTATGATCTTCTATGTCAAATACAGTGAGTAGAGAACAATCTTACAGAAATATGCCTAGACATTGTAAGCCAAGTTGTCTTGCATAGTATATTATTGGGCAAAATCAGGCCAAGGTCTACACACTAGGCACACTTACACGAAAATACACACATAAAAAATTCATCCACAAAATTGTATTTCTTGTCTTACTCTAGCCTTAGGCCTATCTTATTTTGGGTTTTTCTGATATTCTTTAGACAAAATTAATGTACTACAGATTATTGGTTATGAAAAATGATAAAGTGACAGATGTGTTTCGCCTTGGTGCCAATCAAAGAACGGTATGTCACCAGGTCTCGCTGAGGTCAGAACAACCATTCTGTCTATCAGTAAACCACTCATCTTCATAAAATGATACATGCCTGGCATACCATTTGAACTTTAAAGCGAAATCTAATGTTGTCAAAATAAGCCAAATTGGGGATCTCTTATGCCCACGGTGATTTCTTCGTTCGTTCGATAAATCCCTGTTCACATGGTGCCAAAGATCAGACTACATTGTCTACAATAATTACCCTCATTTACATAAAATGATACATGCCTTTAGCATACCATTTGTACCTTTTAAAGATCTGTCTACACTATCAAACTATTTTCACTAAAAAAAGCGTGATATGCCTAAATATGGTAGTGATATGACAACATCATGTCCATATATTTGTTGTCAAATAAAATGTAATAGTGTAGACAGAGCTTAAAGGGAGTCTTATCCCCTTTGATTCCTTCGTTGAGAAAAACCCTGCCCTGCTCCCCAGTTTAAAGGTACTATTATTTTCACTCCGTACTCATCCCCATAAACTGTACAGCATCCGTTTGAACTTTAAAGGAAATCTCGTTACAGAAAAAAAAAATAGGCCACATGGATATCTCTTATGCCCTCTGATTTCTTCACCCAGTAAACGTCTTCCTAACTTCCCAGTTACTAAAAAGGTACTAATGTTAACCTCTGTCAACACTATCAGACTTTATGTGATAAAAAACGTGATGTACGTGCCCATATATGGACATGATGATGTCATATCACTACCTTATTTAAGCATATCACTACCATATTAGGCATGCCCTAGTGGGGAAATCAAGCTTTAATTTTTTACATTTAATAAAAATGATTTTACATTCGTTTACCTAGAAAATCAGTACAGGAACACCAATTCAACAGCAGTATATTATAAACAAATTTGTCAATCGAAAACTAAAAGCCACCAGAGTAATAGAACGCACCTGTGTTTGATTACTGTGTATATAGTTTTATGCTATTTATGTTGCAGACGACCCAGCCTCTAAATTGTCCAATTATAGGGATTCCTTTACCGATGACATATTTTGGAACATAAATCTAAACTGTCTTCATAAATTGTTTTATTTATAATAAATGAAGTGGTGTAGCTGTTTTTATGATAATGAAATATTTAAGTGCTAGATAGTTTATGGCGATAAAATGACTACAATTTAATTGGCAAAACTTAGGCGATAAATAAAGATTTAAACGTACGTATACAAATTAAATCTATGCACAATGAAACGAAACATTGCAGGTTCTATGTCCTCTGAGGCATATTATCATTGTTTACCTGCATTTCATGAGATTGAGAACCACAATTAGGCCTAAACCAACTAGTGTATTCTATTTCATTTGAGGAATACTGCTCTTGATAAACCTGACGTCATTGTATAGATATGTGGGTTGTTTTTCTAACTAAATGAAGATTTCATGAATTACAATAAGCCTAACTACATAATATTTAAACGGAAGTTTTTAAGAGCAGTCAATTAAATGGTTTAGCATCGTTCATTCAACTTTTAAACCGTCTACTTTTTGTTCAATAACAATGGAGCCGTAAAACAACCTCTGGCAATGTTCCCAAGCTAGATAAAATACACAAATGGTCATTGAAAAAGAAGGCATTTGGGCCCAGCATCGCATTCCCTTGGGTGTATACGAATCTGTGATAAGGCTCATACATTTAAAGTAGGGCCAAACACCTCGTAGTAGAACAGAAGAGAAAGCAGGCTTATTCTATTTTTTTTTAAATAGGTTTCTGAAAAGTTAAGAGAACTTGTATTAGGCTCGTAATAGAATAGTAAAGTACGTTCGTTATTTTAAATTATACTATAGACAGCAATGAATGCAGTCTAATTTTATTTAAAAAAAACGTTAATAATATCAAGTCGTAGCAAAAACATAGTTAAGATCATAATATAGGGATACGGTTGTTATTTTTTGAACATTAATGCATCAGGACCATTTCAGATAGATAATTATAATTTCACTCCTTAGGACAATAAAAGCATATTGATCAAAACGTCGAGTAACTCAACAGTTCTTTTCAGAACTAATATACCGTAAACTTTATATCAACACTATCACTATATCTACATAAGTTAGTCGTTTAAAAAAAATCAAAAGAACAGGTTAAAAAGAAGTTCGCAAAGTTCTGGACACTGAAAGAGTGGCAATTAAGTACCGGACACCTCAGGAAACAGGATGTCCATGCTAGTTGATAGTTTCAAATCTAGATAGGCCTGGAATTAAAAGATAGGTTGTTGTTTTTAGAAGGTTGGATATCTCATGCACTTTTTTGGCACACTCAAGTTTCAATAATAGTTGTTTAAAAAACTTACCATTTCAGCAGTTAAATCCTACGTTCCTTTAGGCCTATCCTGTTATATATCCACCACAACAATATGAAACCGCTGATAATTCCTTTATAAAGCTATAATTGTGTTGTAAGAAAATTCCTCAATAGTTTTTATCGTTGACAATGACCCCCTTCCGACTCCATCGAACTCTTAACCAAAACAATTACTAAACTTTTACTTTTACTGTGTTCAATAGAGCATTACATTTAGCAAGTGGTGGCGCTATTTAAATTAAAATAGGCTACTGATTTCTGTCTTTCACAATTTAATATACAAAACTAAATTATAAACTTGAATTAAAAACAAAAATTAAACAAAACATTGTGACTCCTTACTTGCATTTATTTTTTGTTCATATCGGGGATAAAACCACACCTTAAAGAAATGATTAGAGATGATT
The DNA here is from genome assembly GCF_964355755.1 of Antedon mediterranea. Lineage (NCBI taxonomy): Eukaryota > Metazoa > Echinodermata > Crinoidea > Comatulida > Antedonidae > Antedon > Antedon mediterranea. The sequence continues at coordinate 1,428,686 of NC_092678.1, forward strand.
TTCGGCTATTTTTTCAACATTTCTAGATAAAACGCCATTTAAAAAAAAAATTCAATTTATGTTTTCTTTTGTTAATAAGTTTTCAATTTAGTTGTTTTGTTCATCTATTATAATGTTGTTTTTACTTTACCGCCATAATTTCGACAACCGCTTAATTATTTTTTCGTTTATTTCGTGATCACTTTTACACAGAGATATTAAGAACTGGATCACCTGAAACACCTATACGTACGTATAAGACTAAACAATATATTCCTACCAGACCTACCGCCGCCATTTATTTTGTAATTTATTTCGCGATCACTTTTACACAGTTTAATAAACGTAAACAAAACTAACTTTGCATGAGATATGACTACTTGTTTACCTATTTATTACCCATATTCCAGAGATATTAAAAACTGGGTCACCTGAAAAAAATATAGGATTACTAAACAGTATATTTCTAGGACTTATATTACCATTTAAGCCTGGTAATTAGTAAATATTAGAATGATCTAATGCTGTTTAAAAAGTTTTTTCCTAGTAATCTAATTATAAATTAAAACCCCGCCCCTCTCCAGCCTAGCCAACAATCAGCCAACCAGCGACCATGCCGCACACTTTACAAAATTCACCACCATATATAGAGTAGACTGTTCCAAACAACACAGAAAGGGTACAGCTATTTTCCGTCCACATTGTGCCTAAAAAGACAATAAAATATAATTACAAAATTGATGTTTAAATGTTTATAAATATGAATAATTACCACAGAACAACTATTAATGTCAACAACAATAATTTTACAAATTTTAAAATGTCTAAAATTACAATTATAAGTAACAAATAAATGTCTTTATTTTTGTTAATTTTCACTCCCCCTCTAAATTTTGAGGTGGTCCAACTCACTTCCGCCCACAACTTGACAGCGTGAAAATGTGCCTCCGATATCCGATTACCGTCTGCTTCAACCTGCTGTGTACGTCAAAACATGAAAGTATTTACCGTGTGTGTCTGCTGAAAATTAACAATTTTAATCGATATTAATATGTAAGCTGGTTATTTTGTTTATGTTATCTATAAATAAGTTATAAGGAATAATTATATACATTTTGTGGATCTTTTTTATAAGTTTTTTGTAGTTTGCAGACTGTTTTTCCTAGCTAGGCCCTAGCCTAAAAAATAAAGGCCGGCCTGTCAAATCATCACATCCTTGCCATGCGTGTTGTAGGCGTAAGACTACACCCGGGCGGCGTAACCTAGGCTATAGAAGGGTGGTGTGGACGACGTCCCGATTTTTTTTTCAGTATTATATATTGCATTAATTATTTAAATTAACTACTAGGCCTAGAGTACTAATATTGTGGGATTTTTTTTTATTTTCTTGGCTCTTTCAGGATGACACATTGATGTGGCCTTCCTTGGCAGCAGTGTGAGAGAGAGTACGGTGTACATGATTGATGGATGGCAAGACCAGGATGAAGTAAAAGGGTGTGAGGGCTGTCTATTTCTGATAAAACATCAGAAAATTATTGGTAAGTCTAGGGCCTAGGCCTAGTGAATTTACAATAAAGTAACTGGTACAATAAACAAAATTTAGTGGGAATGCAGTGGCAACATTTGTAGTGGCAAAAACTGTTTTACCTTTATTTAGGCTATGACATATCTTTTTTTTCGCAATGTTTAAGACTAAGAGGAGAACAAATGGTCGGGATCGCGGCCAAATTGTGTTTTACGAGGATATCGGGTTGTGTGTTATTTTGGTCGTGATAAAATCAACTTCCGGTATTCTGTATGGAACGCTGCTAGACCTTGCTATGCTTGTGATCATATCGGTCGCTTTTGAATTTAATCAGGTTATTCTGTCATGATATTTTGTAGGTGGCGCTCTACATATATTTTCCTCAATTTAAAGTGATTATTATAATATTAGGTATTGTTTTATTTTTATTTTTGATTATCAGAAATATGTAAAATATAACAACAATTTTTTAATAGTGAAATTTAAAATTGTCTTAAGAAAAAAATATGTTAAAAACTTTGTGTACTGTTTCCTTTCTTTCACACTGGTAAGTATGATTTTATATCTTTTTAAAATTCATTATATTCATAATTTACTTTTGAATATAACACAGGATTTTCGGTCTGCATGATTATGACATCACAGGGAAAAATTTCATCTTAAAATTTTGTTTAGCAATATTGCTAATAAAACTGATTTTTGAGTCGAGAAACATAGTTTTCTATAGTATATTTTGCTACACAATTGTAGAAATGTGTAGCAAGAAGGTTGTTTTGTATTGCTATGCTACACTGGCGAAATTATTCCCTGCATCAAATATATAAATGCATCAGGCCTAAAACAAACAATGGATCAAAATAAACTAATTTAAAATTATTATACTATGTGTAAATTTACGTACGGATAAATTCTGCAATATGTATATTGTACTTGCTTTTCACAAAAAGATGATTTTGACACATGAGCTAGGTGCCTATTTAATTTTTAATTATTTAAAACATATTTATACAGGATAAAAAAAAACATCAGGTATAGATATTGCACCTGTTTTATATATGGTCCTATTTTTTTAGCAATACATTAAAAACATTCATAATATACATTTTAAAAAAATGTACATTTATAAAACTTTAAAATCACAATACAAAGACAAACAATATTTAAAATGTTAAAAAGGAGTGAAATAAAAGGGAAATATAAAATGAATTGATGCCTACATGAAGAGTCCTAAAAAATACAGTTCTCGACGATCAAATGTCCTTATATTAAACTTTTCAAGTGAATAATAATTAATATAAAAACAATAATACCTGTAGTATACACAATTGTACTTGCATTCACAAATAGGCAGGCAGGAACTAAACGCCAAAGGGGGACAAGCGGCGAAAGCAGACAGTTCGAATCTATAATATGTTAGGCTCTGTCATTATCTTTTCAAAACACATACATAACACTGTTTGAGTTATTTTTACCATAATCATTTCATGTAGCCCTATCTCTCCTATGATCGTCCCCTTTGTCATTGTCATATATCCATCTTGCGCATCATGTCACATGTCATACTATCTATGTTACTGCTGATAAATTGGTTACATAATTTGACGCATATTTACTTTTTCTTCATAAGCCACACCCAACAATAGGCTACAGTAATTTGGATGTCGTGACAGCAATGTTTCGCCAGTTGAATAAATTGAATACAAAGATTATATAAAATACAAAGTAATAGGCCTAAGGCATAGGACTTCACTACAGAGGTTTTTAAAAAACTATACTATTACTAATTATTATTCCAAAGGCAAATTAATGAAAAATGCTGTGGGTATCAGTGGCTAGATTTTAATGAAGATACAAAATAAAATAAGCAAAAAGCTAATTCAAAACGATAACGTATAACAGCCAGAACAGAGCTTTCGGGCAACACCAAGTTCCGAGACGAACTCTCCATACAGAACACCAGATATTGATTTTATCTGGACCAAAACTTGGTCGATTTTATCTGTCACTATCAAGAACACATGACTTATGGGTCCAACAAATAGGATGATCAGGACCAATCGGAGGTGTAACGCAGGAGAAAAAGGCCCCTTCAGCACTCTGTGGCCCCTGGGTTTAGCAAGTGAGTCCTCATAGCCATTGCGCCAATGGGACCAATACGTTTCCGATCACATGAGACGATCAGGGTTAACACATAGGATGATCGAGTCCAATATGGTTCCAACACAAGATGATTGAGCCAACACATTGAACAATCGAGACGATGATAACATTTATTGTTCTGATTGTCTGATATAGCCCTTTCTCTTAACCAATTCTCCACAAGAGAACATCCATTGTTGTTTGTCATTTTTAGGTGGTTGTTGTGGAGGAGGTTGTGTTGTCTGAAATATGTTTGCTTACATGTGGATGTCCGATTATTTCTTATTTTACTATTTTTTTATTGACATATTATACTCAATTAACATATGAACTATTGTTTTTTTTTTTCAGTGTTTTTCTTGACTTAGGCTAACCTAGCTAAGAGAAGTCATGGTTTGGAACACCAGCATACACTTTGCCAAAATGGACATGATGGCAAAATGCAGTAGGCCTAGGCTATGATGAAAACATCAGAGAAGTATTGGTAAGTCTAGTGAATTAGGGTACAAATTGGCACCACACATGCACTTGCTAGCCATGGCTAGTAAACACATTTTAGTTTGAATATAGTGGCAACATCTCTTAATCATCTGGAAACCTTTTGAGCTTCTTGGTATCTTTTTGTTCACAATGTTGTTAAGGTATGCTGAACAATATTCTGCCGGCTGGGAGAACATCCGCTATTAGTCGTAATGTTGTGAAAGTATCACAAAATAGTTTTTACTAGTGTTGTAGTATTATAAAGTTAAATACAATGTTTACCAAAATAATATTTATAATTTACAAAAGATATTAAAAATTACTGTTTAACTACCACAATACATCAGCAAGTGCCTACCAATAGAAATATTGACGAGTGTAAAATATTGTCATTTTGCCCCTGTTCATAATGTCTATAAATTATTATCTTATTTTTGTGATCATTCACAGCAGGAGTTTATTAGGAGATTTTTAGGTCGTCTTTCTTAACGGTCTAACTGGGAAGCAGTGTGGGATGTGAGCATGCTAGGTTGAGGTGATGGTAAATGCAGCATTGCCTGCCAGGCTGGCTTAATAGAAGTCTTCACTGCAAGTTGATGTTTGATGGCAATATAAACAATGGTGAGTTTTTTTATGACCGAACTTTGTGGACAAATTGATTTGATGCTCAAGAATATCCTTGCATATGTCAGCCAATTGCGAGTGGTTAATCGATCGGTTCGTGAGCGAGATTGCATCCACAAACTGTTCTTCATTCAATTTCATCACAGCTAACCCGTCGGTTTCTACATGTAGGCCTAGGCACAACACCACTAAAAAAGACCCAAACATCTTAGGCCCCTCCTAGGTACCACTCGTGTTACAGTGTTGTTTGGTGCCACCTCAACAGCGACCCAAGACATGCTTAAATATTGAGGGTGATTGTAACTAATTTATCATTCTTTTATTTTTATATAGAGAAACATCAATACTGTAGTTGTAACTTAACATGAATTGGTGAAGATAAGAAGATGTTCAATCAATTTTCATCTGCTAGAAATACAGGTATTTAAAATAGTCAACTTAAAACAAACATTTATTAAAAGTCGGTTATAAACATAAATTTCAAATATAACAGTTGGTTAAATATATACAAATTAAAAATGAAATCATGAAAAACCGTTCATTTCTCTTGGAATAGTCAACATAATTTGGCAAATTTTAGCTATAGACTTTTTATAGTACCGTATATCCTTGCGTACAGTATAATATAATCCCACTTTGGGTCTAGTCCCCCCACCTACTTATTTCATAGGCATATCCCTGAGTATAGACTTTTGGTCTGGCTGTAGACCGCTCTCTAAACAGTTTTTGCATGAATTGCTTATCAATCATTTCTTTCCTGAACCAGAATTTACGTGGGTCTAGTCCTACCCCCCATTTTAATTAAGGATATTTATTAATGTCATTTATTTTTCAATAAAATGCAACATAAATAAAATGTCTTCTTTTTTTTTTCAGCTTGACGCGGGATTGGAGATGGACAGCTTTATCTTGTTATTTTTATATTTATTTTCTTAAGCCATCATAAATTATAAATAAAATAGACAAATAATTGAAATAAATAGCATAAATTATCACAAATCCTCACTAGCAATGAACAAAGTAAGTGTAATTTTAAAATAGTTATCAAATTTGTACAAATAAATTTCAAATTTTATATAGTGATCACCCATTCTAGAGGGGATACTTGATACCATGATTGTTTTCTTTTTAAATTTCTCTATTTTTCTTTACATGGTATTATTATCAAATTACTCATTTCAGATCACATTTAATACAGTAATTAGTTTAATTGTTATGATTGTTTTTGCTGGTGAGGTTTTTTCTTCTTTTTTTTAAGGTGTATTAGCAAATCCTCATTAGCAATGAACAAAAGAAATTTATTCTTTTACTTGGAAAACAAAATTTATTTTCAAATTTCCTAAGAAACAAACTAATTTTAAAATAATGTCATAGTGATTCACTTGTCTCGGAATGTCAAGTGTTATCCTGATACCATGATTGTTTTTATTTTACATTTGTCTCTATTTTTGGTTTTCATGGTATTAAAATAAATTAAAAGTTTTGTTAGGGTTTACTTGTCTCAGAATGTCAAGTGTAATCCTGATACCATGATCATTTTTATATTACATTTTCTCTATTTTTGGTTTTCATGGTATTAAAATAATTGAAATTTAAAATTGCTAGCAAATTTGTTTAAATGTAAACATTGTTTTTGCTAATGAGGTTCTTTTTTTCTCTTTCTTGGGTGCATTTGTAACTCAGAACCCCACATTAGCAATGATCAAAATAAGCCAAATTTTATGAATTTGGGTGTTTTCTTTTATTTTTGCCAATTTATTTGTGTAAATTTAATCAAATATAACCTCAAATTTAGTTTTAAATTCTCTCAGAATGTATTCTCTTCTGAGACTGTTGAGGGTAATCCCAGATACCATTTATATTTTATCTATTTTCGTTTTTAATGGTATCGCAATAATAAATTTATTGCAAAGAAGCACAGTATTTATTCAAATTGATACTATTTTAAATGTTTCCTATTTTTGTAATACATGGTATCATCTATACTAAAACTTTATAAAAAATAATAAATAATGATGTTTGCTAATGGGGTTCTGTTTACTCTTGCTTTGGTCCTTCTGGTGCAATGTTTAGAGTTCAAATTGTGTACACTCATTAGCAATGAACAAAATAACTGTAATTGTATAATAATTTGTGGAATATTTTTCGTAGTTAAATAAAGGGCCATTTATACTTTTAAAATGTATTTAAAAATGTACCCCTCAGGATGTATTCACTTCTGTGGGTGTCAAATGTACTCCTCAGGATGTATTCACTTCTGTGGGTGTCAAATGTACCCCTCAGGATGTATTCACTTCTGTGGGTGTCAAATGTACCCCTCAGGATGTATTCACTTCTGTGGGATAATCTCTGATACCATTATTATTAACATTTTCTCTATTTTGTTCGGTTTTTCATGGTATCAAAAAAATCATTTGAATTTAAATTATTATTTAATTTATTTAAAACATTTTATTAGATAATTTTACTTTTACAAATTTGACTTGAAATTTATTTAATTAGTTATTTGTTTTTGCTGATGAGTTTATTTTCTTTGTACATCTTTTACAAGTACCGTACTTACTTGAATAAGCTGGCATTTGAGCGAATGGTGCGCACTTTGGATTAATATTTTAGTAACTGCCTTTTTTTTGTAAGCATGCTCTTGAAAATGTCGCATTTGGAAATGACAGTCATTTTGGAAGTTTGAATTGCGCCTTTGGTAGACTTTGGTTTTAACTAATTTTTGCCCATGGGTTCCTCACAAAAATGTACTATAATCTTAACAATTATGTGTCGTTTTCCGATACATAATACCTATTCCCAAATGTTTTTTGTCAAATTGTCGCAAGCGCTGTATAAATTCTGCATAATTAGAGTCAGTACGGTAACTTGCATATAAATTTGGAGAGTTTTAGTCTTGGGGTAGAATGTTTTACAGCATCTATGTTAATTAAGTAGGTATAACATTGTTTTAACCATGTTTGTTGATCACTTGGAATTGACAAAAACCAATGGAATGGTACCACACATACTGATGATGTTGAACAGAGAGCTGCTGCAACTGATGCATACAGATGTTGAAATGGTATGTATGCAATGCTCAATTTTCATTTCAATTATTAATTTGTGAATGTGCGACTAAAATCAAACATGGTTATTTACAGTAAAGGCAGATGATTATGTTGCCCTAAATAGTATCTGTTAAAACTCAACTAATATATTACAACCAAGCTTGATTTAGCAAGTAAGGTATACAAGCCAAACTACTCCTGTTTGATTCAGACAGGGTAGCAAGAAATGCTTTTCAAAACAACCAAACACTATTGAATAACTGATTATACTATTTTGTATCTTTTTAGGTAAGCACGTCTACAAATCAAGAAGACTTGTTGAGGAGGAGCATTTCAATGAGAGACTTGGATCGGCCAGCAATTTCAAGATCAACAAACATTTATATTTAATTGCTATTTTTATGTTTTATTTGTTAAGTGAAGTGGAATGAACATCCAAAATAAAAAGTTTGGCAACATCTTTGGCTATTTTTAAAAGTTTTAAATAAATTCACTAAAATGTGATTTCTGAAAATTATAAATGAAAACTTATCCAAATATTTACCATTTCTTTATATTTTGTATCGTTTTTATAATCTGGTTTATACATTTAAAAACTAAATATGAATTGAAAGCCTAAATTAACTCCAAATTATTTATAACAGTTTTTGCATTTGTTTTTGGTTTTTTTAAACTTTAAAACTTTTTTTAGAGCAAATTTTGTTTCTAATCACACTTAAAATTTCAAACATAATTTCACTTGATTTAGGTTGGATATCCTCATAATTCTATAAAATTAGATTCCACTTCACTGTGTAATTTTATATTATATATTTATAGTTTAATGTATTTAGTTTCAGGTTTTTTCCAAACTCTAAACATTGTTACAAAAAAAGCACCCCTCTGCACACCCCCTGTGTGCTCCAACCACACCGATGGGTACTGGCCAGCTCGGCTGCACGGTGAATGCTTCTCGGGTCGTGTTCTTTGCTCCTGCTAATTGGTGAGTTTGTTTTGAGATTTTCTATGGAGGTTTTTGATACTTGTTTCATGTTCTATGTAATCTACATTTTGACCAAATGCTTGTGAGAGTCCTTTACAGTCCTTTGTGGTGTTGGCATTGTGGCGGTGGCACCATCATCAGTGTATGGGTTTGAAACTAGACAAATCAGGAGTTAAATAACTTAATAAACTGGTTTCAGTATGTTTTATGGTTCTGTTTCCAATTTAAATAATTTAATAACTCAAAAGATATTGCGTGCATGTACAAACAAAAAATATTTTTGAACTTTTGGTGGTTAGACAAACTCTGTGATACATTCCTCTTCGATCTGGCTAAGTAAGCAGGCAGGAAGTTATACGATACTATTCTCAAAGTGTGCTTGATATATTTATCTCAAAGATATGGTACCAATTTAATTAAATACAATCATATAATTTAGCTATAATTCTGTCTTTAAATTTAAAGTTGATACCAGTAATTCATATTTTCACACATTACACACAATACAATTAATATTTTACACTTTTTATATTTGCAACAAAAATATTAATATAAATTAGAAGTAAAAGTGTTTTTATACTGTTAGTATAATGTAAGAATTGCCTGTAAGGGGCACTTTAAAACTTAGCTGCCTGTAAGGGGAAATTTAAAACTTAGCTGCCTGTAAGGGGCACTTTAAAACTTGGCTGCCGGTAAGGGGAACTTTAAAACTTGGCTGCCGGTAAGGGGAACTTTAAAACTTAGCTGCCGGTAAGGGGCACTTTAAAACTTAGCTGCCTGTAAGGGGCACTTTAAAACTTAGCTGCCTGTAAGGGGCACTTTAAAACTTAGCTGCCTGTAAGGGTAAGGGGCACTTTAAAACTTAGCTGCCTGTAAGGGGCACTTTAAAACTTAGCTGCCCTTTAAAACTTAGCTGCCTGTAAGGGGCACTTTAAAACTTAGCTGCCTGTAAGGGGAAATTTAAAACTTAGCTGCCTGTAAGGGAAAATTTAAAACTTAGCTGCCTGTAAGGGGAAATTTAAATTTTAGCAACCTGTAAGGGGAAACTTAAAACTTACCTGCTTGTAAGAGGAAACTTAAAACTTAGCTGCCTGTAAGGGGGAAATTTAAAACTTAGTTGACTGTAAGGGGAAATTTAAAACTTAGCTGCCTGTAAGGGGAAATTTAAACTTAGCTGCCTGTAAGGGGAAACTTAAAACTTAAGCTGCCTGTAAGGGGAAATCAAAAACTTGGCTGCCTGTAAGGGGAACTTAAAACTTAGCTGCCTGTAAGGGAAAATCTAAAACTTAGCTGCTTGTAGGGGGAAACTTAAAACTTAGCTGCTTGTAAGAGAAACTTAAAACTTAGCTGCCTGTAAGGGGGAAAGAGGGAAATTTAAAACTTAGTTGACTGTAAGCGGAAATTTAAACCTTAGCTGCATGTAAGGGGAAATTTAAAACTTAGTTGCCTGCAAGGAGAAATTTAGAACGTAGCCGCCTGTAAGGGGAAATTTAAAACTTAGGCGCCTGTAAAGGGAAATTTAAAACTTATCTGCCTGTAAGGGGGACATTTAAAACTTAGTTGACTGTAAGGGGAAATTTAAAACTTAGGCGCCTGTAAGGGGAAATTTAAAACTTATCTGCCTGTAAGGGGGACATTTAAAACTTAGTTGACTGTAAGGAGAAATTTTAAAACGTAGCTGCCTGTAAGGGAAATTTTAAACTTAGCTGCCTGTAAGGGAAATTTAAAACTTAGGTGCCTGTAAGGGGAAATTTAAAACTTAGGTGATTGTAGGGGGAAATTTAAAACTTAGCTTTAATTTATGAAGTAGATTTGCTGACCATTTACAGTACTCTAATTTTTTGTTGCAAATATAATAAAAACAATTTTATAAATACATAAATTAAACCCTGCATAAATGCATAATTTATTTTGGTTTGCACAAATTCAAGGAGAAGTCATTAATTAAACAGTAAAATATAAATTATTATTATTAATTGAGTATTTTGTAAAGCATCATTCATCATTCAAATGTATTTTCTACCAAAACAAACAATAATAATAAATTACTGTAGCTAGGAATTAGTTGTTTTAAAAAGCATTGATATTTAATTAAAATTAAAAAATAAATTAAATGCACTCTTTTAGTGTCCTTATAATTTGATAGAAGTTTCAAGTAGGATAAACCAGTTGATACAGTATGCAATAGGCAGACTAATAATATAAACTTTATTTGGGTGATGTAAATTATTTACAGCATTGACAATTTAAATGTAATTTTTATGTTTACGTCAGTTCAATTTATAACTTAGCTGCCCGTAAGGGGCTTTTAAAACTTAGCTGCCCGTAAGGGGCTATTAAAACTTGGCTGCCCGTAAGGGGCTTTTAAAACTTAGCTACCCGTAAAGGGCTATTAAAACTTAGCTGCCCGTAAGTGGCTATTAAAACTTAGCTGTCCGTAAGGGGCTTTTAAAACTAGGCTGCCCGTAAGGGGCTTTTAAAACGTAGCTGCCCGTAAGTGGCTATTAAAAATTAGCTGCCTGTAAGGGGCTATAAAAACTTAGCTGCTTGTAAGTGGCTATTAAAACATAGCTACCCGTAAGGTGCAATTAAAACTTAACTGCTCGTAAGAGGCTATTAAAACTTAGCTGCCCTTAAGGTGCTATTAAAACTTAATTGCCTGTTAGTGGCTTTTAAAACTTAGCTGCCCTTAAGTGGCTATTCAAACTTAGGTGCCCGTAATTGGCTATTCAAACTTAGGTGCCCGTAAGGGGCTATTCAAACTTTGTTGCCAGTAAGTGGCTTTTATAACCTTGCTGCCAGTAAGGGGCTATTCAAACTTAGGTGCCCTTAAGGGGCTATTCAAACTTGGGTGCCCGTAAGGGGCTATTCAAACTTTGCTGCCAGTAAGTGGCTATTCAAACTCCGCTGCCAGTAAGTGGCTATTCAAACTCCGCTGCCAGTAAGTGGCTATTCAAACTTAGTCACCAATGAGTGGTGAATTTATACTTAATAATATAATTTAATTAATATAATTTAATTACATTGAATTTAAATTGTAGCTTAATAGTTTGTTTTGGTTGAGTTTATACATACAGTGGTCTACACACAGTGAACACAACATACACACAGTTGGTTACTACAAACATTAATAATAATAAAAAAATAAACAAACTTACACTAAAATAAATAATGGCTTCTCTTAAGATAGGAATAGTTGGTACCGTATCTGAAGGGTAAATGAGTTGGGCAGTATAACAATTACACTGTGCTGTCCTGAAAACGAAGTCGTTGGGTTTGGTATTAACAGAGTGTCAACCTTATTAAATTATATAATCCAAATTATGTACTGCACAATTTGTTTTCTTGAGCTAATATAGGCATCAAAATTATTGACACCATTTTTCTGAAACCAGTCAGGCTTTATTTTCCACAACAACCACTTGTTTGCATTTGTGTCGTGTGAAACTAAGACAAGCTTCGTTCAACATAAATGCGTCTAGTTCGGTGTTTTGGGAATTAAGTCTTTAAGCCATTTACCTTTTTGAACCGTATAATATTCATTTAGGCTTACAATGTAACCTTCTGGTTATGTTTAAAATAATAATAATTGATATCAAAATTCTTTTATTAGTCATAACTGTACAATTTTTAATAAAATCAAAACTTATTTTTCTTTTATAAATTCTGTTTGTAATTTTAAGAAATTAAAAATTTTAGTATCAAATTTTAATATAGGTCTAAATTCCTATGCTAAAACAGCATATAATTCCACTCCTGAGAACGTCCGGTGTGCCCAGGGCGATTCCCTCATGTGTCAGCGTCCCTGCATTGGAGTATTGGGTTCTCGCTTGTGTTAAATGGTCTTTCTGTAGTTTACATTGAACTTTAATCGTTTTCGATTGAGGCTAGTGTCTTTGACTTTCTAGATGTCTTAGAGCATTCTTGCTACTTAATGGTTGTGGCGGACATGACTTGGGGACATATTCACTGTGTAGTTGTGTAGGTTAACACTCATTGGTGTAGTGGGGCACATAGGGGGTGTTGCAGAGGGGTGCTTTTTTTTTGGCTCGAAAAATAAACACCAACACACAATGTACATTTGTTTGTCTTTTATTAAGTGGCTGACCACCAACCGCCGGAGGGCGCCCTTTAAACTACTAGCTAAAATGTAGAGGGCGCCCTCATCAAATAAAAAAATTGGCGTAGGAGTCCCTTACAGAGCCAATTTTTAACCAGATGAGGGCGCCTTTCACACAAACAACATTATAGAGGGCGCACTACCATTAAAAAACGCCCTCACAAATGAAAAAAAAATTGGCGTAGGGGTACCCTACGAGGCCTTTTTCTATCAGATGAGGGCGCCCTTTTTACCAATCACAATATAGAGGGCGCACTTTATATAGGACGCCCTCATTATACACAAACGATAGTGCCACTTTTTTTACATCAAATGAGGGCGCTTTCCAGTGGCACAAAAGTAATCATTCCACATACCTGTTACTGTTAGCCTTCTTTCTAGCTGCCAGTACAGCAACTTTTTTTCTTACCTTTACAAATATGCCTACCACTCTACTGCAATTAATAACAATATGCCTACCACTAAATAATAATTATATGCCTAAACTAAATCGTGTGAATATCTTATAAGTATATTATGCCAACCAGATTAAACAGTTTTAATAGATTATTTAGATAATAATAAAATGTGAAATCAGACGATAAACAAGTATATATGCCTACATGACTAAAATACAGCATAGAAGATGTGAAATCAGATGATAACATTAAGTATATATATGCCTACCAGACTAAAATATGTGCAATCATAATGAACAGTTTATAAAAATAAATGCAAACAATTGATGCAATGCTGAAATTCATATGCCTATGACTAAAGATATAATATGCCAATACTAAAACTTAAATAAAGTTAAAAAATAGACACAACACAGGGATTAACTTTATTGAGGTTGGGGCTAATTGCAATCGAAGCGAGCAGCTGGATCGCGAATGTTAATGACGAATATATATAGTCATGGAGATATTATACAGTGGAAACCCTGTACTATAGTACAGGGAGTTCCCACTGTTATATGAATTAGTGTGTATACTCGATCAAAGAAAACTATATTCTGGCGCGGGTAGTGACATTTTTTTTATACATGATCGCGAAAATGTACCTTTCACTTTAAAGGATATTGAAAGTTCAAGTTTCCATTTCTGTCTCAACTGAAAGATATAAAAAATAATAATTGACAATATTAGATAATTTTGAGGATTTTGTTTTTTCTGCTCCTTTAGTTTTACACCTAATTTGAATTTAGTAATAAAGCATTTAAAGTAAAGCCATGCTTGAGTGCATCACCTGATGTGTTATGCAAATTATATGTAAATTAGAACTTTGCATGCTTGAGCAATGTCAGTTCATTTGGCAGGTGAGGCTTGTTGTGCAAGGACACAGTGGAAGTATTAATGGTTTACAGGAGTTGACACAATTTTGCACTGAGGGGCTTACTTAGCCTGGAGTGAACTCAAGCCTGCATTGAGGGACTTACTAAGCCTTGAGTGAACTCAAGCCTGTACTGAGGGGCTTACTAAGCCTGGAGTGAACTCAAGCCTGCATTGAGGGACTTACTAAGCCTTGAGTGAACTCAAGCCTGCATTGAGGGGCTTACTAAGCCTTGAGTTGATACAAGTTTGTACTTAGGGGCTTACTAAGCCTAGAGTGACCTCAAGCCTGCGGCCCTGCATTGAGGGGCTTACTAAGCCTTGAGTTGACACAAGCCTTACTGAGAGGCTTATTAAGCCTGGAGGTGACTCAAGCCTAGGTACTTCGAAGCTTGTCTGCAGACGGAGGTAAGTCAATTTTAAGAAATGTAGCTAGTAAGTAATTCCATGAATGTTTTAGTTGCTGTATGATTGCCTTTTAATACAATTAAATAATCTTTTAATAGTCTTTTTTTTAAACAATTTTTGTAATGAAGAGTGTGGGTGCTGTATTGAAATTACTGGGCATTAGAGTAGGCTAGGTGGAAGTCAAACAAATCTACTACACCCCAGTAGGAGTTTGACATAAATCAAACACATGCTATATGCTAACATGTTATTTGAATGTTGTTCGTTTTATGCAATTTCTTTAGTTAGAAATTATTGATTCTAGAATTTCTGGTTAATGCCGAAAAACTGCTCATAACACAAAGGCAATTATAATATACTGCACTGTACTATTATCCATTTCTTATAAAGTGTAGGACTAAATTTATATTAGCCTAAATTTCATTAAAAACTACTATAGACTTCTAGTTCATTTTTAATTGTAACAATTTCACGATCTGGGGATACACGTTGTAAATTATTTTTTTTAATACTGTACATTGAAGAGAAAAGTTAGGCCTGTACTGTAGCGACTGTAGCATGTCCTAGTAAGTTTGGTTGTGGCACCCAACCTAGGCCTACCCATGATGGTGCAGTACAGTGCCTGAATAAATGGTTCATTTGTTTGTCTCTCTGCGACTGTATTTTGAACTTTAAATTACCTTTTGATGTTTAACTGCAACAATTAATTGAGTTGTATTATCATCTATTCTGTGGCTGGTTACAAGAGTTTCTGCAAAATATAGGGAAAATAATTTTAAAATCATAGTTAATAATATTGTTTCCCAAATTACTTTATGCTGTGAATCTACAATATGGTATTATGATGGTTAATAACTGCCGACTGTCTCCTATGTATAATTACTTATGGCCTGGGAGAAAAAAACACCTCATTTTTTGAGAATGTGATGCTAAACAAGTATTTCGTCTTGTCTCGATACTTAATTGACAACTAAAAATGATTTCACTCCACTTCATTTATTTGATAGTAGTTTGAATGGCCTTTGCAGTAGTATTGAAGAATTTCTGCTTTGAAATCAATTATGTCATTAAACCAACAACTTAAGTTCTGAAACATTTTCACTTTATATGCCATTTAAAAGTGTAGGTTGTAATATGTTTTATAAAATTCAACGTACCACTGATTTTAATTCATTTTTTCAAAATCACAACATACTTCTATGCCAAAAACTGAATGTTGACGCAGTTCCTGCAAGATAAGAGAAAATAGTATATTAGGTATAACCATGGAGGATTTCCTCCATGGTATAACATACTGTTAAAACCTCGAAAAGAAGCCCATCTCAAAAAGAAGTAAACTTAAATTATTATTACTTAAAACTTCTAATTTCTGTGGTCAGTTACTTCTTAGTTTATAATTAATTGGTCATTCATAAAGACATAAGGAAGAAAGTTAAAGGACTGAAATGATTGCAAGAATCTATAAACAACTTTTCAAAAAGAGAAACACGACTTACTTATATTCTATACCTACCATTATTATTATAGCAATTGCTTCTACAAATAATAGGCTTTTATAGGCCGCCGAACAAAAAAATATATAATATGATTTTCTCCAAGTTGAAACTAGGCCTAGTGTATGTAGTGATCCATTTCTTCATATTT
This sequence comes from Antedon mediterranea, assembly GCF_964355755.1. Lineage (NCBI taxonomy): Eukaryota > Metazoa > Echinodermata > Crinoidea > Comatulida > Antedonidae > Antedon > Antedon mediterranea. Next base: position 1,444,950 of record NC_092678.1, read on the forward strand.
TAAAGAGTGTTAAATCAAAGTGGTAGCAGAAAATTCAATGTCAATGACTTGAATTTTAAAAATAAAAACGCCCTCCATTCCCTGAAATTTACTCAGAGGTTAACCCTTCAAGTATTTTATAAAATATATATATTTTTGGCATTAAATTAAATAAAAATACACTTAAACCTACTCATAAAAATGTAGGCTAATAAATGCCAAAATGATCACATCTCAGTTTTATCTTTGTACTTGCTGTGCCTGAAAATATAGAAGGAAAAACGATAGTTAAAATTGCCAATGATTATTTGGCCGAAGTTATTTCTTAATTTTGTTAAATAATTTTAGGACAATTTATATGTGCATACAGTCAACCTTTAATTTATTTAAAATTGTAGTTATTTTCTATCAATTATGTCATGCATAATAGCCTACCAGGCAGTGTTGAAATGTTTTTGTGGGATTCCCAACTTAGGCCTAGGCCTACTAGCCTACGTCGTGGATGGACTAGCCAAACAACAGGGCTTCATCTGGCACTGGTGGTGTCGTACGTACGACGTACGTGTGCATCGTCGATCCAAAATGGAAAGGTGCCTAGCGAAAATCACCCGATTTATTCTAATTTAAACAAAGTCTACAATAAGTCACAATAATGTTGTGACTTTCAAAGTTTTATATTTTTTATAGATGTATCTTATAAAATCAGTAGGCCTATATACTTACTTTTATTATCGTTTTTTATGGTGGAAAATTTTGTTTGCAAGAAGGATCGAAGAGAGAGGGGAGAAAAATCAGCGCAGACGATCAACAATACCGTGATCTGATTGGTCAATAGTCAGCAAAAAAACTTCGGATCTGCTCGGATTGTCGATCGCATCCGATTTGTCTGAGTTTCGCATGCGCAGTACGTATTATCGTTTTCTTTTATTGTTTTGTTTAAAGAAAGGCTATTTTGGTTATAAATCGGTTTAAGTGTGGTTAAACTGTTTTTATTTTTAAATAAAACGCATAACATCTTCCAAAAGTACATTTTTCTGGGATCTGATATGACAAAATATCCACGTTGGTGGCGCACTTTTTTGTTTATAACGTGACTACTGACGCGTGAACTGGCTAGTTGGGGTCTCTAGCTAGGTGAGAATTTAGAAAAATAAACCATCATAAATCATAAATACTGTATTAAGATCAAAAATTTGTTTAATATTTGTCAACTTTTGTTATACAGAAAGTTATAAACAAATTAGGTTACACTGTTTGTATGATTAGTTAGGCCTAACTAACATCCAACTAACCAACCCCCGCCCGGACCTAGCCTCCTCTCTTATATTGAAAGCGTAGTCTAGGCCTAGGCCTCTAGTCTACTACTGGCAAGCAAATTAGTAGACCCGGGCCTAGAGTAACGAGTCTCTAGCTAGCCTGTACTGTAGTACCAGTAGGTGGTTTGATAGGCCTACTAGAATACAATAGTAATAGTATTCCTATATCAAATGTATTCAAAAACTACCGTGATTTCTACTAAATGGTATTTTATATATTTGATTTTATAATAGCATAATACTGTATTTTGTTTCTATCCAGGTCTTAATAGAGGTCTAAAAGATAACAAAAGAAAGGTGCATTGTCGACTGTTACAATCAATAGCCTCTACGGCGGCACGCTATTCAGTTCAATTTCCAGAAATGGAATCTCCTCAAAAAGAAACAATGCCATGTTATACCAACTCGCATAGCATGCTTCTTGCCATGAATGATCTAAGAAAACAACGTCTGTTGTGTGACGTCGTGTTTTGTGTTGACGAGGAAACGTTTCCTGTTCATCGTGTTGTCATGGCAGCCTGCAGTGACTATTTCTGTGCAATGTTGACTGGAGAGGTAAACTATAGTTTAATTTATTGAATTTTTTAAAATGGTTTAATTTGAAAGTAATAGCTACAGAAACCCCTCTTTTAGAAAAACACCCATTAAGGAGATACTTTCCCGTGAAATGAACAAACATGATTGTTAACACTACACCCAACCAACACTTAATTAACAAATTAATGGGACATTTTGTTGAGTTCCCCTACTTATTAATTTACAATGGCGGTACTAATTAGACTAATTTGTTTATTTTATTAGATGAGTGAGAGTCAAAGACAACAGGTAGAGTTGAAAGGTTTGAAGGCAAGAACATTGAAGATACTCATAAACTATGTTTACACTGAAGATATTGAAATTACAGAAGATAATGTACAAGAATTATTACCTGCAGCTTGCCTTTTACAACTCAAAGGTATAAAGCTCTGTCTTCACGATCAAACTAGTTTGACCAAAAGAATTGTGATTTGCCAAAATTATGTAGTGATATGACAAACAAAATACGTTTTATCTCTGCAGGTGTGAAGCAGGCCTGCTGCGATTTCTTGGAGAACCAACTTGATCCAGCAAACTGTCTAGGAATCAAGCACTTTGCCGAGACGCACACATGTTTAGAGCTGATGAAAGCTTCAACGGATTACTGCCATCGGCATTTCCAAGCTATGGTGAACAACGAAGAGTTTCTAGGCTTGGATGACAAAGAAATAAAAGAATTTATTGAAAGTGACGATGTTCATGTAAGCATCAGGGACCCTGAGGGTAGATGAAAGTTGTGCATGTGTGATATATTAAAATCACTGCACTTTGAGATGTTTATGACTGTATAAAGTGCATTATGAATACGTATCCATTATTTTTATCCATTATTCTGTTGTGTAGCGCCATGAGCAATGAATATTGGAATGGCGCTATATAAATCGAACGATTGATTGATTGTAGCTTGGAATAAGCACTTTAACACATTGACTGCCAAGGCATTTTCCGTAATTTCTGTCCCAGTGCCAAGTCCCGTTTACATATTAAATTACAGTTTGAAAGTGTAACATCTGGTCACAGACTATCATGATGTCATTCAAAATACGATGGCGGGAAAAACCGTTGAGACGTATAAATACGTCACTGGCAATGGTCCAACAATTTTATTGACTTTGCCAGGAACGTAAATATACGTCGGGGATTTTCCGCGCTAAAATCGGTCAAACCTATCATCGAGAGATAAAAACAGTAAACCACACTGAATCATTTCATCCTTTATTATTTTTATTTACTATTAGCGCAATTTATGACATGTTTGAGATGATTATATTGAGTGTGAGGGCGCCATCGTATCAACCATATTCAATGCATGAGGGAATAAACACAAACAAACATATGACATTTATTTTTAGATTATCGTTTACGTACATCATTCATAAACTGCCATGCGATAATTCCTGTTCCAATCACCACTGCCAGCGATTCTACATACAATACAAAAGTGCTACGATTTTGACGTAGTATTACGTCTTGGCAAGTAGCGACACGCAATTTTTGACGTATAAATACGCCGTGGCAGTGAACGTGTTAAAGACTCCCAAATTTCTTTGATTTGACCTGTATTGACATTGTATTTCTATTTAATTAACAGCTAACATCTGAAGAGATTATGTACGAGGCATTGATGTCATGGACAAGGCACAAGAATGAATGTCGGGTGAAAGTCTTACCACAATTGCTGAGTCATGTCCGACTGCCACTACTGACCCCAAAATATTTGACTGACACAATAGATAATGAAGTACGTAAATGGTCGGAATTGAATTGAGTTCAAGTTTCAACACTGTTTTCTTTCTTGCTGTTCAATACATACATTTCTAGCAAGCAAGCAAATTTAGTTGGAAAAAGTTTAACTATGAGGTTTTGTTTTTTTACACAGCCTTTAATAAAACGAAATCATGAGTGCAGAGATTTAGTTGATGAAGCGAAGAAGTTCCACCTACGCCCAGAATGTCGTAGCAAGGTAGAAAATGTACGTACCAAGCCCAGGACAGGTTAGTCATTCTAATTTCATTTTATATATTTTAATTTTTCTGTTAATTTATGTCTCATTCTGTGAGTGCGTATGTACTACGTACATTTTTTTCTACGTTTATTTTTTCTTCTTTTGTTGTTTTAGGCTCAGATGAGCGGTTGGTGGTTATAGGAGGCTTTGGCAGTCAACAGATGCCGCTTTCTGCAGTCGAGGAGTACAACCCCAAAACAGAATCGTGGACTTTTCTTCCTGTGAGTAAACACTATAACAAATTTATGGTATTTACACACAGGGCATTCACGAGAAAAATCGTCATGTTGTCTGTAGATATTTAAATTCTATATCATATACTTCATTTGCGTAAAGATATTTATCCTAAATCAACTTTAAGGTTTGCGCACACGGCAACACAAATATGCTTCCGAAAATGAGAACTAAATGTTTAACCTTTTATTTTATTAGGCATTGAATAAAAGTAGGCGGTATATAACAGCGGTGTCTATGAAAGAAAGGTTGTATGTAATAGGAGGTTATGATGGAACGGCACGGTTACATACTGTGGAATCTTTAAATTATACCAAGGAAGACAATTGGACCAGTATGGCGTCAATGAATGTGAGACGTGGCCTTGCAGGAGCTACAATCATTAAAGGTAAACTCTAGTACTGAATCATGTATTACATACGACTAATAACTCCACCTTTTGAAAAATTATTTTAACACTATGGCTAACCCTTATTCAGAGGACGCCTCTACTAAAGAGAAACCCCTATTAAAAGGACACTTCTATAAAGAGGACATTTCCATTAAAGGGACATTTCTATTAAGGAGACTCTTCTATTAAGGGTACACTAATATTAAAGGGACATTTCTATTATGGGGACATTTCTACTAACTGTATTTAAACATTTTTTTCAGATAAAATTTACGTAGCTGGTGGATTTGATGGTTCTATGCGACACTCTTCAATGGAAAATTACGACCCCCATATAGATCAATGGAATGTTCTTAAAGAAATGGAGACAGGTCGTGAAGGCGCCGGTCTAGTGTCAACTGGAGGCGTTATGTATTGTATTGGTAGGTTATAATGAAATTGATCATCAAAAAATTTGCTTGGTTGTTAAGAAGTTTAGTTACCAATCCCAGAGTCTTGTTTGCAGTGTGCTTACGTAGGTACATTATGATTATCCTGCACAAGTTTTCTAAATATATTTTTAATATGAATTAATTTTATGGTTTATTATCATAGGAGGTTATGATGGTTTTCGAATTCTGAGCTCTGCTGAACGGTTTGACCCAGCTACTGGCCAGTGGGAGCATATTTCCCCCATGAATGTACCCAGATCAGGTAAGCAATAAATAAATAACAAATAGTTTTCCACACTTTCTATGTAGTAATAGAAGTAAATATTTGTTGTCTAAAGTTAAAGTTAAGTAATGGGAATAAAAATATAGAATGTTATTCCATTTACACACAACGAACGGGTGGTTTCCGTTCAGGATAGATTCAGATTCCATGTGGAACAAGCTACACAGTTTTCTGTTTACTGTTACTGCTCGTCTGTGTAGATTGACCTTTAACCTATTCTCTATTTCATTATTTAATTTTTGTACCCTGTTAGTGCAACAATAAGATTTAAAAAAAAAAAGAATACTGTAATCTTTTCTTTTATTAGGTGCTGGTGTATCTGTTCTAAACGATTTAATTTATGTCATCGGTGGTTACGATGGTAACAGTCATTTGTCCTCGGTGGAATGTTACAATCCACGGACCGACTCGTGGAACCTCGTTGCCAAGATGATTTCACCACGTTGTTACGTAGGTGCAGTTACAATCAAGGGAAAGCTGTACGCCGTATCGGGGTAAGAATAATTATTTTATTTTAAAGTAATTTGTTTTTTTATTTTGGTTTTTTTTTTCGTGCATGGAACATAAAAAGAGATTTTATAGTTTATCACCTGCATGGCTATCGCCCAACCCAACATATTCTAGATGACGTGATCTGTCTCGGTTTAAAGAAAAACAATACTTTTTTATTTCTAAAGATATGATGGTTCAAAACTGTTAAATACGGTAGAATGGTATGATCCGTTTGAAAATGCTTGGCAACCGTTAAATGATAAAATGGACATGCAACGTTGTGATGCGGGCGTGGCTGTAATCAGGCGATTTTGACAACAATGAATAAATCATTTATGCATCCGAAATATAAATTTTATTCATATCTAAATAGTTCACTTTGAATTAGACTTCTTATTTAATGTGAAGAAAATATCTTGTAACCGGACAGGATTCGAACCCAGGCCACAGGATTACTAGGCTAGCATTATGCTAATAGTATGGGAGTGCAATTGGCTAGTAAAACAATTCCAGGCTAGTCAGCCAAAGAGAGTGGTATATCATAGAGGATGTCAACTAGCATGTCACGTGAGAGGCATTGGTTCATTCATGTCTGTTCCATATTGCTTGTATCGTCAGACAAGATACTTTACCCTCATTTCTTTATTCTTTGGATGGGATATACAGATGTTGATCCTGTATACAAACATTGTACACGTGTACGATAAATTTAGGGTTGTCTCTTAGTGTGCTGGTCCTACTGCCAGGGACTTTTGAGAGAACAGTCTTGTATCATAGAGGCCACTATAGGGAAGGCGGTTTGGTTTGACAGACAATTTTGTTCAATTTTAAATATATGTATGTTTTTTTTTTATTTTTCATTTATTTTAATTACCATCTTTAAAGAAGATGACTGCTATTATTGGTCCTCTAAGGCATGACTTTCAATTATATATATATTTTTAAAAACAATTTCATATTTATATAAATATAATATATTTATTATATAAAACAAAATGTATAAATTCGATTGAATTCGATTGTGTTTAGCTTTGATCACAAAGTTGTTACGAACTGGACATGTAGTATAATGCCGATTTCATATCATCGGTCACCAGATGTTACCAAATGTTACCAAGTTAACGAAAATAAATAACCAATCAAACACGCTAAATACACCTGACCGATGACGTATTCTGTCATCACTTTAGACTTCTTCACCGACCTTAACAAACGCCTCTTATGAAGTGATGACAGTCCTCGTCATTAAACGCTTCTTCACCGACTGTGTGGAGATGATACCATGTGGACATAACAAGCCTAACCAATAGAATAAGTTGGAACCGGAAGTTGAAAATCTTGCCTCTAATTTTCCATGATTAAATATTTCCTTCAAAACAACTTACCGTCATTAAATAAACGTTACTTAAAATTGTGCGTGATGTGTTTGTGGTTAAATCGCATCTGAGTCCTATGCATAAAAATAGTACTTTTTATTCGATATAAAACAAAAACAAGCAGCTGGATTTAGTTACCACTGGTTTCGCGTATGTATGTATCGTAACAAAATATTTGTACAAGCAGAATTGTGTGCTTGTTAATCCAATGTCCTAAAGGAGCTATCGATAATTCGACATGTACGTACATATTAACCATATTTCCTCGAAATGCACATTCGATGATTCGAATCGGGTCCAACGAAGCATTAGGGACAGCGCCAAATTATCCACCTGCATCGATTGTATTTATTCGAATGTATAACATATGCAATTTATTTGTTCGTTTTTTGCAAATGGTATGAAACATTAAAACGGACATGTTTACGATAAAGATGTTATTTACTACACCTGTAACCGCTCTCTATTGCAATGTTGGGCTTATTTTTATTTTCACACCAGCTTACAGATATGACTCCTCAAGTACAGGATAGATAGGAAACTAGTGCTTTTATAAGGCCACGTATTGGCGTTGTATTAGGCATCAGGATTTGAACCAAGACTTTGGGATTAGTAGGCTAAGCAATCAACATGTCAACCACGATCAGTACCACTACACAAATATGCAAACAAATAAACTAAATAAAACATGTATTTTTCAGTATTTTTTTATTTGAAATAAAACACGTATCATAGTGCGCAGAAACCTCAAAATGTGCGTGATTTCTATCTGTCTACACTATAAAAAAAAGTGTGATGTGCCCATATATGGTAGTGATATGCCCAAACACGGTAGTGATATGCCCAAACACGGTAGTGATATTACATCATCATGTCCATATGGCATATCATTTTGTCACTTTAAGTTTGAAATAGGCCTATACCAACCTTATCGATATTGTATTTTCTTGGTCACGTAAAAACACCATTATAATTAAGTTAAAAGACAAAATAAGAATAAATACTTTTACACTTTTATATACAATTTGAAACATCTGAAAAGGAATAACAACATATTTGATCCCCTCTATCAAACAAAAAAATGGTTAAAAAAATTTATAAAAACCTCTTTAAAAAATACTCATGATTACATATACTTTGCCATAGCCGCCATAAATGTTCGGAAAGTTTGGAAACGTTTAATTTATCCCCTGAATAGGGGTTGGTCGTGGCGTTAAACCTATATTTCCCCATTCGTTTAACAGTAAATGTCACTAAAATAAATGTGTTTCCATGGTATCCCAAAAGAGTTCGAATGTATTTTAAATCTATGATCTAAAGCTCTGTCTACACTATCAAACTTTATGTGACAAAAAATGTGATGAGACAATATATGGACATGATGATGCCATATCACCACTACCATATTTGAGCATATCATTACCATAGTTGGGCACATCACTTTTTAGTTTGACAGTGTAGACAGAGCTTAAAGAAAAGTAAGATTGAAAACCAGACAGCATAGCTCTTTAGTGTTATAAAAACAAAATAAAATTTCTTTCTCTTGCTAGAACTACTTTAAAACATTACATCAAGAATACATTGGGGCAATCAGACTAATCCTCACTAAGTCTACGACCCAATAAGATTAGTGCAAATCCACTTCACGTGTTTATTTGTCAGGACTGTTTAATGTTTCCATGGATACCACACGCGGATCATTTATGTAGTCGTTAGGTACATTTTTATCGGTTCGAAAACTAGGTTCCTGTGTTTATTATAACTTATTTATTTTTCTATTATCAGCTGTTCGTATTTTGGTTGATTTCGGTGATTTTCGTTTAACTCTTGTCATTTTGTAGAATTTTTCATAAACTTCACTTGTTAATTCTGTAAAAGAAAAAAAGTTATAAATACCTAAAGGCTAAAGCAAGGACGTAAGTCGTCACTTAAGAGAATTGACCAATGACAAGCGACAGTTTGAATAATCCATCGCTTTTGATTGGTCAATTCGCTTGCATTGTGGCTTACGTCTTTGCATTGCGTCGTACAATAGTGGGAACCAAGCTTAAGGACGTAAGCGCAACGCAAGTAGATTAATTTTGACATGTCTTATAACTGTTTACAATTCCATGTTCACATAGTTTGGCTACGTGTCAATGTTTAGATTGCCGTGTAGCTATGAAAGGGATGACGTTATAACAATGTAATGTTGTATGCTATCCTCGGGTCAAAGGACACTGAAAGATGAGGAGAACATTATGAGACACCTGATGGGAAATTGTAGTAAAACTAAAACACAGTAAAATGCAGGTCTTGTAGGTAAAAAGGGGTTTAGAACTGGTATTCCACAAATTGTTGTTTTAGGTCCGTGGGATTCGGATGGTTTTCAGTAATTAATCGAGATTTAGAAAACTGGAATTCGGCATATTGGTTTTCGGCATACTGGTCTTCGGCATACTGTTCGGCATACCGGTTTTCGGCATTCTGGTTTTCGGGAAACTTGTTTTTAGAATTGGAATTCTGCATACCGGTTACGATCACGGTTCCTTGTGATCGGCTTAATTTTCGTCGATCCTTTGATATAGGCCTAGAGAGATTTTATATTTTAATGTGGTTCTCTTTTCAAATAAATAAAACATTTCCTTACGTTTTTTACAATATTTGCCCGTCCATTGCTTGTAACACATGCATTTATCTGGTCCTATACAACGACCGTTGTTATTGCAGTCATTCTTACACGAAGCTAAAAAAAATACACAAAGTAAACTAATGAATTAACTAGAAATTAAAATCTGTATAAACAAATAATACAACTAAACAAAAATATTGGATTCAAGATTTAATTGCAGTGGTTTGTGTGAGCGTATTTTGCTATTATTCACCTATTTTGCGCCCTTAATTTGGCGTTGCCAAAATGTCTGTGTATTTTCCCATAATGTTCAGCATCATATTTGTTGATCTTGAGGGAGGGGGAAAGAGTTCGCTAAGTAATGTTGGTTACAATGTACGGCTAAACATGTTTTACCTTTAGTCGAATTCATTGAAAATAACATGACGCATTTGAATGGAATTTAAGTTTATTTTCATCAACGTAATTTCATATGTCAGGTGTAAACACATCTCTGTAATTCATCTAACATTCAACCTCCTAATGTCTTAGTAAAAATAAACCACTCTATGAGAAAACGATCAAGATATATATTTCGCTCACAAGTTGGTATACTTTTGGCCTATGATAATGCATATGTAATATTTTTGAAACTTTTGGCAGACTATTTGCTAATTGAACCGTGATTTTAGTATGATTGTATGACTGTACTCTATACCTAATGCTTTTTAAATTTGTTTCTGACAGTGACATAGATATCTAGCTAGATGATCTTTTACATCCGGGATATGTGAATGAATGTGAATTGATAGTTTTTAATATAAATTTGATCTTTGTTTAAAAGTGTTTTGCTTACTTTGTCTGTCTCTACAGGACGGTAGGCCTACATAATAGGGTGTAATATGTAAAAAATGTAAAAAGTAACTGAAACTGATAACCGATGTCCAATAATATTAAATTACCAATTTATTTTATCTACCGTTACGACAGCCTCCTATAATACACCAAATGCAGAATTTCCGCAAGTTTGCTAAAATCAGGTTGTCATATTGTTAATTTGACAAAATTATCGAACAGTCTAGTACTGTTCCGTCGAATTAACCTAAAAATCTACTTTTTAATGAGTTAATTTGCACGGAATGGTCCCAGTGTTCTCAATGCGGCTTCCTCTTTCTAACTTGTGTAAATTATCCATGAAACTCCTACTAAACAAATCAAAGTATTCATGGTCTAATTATTTTTGTGTCTTATAAATTAACAATGTATGGGACGCTAAAACCGCATTAAACGAATTGTAAAAAGAGAAATCAAATTGAGGGTCACGTTTGTACTGACTGTATCAAGAATATGTGATACAGTAGTAGATTTTTGCGCGTGCTTCGAGCCGTACAGCAGCTCAGCGCATTTTAAAAGCTGCACCAAGAGTTTAATATGACTGCTCCACCTTACCACACATTGAGGGTAAATGAATTTTTAAGCAATCAGAGTTCAAAGTTCAGTTGGGGCGAATTTCTCTCGAAATTTCTCGTATATACCGTTTCATAATGCTCTTTTTTGTTATCACTATCATTTCAGGTTTTTCTATTTGGTTGTTTAATAGTAATCTAGATATGAATTATTACATTTCAAATTTTGAAGAGAAACACAGGATTCAACAGAATTAATCGAGGCGCTATCTTGGCTAGACGCTACCATTAAAATGTTCACCTAGAGTGAAAGGGCGTGGCTTAGACTTTGAAGATGGCGATAGTAATTAACCTATAACATTTTCTATTTGTTTCCAATCAGTGTGTGAACGTGACCAGATAGCCTATGCTGTCAAAATATCAACCCCTTTGTAATGTGACTACACGTGGATTCTCACTCGGGAACTCGGTAAGTGCTATACACGTTATTTCATATCTTCAAGTTAGTTTTTTTTCGTAACTTTTCTCAAACGTAACATTAAACAGGTTCCTTTAACGTGAATGCATCTTTTAATGTATAACCATACTATAATGCCCTGTTAAAAGTATTATTGACCCCAAAGGCTTTCATACCGCACGATGGATACATCCTGTTATGTAACCATTAGTATAATGCACTGTCCTAAAAATATCCCTGCAATAGATCGAAATGTCACGAACTTTGACACGGAATTCAAACCGTGATAATTAACTATAAAGCTTGAATGGATTAATTGTGTGTATGTGCAGACATTAATGACGTGCCTTTCCACTCGATTCCTCGACACATTTTTGATCGATATGTCAGACGACCAACAGCACAATATGCGTAGGTTCAAGACAATCAAAAATCAAAGACTCCCTATTTTTAGCGGGTTTTTTCGCCATTACGTTACGGCGTTGTTTTGTAACTTACCCTTTTCGCATATTTTTCCATGATATCCCTCAACGCATGAGCACACACCCGGTTTCGTACACGTACCTCCATTGAAACAATGTGGTACACACAAAACTAGAATATTAGAAAAAAACAATTGTAAACTGAATAGCAAATATTAAGATTAATTTAAGTTCTATAAATGTGTATTTGCGGGTTCGGTTACAAAAGTGCGGCAGATAGAAAGAAGAAAGTTCGGCAGAAAAAAGGAAGAAAGTTCCGCAGATAGAAAGAAGAAAGTTCCGCAGATAGAAAGAAGAAAGTTTCGCCAATAGAAAGAAGAAAGTTTCGCAGATAGAAAGAAGAAAGTTTCGCAGATAGAAAGAAGAAAGTTCCGCAGATAGAAAGAAGAAAGTTCCGCAGATAGAAAGAAGAAAGTTCCGCAGATAAAAAGAAGAAAGTTCCGCAGATAAAAAGAAGAAAGTTCCGCAGATAGAAAGAAGAAAGTTCCGCAGATAGAAAGAAGAAAGTTCCGCAGATAGAAAGAAGAAAGTTCCGCAGATAGAAAGAAGAAAGTTCCGCAGATAGAAAGTGTGACAAGTACACTACCAATTGCAACTACAAAGTGCACAGTACGACAGCTATTGCAAATCTTTTAAGCTATGTATCTTACCTTGTCTACATGCCGGGCCATAGTACCCGTCTGGGCACTCACAGACACCGTACTTGCCGCATGATCCTCCATTTTCACAAGCATGCCTACATGGTATAACTGTACCTGTATAGTAGACGCAACAACATACATGTTTAGAAATAAATGTGACGTATGGAAGGCCTAATATTATGTACTCTCGTTCATTTACCCCAGGACCCCACCACTTTTCTCCCGCCATTCTATACCCTTGGGTGTCCGAAGACATCGATCACAGGGGACATGCATCAACAATCTTACAAAACAATATCCATACATTTAAACTTGCAATTCACCCTTAAGATGCTAATAGAGAAGAGGTCGTTGATTCGTAATGTACTTTCTGATCTTTCAAACATGAATTCCCAACATAATTTATCATCAGAATTTTCATCGGCGGCAAGTAGTGCATTGCTTTTTAATCTTCTTTAAATACCATGTATACATTTTGAATTCCATCCGGGACACCAATTTAGTCGAAGCGGAACGACAAAGAAATGTGGAGACGAAGTTAAATGTGGCTTGCTAGGTCGATTGATACGCCATATAAATCATAATAATTTAGTAATATTACCTTCGTAACCTGGGAGTTTAGGCCTATGTGTGAACGAGGTTTATTAAAGAGTTCAAGAAGGGCGTGCTTTTCGGGGCATCCATGGCCGGTAGGGGAGCGTCTTGACTTTCGTCTAAGATTTGACAAGAAAACATTTGGCTGTATTAAAGTACAGATGGGGCATCGAGTATTTTGTGACCAGATACAAAATCCTGAAAACGGGTGTAGTTCTTAGGAATATTAACCGTTTACACTAAACCATGACGGACTAAGAATTAGAATTGGTAGGCCTAATGGTACTAAAATAAGACCAACGAAAAGCAATTATTTTTGGTTGTACGTCTGAGAATTCCACGTTCTTCTATTACTAATATAGGCCTATCTAGTTTACTCGTGAGAGAAAAAGTTAAAATAACAATTAAATTAAAATCAAAGTCCAATGTCAATTTGTATAACCACTAGAGGTAGAGGTATAATTTGGATTTTATCCCAAAAGGTAACGAGATATATTTTAAGAGCGGCTTGGGAAGAAAAAAATATAAACATTGTATTTTAGGTTTCAGCAAAATTCTAAACCATGGATAAATATTGAAGACCAGCTGACAAATTAAACTGCTATGTAATACTAGTCATAATGTAATTGAATACGTTAGTGTAATGTTATACCGGTATCAACTTATTAGGAAAATATGAAATTTTATTGGCCAGGAGGAATATATGCGATTCTTAAAATTATGATGGTAAAACTATGCCCAAAGACCATGAATAATTACTAGATTTAATTTATGAATTGTGACGAGACCAGCGACATATAGGCCTACCTATTGAGATTGTACTTATATAAATTTGTTTTCATAAACCCTAGTTAGAAGCGTGTCGCTGAGTTACTGTACCATAGTGGCCCTCTATTTCGATTTGAATTCGCTCCCATGTCGGTCTTTGTTTTACCCTCCATGCCATCCCTGACAAGAACAGAAGGAGGAATACCCGGCCGCATTATTTTTTCCTATGAAGTTAAGGCAGAAATCATACCTGACCAAACACTTTACCCGCCGTCTTGATGTATGCCTTCTCCCTCCCATTATTCTGATCTAAGACCATTATTGTCTAACCTCTGATATAAGCCTACTACAATGTGTCATGCCAATCATATTTATTCAAACAATACAAGGCTTATTCATTTTTTACGTCATCATGGTACGTCATGCGTTACGTCACGTGTGCTTAGTCTAGTGTACTTCATTTTACCTTTTGTCTTACCGATATTGCAACGTTTATTGATGTTAATGGTGACTGGTCTGGATTGACGTCTGACGTCACTATTGGTGAAGCTGAGACTAATATAGACAGATTTCATCTCGCCGTCACCATCTTCACATGGCAGCCAGAGCTGGAACTCTTCAGAAAGAGAGACAAGTGTTTTGTTCAACCTTTATACAAAGTGCTTTATTTTAGGTTTTTGTTGGATTTTTGCAAATTATGGTATTACGTATACGTGTTACTTGTAAGCAGGCCATCATTCTTAAGATTTAAAGTCTGAATGAAGTTAACTGTATGACGTAAGTGTGACGTAGGTCTATATGTTTTTAGATGGTTTTGTCCCCTGTTAAACACCTATTCAAAAGAAATCAATATTGTCCATTTGGCGCTCCATATGTACATTTTTCAACCTAAACCCTTCAAAAACAATTTGTTTTGTCAGTTTGTGATAGACGGCTGAGAGATTTTAATTATACAATAATAAAGTGGCTTACCCGATTCGACGTGAGGAACATCTCCAGCGTGTGGTATACTGAGGTATGGTGACGTTGATAGGCCGCTATCGCCCGAGGTCACCAGTTGATCAATGGAATATTTATACTAAAAACAAACAGAAGTGAACGTGTTACTATAATTGTCTTGTCTTCATCATACCATATATTAAAGATACAGTTCTTGCTGAATGCCCAATCAAAATAAAATAATCGTTTTAAGATCAATTTTGATTGTACAGGCTGATAAATCGTGATTCTTAGCATTATCAAACCATTATTTTATAATAATAATAATAATATAATAATATAGATTTCTATAGCGCACATACCGCCACTCAAGAGTGCTCAAGGCGCGTTAAAAATATAAATGAATATAAATTCAATATACATACATAACATTGTGGACATTGGATATTTCATTCTTGATATAATAACATATTCATGTTAACATAATAATAGAAATGTATGAATTCTATGAAAATATGATTGGCGTGTATTCCATTGAAAATGGTTCACAAACAAAAGCATTCGCTCCAGTTATTATTGAGTTTATATACGTTTCAATGAATCTTTAAGAACGCTCGAGTTGTGCTGTTGCTTAGCAACGTCAAACATTAAATCAAAGTGGGCATATCATAGATCAATTCTTTGTAATTGATTCGGTCGTAGAATATTTCGTCAAACTAATTATAATATAATAGATTTATTATTAGTGGTCGCCCTTGATTGGAGATTCAATGTTGTGTTTTGAAACAAATCATGTATGGAAGACTTGCAAAACATGCTAGAGATGTAAATATATAAATTGTCGAGCTGGCACAGTTGTTTTTTTAGCTTGAAACAGTTTCGTTTAGAAACGTTTTGTTAAATTTCAAAATTCATTACTTTATTTAAAATTTACTGTGACCTAACATACAGTATTCCGAATTTCCGCACTAGTATTGTAGTCTTTTCCCTTTTTACTCGACAGTCTAACCTAAGAGTAAAGTTTTCCAAGTTGTCCGTTTTTCTAAAGACGAAAAAGTGCAGGAGGATAATACTGTAAAATGTTCCTCTGGTTTGTTGTAAATATGAATTCCGATTAGGACCTGAACGATACACCATAGACCCACGGCAGCACTGCAGCGCCTACCAAATCAACGCACCGAGAGAGGGACTCTATTCGAATAGTGTATCCGAATTTAGCACGCATATTGCGTGTTCACGGGACCATTCCACTATGACTGACGGGCCCAACAACTGTATGTCCCATCCGAAGGACGAAACAATAAGAAAAAACAAATGAATAGAAGCAGAATAGCCATGTTACAAGATATCTGTCGAAATACGCCTACCTCTTTGTCAGAAAAGTGAAAGTTAATTAGCTCAGGTAGCCGTAATAATACGAGAGAGGGTATTCGTTCGGGAAGGTAGTATAGAATAGGCCTCTAACAGAAAGTATTGGATGTACAAGTTTAAAACAACATAAGCCGGAGGATGGCGACGCAAGCCGGTGGTAATTTGTAATCTACAGCTTACCTAAGCCTATGTAGCTGGGTCGATTAAACAACAGAAAGTTACTTTCAGGTACAGGACTGGAATTGTCCAAACCAGGTCAGCTCTGGGGTCAACTGAAGGTAAAAAGAAGCTATAACGCATGTCGAAAATCCGATAGGATTAATAACACGGAATTCCTCTATTGAGAATTGATCTTCTGGGAGTAATCTACGGCTCTGTAGACAAAGTGTTGATCAATTTGTACTCGCTTGAAAACATGCCATTGATCTATTGATACGATATTGAACTACCCACCTTTAAATGAAAAATGTACACGTTTCTTTTTTTGATTGATTGATGTAATTGTAACAGTCTTAATATTTCTTTAAAAATAAAATGTGCTGTAGTACATTATAGTACATGAGCCCATACGACTGCTATTCATTTCATACGGTAAAGTAGCAAGTTACAAGTAGGGCCAACAATTTAGACCTACCAATTGTTTACGATATTCTTATTGTATTGTCATATAAGGCGAATGCGAATGGGACAGTAAAACAATTTCAGTGAGGTTGTCTAATTTACAAAGATATATTTTACCTATTTAAGAAGTAATTGTCTGATATGTTAGTGCAGTGCTAGTAGCATGGTTGCCACGAGAAGAATACCCTGTGTTTACAAGCATGTCCGCAAGTGCGTCTGGTTTTAGAATAAGAGTTTTGAATAGGGAAAATGATCTTGTTAGGTGTAACGAACTATCTGTTACGATCTTTAAATTTCTTCAATACATGGAAGAAAGTATTTTAGTATGATTTTCCGTTTTGTATTGTTTGTTGTAGGTCTATGTATGGAATGTTTTTACTGAAATTAAGTATAATCAATCAATATTTAATTGAGGAATAACCGTTTCTGATTTAATTCAGATAATTACCAAGGAAGGAGCGTGGTCTGTACGTAGGCCTACACTTAGCAATTGTAGATCATTTTTATGTTTAACAACGTAGGGGTTTGATATTCAACTTCAGTTGGGTAATAAACACGTAGTTAAAATAGTACAGAGAATGCTGGCAACGCTAGTAAACTGACCTTAAAATGTACTAGTTTATTTTGTAACAAATCGTTAAACTGAAGCTCACCCTGTCACGATGGTTTTGGTTCGTTTTAGAACATGGTGATAGGATCGAGTCTAAGGAGAGAAAAGTAAAATCCGACGAACCGACGATAACTCATTCACACCTGATCTGTGATAATAGCCTATAAAGGCCTAGGCTAGGTGTATCGAATGATGTCTTTTAAAAAATTTTTCCAACATATCGATATGCCTAGCCTACTAACACAATGCACCCTTTTAAGTACCTGTAGAGTAAGGTTGCATTGATCCGACTCTGTCGGGAACCTTTAAACCAGTCATCATGGTTACGAAGGAAAACTGCAGTTTTCTATTAATAAAATCGATACTGAAACATTACATTGCCTTGCCTTTTAGATCGAGACAGGGCTATTGAGGATTAAGCAAACAGTAATCATATCGAGACAGGGCTATTGAGGATTAACCAAACAGTAATCATATCGAGACAGGGCTATTGAGGATTAACCAAACCGTAATCATAAGGTATCTATAAGGCCTTCTACATCACGAATAAAATCATGTATAGGTCTAGAAAACGATGAAATACTTTCCCTTTAATTCCACCCAGCATGTCGGCACTGGGAATAAGCTTCATTTCCGTGAGGACGTAACGCAAGGACGATGCTTGGAACCAAAACTATACGCAAACGAGCCGTATGGATCAATTAACTAATTAGTTATTGTCTCATCATTAGGCTTAACATGATTTAGTAACACCACATTTGAGTGTCGACTGCAAAGATTCTGATCATGACAGCATCCTTCCGAATGTGACCACATAACTGACATAATGCCCTGCGATCTTCCGTAATCCTATAAACGGAAGTACATGGATGTGGGCCTCTGATGTGGTATTGTTAAATTTGTTAATAATCATGTTTGAAACGAATGACGTAGTAGAGGGTAAGGGAATACCATCCCGCACAGACGGAAAAAAGTGCACCCTCTTGTTCTGCTTTAAACAACGAGAGACCACAAAACATTGTAGCATAAACGTCTTGGTTGTGACGCTTCTGTCAAACTTAGTTCCACCTCAAAATGTGCATCCCCTCCACCTCCCTTTCCATGCCCGAGCCAGCATACATTTTGTTTGCTTAAACTTGCCATTAATGGTTCACACTAGGACGTACGAGCAACGCAAATAATTTAACCAATCACACGCGATGGATTATTCGAGCTGTCGCTTGTAATTGGTCAGCTCGCTTGCGTTGCGCTTTTGTCCTTGCATTGTGTCCTAGTGAGAACCAAGCTTTAAACCATTTCTCCATGAATTTGAAATCTTGGAGTGCCTTGTTTTTGTGATTCTCCAATGCAATCACATCGAATCCACATATGTTTACGCCACTTAACCATCATTACCACCGAACAATATCAACATTTCGCCTCAATAGTTAACAAGAATAACTAACTAATATGACTAGGATGTGTGCAGTATAGCTTTACGGATTTTAAGTGACTGCCTGACACCTTTTGCTTGTGTTTACACTAGCGAGGTTGTTCGCTCTTTTCACGGCTATTAACCACGGTCAGACGAGACCGTTTTTGACACCGATAATCTGGCATGCAAAGGTAAACTAGACAACCTGCTTCCAAACAAATCCCCTACCCCTCAGGCCTGGCAAAATAAGCTGTTTTTAAAGGGAATTACTAATGTGTTGAGCACCGACAGGTAAACAATATCGTTGTTTTCATGTTCCAGGTAAAACGAATTGTAGGCAGAGTAGGCCTAATGAGAAATTAGCATAAAACAGCTATTTCAAAAGAAACCCCCTGTGTATTTATTTATCCATTTGAATACATTTTTCCAGTTAAGATTACATCTATTATCTAACGTTTCCAAAATCCCCTGTTGCATCAGTGGTCTTACAGACACCTGTTAGGCCTACGGGTGTCTTGTATGGATTATATTGTGATCCCTCGTTATTAAACGGCCTAAAGTTACTTTTCACTGACCAATCGAACCGGTAGATCAGTTTCTTACGGGGCTAAATTCAATTTTACTTGGCCATTAATTTGTTTTTTAATTTATCTGGTTCTAGGATACTGTATATCCACATTCTATATCATATTTGCCCAGTATACGAGGAATATTTGGTAATACAGCATCTCGTACAGTATCGGACACGCAACGCAAGATTGATGATGTTCTATCGTGAAATGATTGCGCTTAGACCTACGCCCTTGCGTTGCGTCTCTAGTGGGAATCAAGCTTTAACCTTGGTTCCCACTAGAACGTAACGCAAGGACGTAAACGCAACGCAAGCGTTTTAACCAATGACAAGCGAAGTCATAGGCCTAGACAGTTAGCAATCACAAGCGAATAAGCCATCGCTTGTGATTGGTCAATTCACTTGCGTTGCGTTACGTCCCTGCGTTGCGTCGCTAGTAAACTGTAGTGACTGGTCAAATTATTGCGTTGTGCTTACGTCCTTGCATTTGCGCTGCGAACCAAACTACATGCCTAGCAATGTCTATATGATTGCTACCTTAATCAGAGTTGGCTTATTAATTGTTCAAGATACAAATTGCTAGGCCTTGGTTTTTATTGTGTCGTATTATAAACCAATATCAATTTCGCCAGTGGCTGAGCGATCAACTTGGTATCTTAGAATTTAATTTCTATGGAATGCAATCAAACTACAGGTGTTTGTTCAACTTATACAATAGAATAAATTGGTTGCCTTTGTTTGCTTATTTAGCGGAATTGATCGCCAAGCATGCAGAAAATTACTTTAGGAATTTGTATGGTGTTCGATGATGAGTTAATTGCATCTTACACAACTCGTAACAGGGAGTTTTTGATTCGATGGCCCTCTGTTAATTTACTTCTTATCTACATATTACTACTATAGTAAGATTATTATGGAATAGGGAATCTTTTACCTAGGTCTCCTTATATTAATTTATAATAAAATAATAATTTATTTATAAATAATAATAATAATTTATAAATCATGGAAAATAAGCAAAATCTTTCCATGCGACTAGACTATGATAAAAGTACAAGTATTGTGTGTCGTTTAATTATTAGATTACGACTAGTGCCCACTTGGGAGATGTAAAATGAAGGTTACATCGAGAGAACTAATTGATTTCAAAACGGCACTCGTAAGCTGTCGTCAACAGTGTATTCTATTGGTGCCGTGTTCTATAATGATTCAGTGACGTGGATCGCGTATCTTTATATAGCTTTTGAAGAAAATTGAAATCGTTAACATTTACTTCGACTTATACAGACCAAAATGTTTTAAAAACATCTGCAAAAAAACATTAAAGGGACACTCAACGAAGTCTCCCTTAAATTAAATAAGTTTGTTCCCTTAATGAAGGTTGGCCCTGTTACAGTAGAACCTATATTTATTTCTCGTGTCTTTCCCCTGATTGGATGTCCCAAAGGAGGACACTGTATTTAGAAAAGAAAGCCGCTCGGCAGACGAGTTCTTTTGAAGGCCATGCGATCATTCTTTAACATGGGACCGATAATGAAAATATACGGTATCTTATTGTATCCCATGTGTGTAACAAACTAAGTATAAAAGAAACTTTCTCAAACATGATATCTAAAGACTTCGTATCCAAAATTCCAATTCAAAACACCCATCGGCGTAAATCAGTTAAATAAATTCACACTTTGTTATAATACTGTTGATTCAATGTATTGTTGAGTTGTGTAAATGTTGACTGTGTTTGCTGTCTTTCCCCCAGCGGGACATGACCGACCTATAGGGCCTAGGGTAGGTGAACAGCTAGTTAACTGGGCCTCATGCCTTCAGGCCTCTCAACATATCAGTTTTCTTGTTGTTATGTGGTAATGTTTTGATAACGACATGACCTAAGATGTTTGTCTTTTATGGTTGACAAATTGAATGTAAAGTTTCAATGATGTATGGATTCGATCATTTGTGTAAAATTTTGTCTCGCACTTTAAGTCATTCTTTTCATTTAATCATTAAACAATGGTTTCTGATAACAACAAAACTGATGAAATAACTAACACAATTATTTTTTACCCACAAAAAGTACCATCTTTAGGCAGTACTCGACCACCATCCACCACCGTCGCACACGATACAAGTGTCAATTTATACGAATTACGATGTGTGTGTCGGAGGTATATCGGAGTCCGTTGTAAACTCTGATAAGATTCGGATCAGCTTAGACTCGTTCTGTGTACACCTCTCTCTGGTCATGTGAACAGCTAGGGATATTCACATTACAATTTGCACATTGTACCATTCTATATCATTGTACCATTATTAGTATATTCATGGAGAATAATTTCTCCCTGGTATATTGTACCATTCTATATATAATTTCCATTCATTCGTAGAAGGTGGCCATATCTTGTTACGGTAACATCTGCCTTGTACGCAACAATTTGTTTTTGCAAACACTGATTTGTGCTTCTACAAAATCCATAAAGATTGGAAACCTTCTATTCACTTTGTAAACTTTCCGCCAATCATCCCAAGTGGCTCATTCAATCATTTTAGGCAGTGCCAGTGGTTACAAAATACCCTCACAGGAGTCGCTTCAGTGAAATCTTTAACTTGTATATCAAAAGTTCGTTGAAAAAGTATTTCACTTAACTATTGCTACTTATCATTGGATTACGCTACTCTTTATGAGTCCCTTGCGTTTGGTTATAACATGGAATTAGGGTTTAACAATCGAAGCGCTCAGAAAACCAAACCACATAGTTCTAACCTCCACTATATAAGTCGTTCATTGAACTTCTAAATTGTTAAAACTTGCTTGTTGAAACCAAACGCAATTGATAAAACTGAACGCAACAATTGATAAAACTGAACGCAACAATTGATAAAACTGAACGCAATTGATGAAATGAACATACTTGATAAAATGAACATACTTGATAAAATGAACATACTTGATAAAATGAACATACTTGATAAAATGAACATACTTGATAAAACTGAACTCACTTGATAAAACTGAACTCACTTGATAAAACTGAACTCACTTGATGAAATTAACTGAACGCAATTGATAAAATAAAATGAACATAATTGATAAAACTTAACTCGCTTGGTGAAACTAAACTGAACGCAATGGATAAACTAAATATAATTGATGAAACTGAACTCACTTGGTGAAACTAACTGAACGCAATTGATAAACTAAATATAATTGATGAAACTGAACTCACTTCTTGAAACTAACTGAACGCAATTGATAAACTAAATATAATTGATGAAACTGAACTCCTTCGTGAAACTAACTGAACGCAATTGATAAACTAAATGTAATTGATGAAACTGAACTTGATGAATTTGGAGTAGAACTATTCTGGGTGTGACACTGTGCTAATTAAATCGCAAAGCTAGGTTGAATAGTGGATGGTAGTTCACAAGTATCAAAGAGATTATCCACAACTTGGACATTAGTTTCAAAATAGTCATTTTGACATGTTCGTTATATTGACAGATACGGCAATACCAACGTGAGACATGTCATAAAATCACCACCCTGTCTATTTGAATCAAACACAAAACCGGGCAAAACTGTCAGTGGTCGAAGTTGAAGCGTTTTCTCTGGCTTGCGTGTAGCATTCTAACGTGACATGACTCAAAAAATTAAACAAGAAAACGTCTGACGGGGTTAGAGCCTAACTGCAAGGAGGTACTTAATTATAACGCTAATTATTTTAGGAATTATGACACGGAAATTTCTTCTCTTTGGAGAGGAATAATATCTCGAAGGCAAACGTTTTGGAAAACCACGCACCGTTAATAAAAGTAGGTCTCTATCCTCTCTCTGAACGTTTGAGGTTTAAGATAACAGACAACATTCCAGACAAGTACGAACGTATAATACCATATAGGCCTACTCATGCATGCCATTGTGTTTGAATGTTTCATCCAGATACCACATGCTCATAATTATTAAATATTACAGCCTACATTAGTTGAAGGTCTACACTATCAAACTAGTTTGACAAATGAAGTGTGATGTGCTTAAATATGGTTGTAATAATGAGGTCATCCTGTCCATAAATGGGCACATCGCACTTCTTTTGTCAAACAAGTTCGATAGTGTAGACAGAGCTTTAGATTGTGTTTATTCCCTAGCCTCAATATAGCATGACGTACAATATCATCTGCTTTGATACGAACTTGAGTAGGCCTAAATATAGCATGACGTAAAATATCGTCTGCTTTGATACGAATTTGAGTAAGATAGGTGCCCTAGCCTCAATATAGCATGAATGACGTAAATATCATTTTCTTTTATACGAATTTGAGTAAGATAGGTAGTCCCAATGTCATGAATAATGTTAGCTATGTTTTACGGTGTAGCCTACATTGTAAATGTCTCTAGTATTATTGTTTGTGTACATTTGAACATTAGCTTAATGTATGTCAGGTTAATAACCATTTATGAATGAATTTGGCTTGGCTTCCTGCTTGCTCGCAGCTTCAATGTTTACAGAGGAAAGTAATGTTTATTTTGGCAAGACAAACGTGTTAAAGTACCCGTATTTCATCTTATGTCGTCTGCTTGCTTGCTCTGAAAATACATGTTACGGTTCACCTAGCCTGAACTTCTAAAATTAACAAATATCTGTCGTAATTGTCACCTTTGTTAGAATAAAATAAATGCCAACATGTGTAGTATTAAACAGGCCCTTTTTATGAATAGACCGTAGTACTAGTGTACTCTACTTTTATACATACATATACATATACATCTATAAAGATGGTACTATAATTTAAGGGTTTTCTTGTGTAATTTATTTTAAAAGAAAATAAAACTATATCTCATTCTCAACCTTATTTTACCTCCATGTTCCTATAACAATTTTAATTGTATTTGAGGACGTAAATCTCTTTAATGTTTTGTTTTACAAAATTCGTTAGTCTTGTATAATTTTAAAATTTTAAAAAATGTCGATATTTATTGGAGAAAAAATCCTCCTGATGTAAAGTAGGCCTTGTTTTTTAAATAAAGGAAGCGTGCTTCAAAAATGTGTTTGACCTATCCGAGCCCTCCTTAGAAACTGTCATCACTTTGAAATCATAAGCATAAAGTATTGTCAGCTGCTTTGCTTCCATCCTACGATAAGTTACTATTGTAACTTGAGGCGTTGGTTGTACTATGGAGGTATTTATACCTTCATGGTTGTACCAACTGAAATCACATAGTAAATTCCAATTAAATATATCATATAGTCAGACGGATAGGTAACCGACGGCCCTTACGTATAGACCCTCGTTTATAATGCTTACGGAATTTTAAAAGAAATTCAGTCCGTGAACGCGCACATTATTGGTAACTCGTATTCCTACGTATATGCTATACTATATTCCCTTCAATTACCTTCAGATATTATTAATCATCCCACTGGTGTACTAAACGTAATTATTACGGTATTTCACATTAATCGTTAAAATGGAGTCCTCCTTTGTGACAGCCTTATTCAAGGGACACCTCTATTAAAGGGACGCTTTTTCGTGAAACGAACGAGGGGAAACATGTTGTTTTAAAACTATACGGTCAATCTCTATTCAGTAGACACACTTATTCAGGGGACACCTATAAATGGACGCTTTTTCGTGAGACGAACAAGGAGTATACGTCCAACCTTATTCAAGGACACTCCTATTCAGGGGACACCCCTAAGGGAACACGTTACCCCTGCTAAGCGGGCATTTTGTTCTACAGTGCTTACATTGTTTACACAATGTTATTGATAAAAGAAACATAACAGATCTACACAACCTACAATATAAGTGCTATTATACTTTTTCGAAACAAATTTGTGTTTGCATTGTCAAACTGAAAAAAAGACTTCATTTTTTGTCGAAACAAGGCTGAAATTACATAATTCATGAAAATAGTGTTTAGTTGTCGTCATTTAAACTATAGTGAATATATATATGTCAGTGTTCGTATTGTTCTCAAATAACAGAAAAAACATAGAAAACTGTCAAAAACGTTACTAAATAGCCTTCACCTTCAATTATACTTTTAAAAATAAACTTTTTTTTTTATGACTGTATAGATTTTCGATGATAGCATAAGTATTAACTCGATACCAAGGTTATGTCGGCCCATTATTCCAGCTTTTAACATTTTGTGTTTGTAGACAATATAATATACTAGATACTTTCATGGCAGTGTATTGTATGCACGTGGATAAAACATAATACAATGTATATGTTGATTGACGTGTAGTATTGTTGAAAACAATTTGTCAAATTCTGTAAACGTTTGATTTGTTAGGTTGTATTCAGATTGAGGTCATGACCCGCAGGTACACTACACATTATAAGTGGTTTCAGTAACATATTTGGTTGTAAATTACGATATTTTTGTATTTGGGCTTTCACCGGGCTGTATCGCATTACCGACTGAAATAATACGATTCGTGTGAATCTGAATACTCGATACCATATTAAATTACGGGTTTTAAATTGTTGTAAATTGCCCGTGGTCAGTGTGAACACAACTTTAGATCCAAAATAAGTTCAGGCGTGATGATCTTGTTTTCCGTTGAGTATTGCATTCATCGAGATACAATAATACGTGTTAGAAATAATAAGGTTGTATTGGTTTAGGTTGATACTGTGGTATAAATGTCAAACATAGGTCATAGGTCATAGGTCACGTTTAACAGAATTGTACTGCTAATACAGTAGAACTCCACCTGGGAGTCGAGACACGCCCATTTATGGAACACTTTCTTGAAAAACAAACGAGGAGAAATAATGTTTTAATGCCTAGGCCTACACGTTTATGATAAAATTGAGATCTAGACTCACCTCACCTTGAACCCAATTTGTTGATATTGGAAATTTCATCCCCAAAATTGTGTTAGTGTAAATAGGGCATAATAAGTATCATTTTACAGTTGCACTTTTAAGTATATTATATATTTGTAACATTTATATAATACTTAGGTATATTAATTACTTACCCCTGGTGGTGCCTGCCACTTGAACCTCAGGGAGTTTTGATGTTCTGGCAGTGTCAGCTGTGACTCACTTGTTAGTAGGCCTTTATATCTACCTTGATTCACAAGTTGAAAATCCGTTGTTGATCCTGTAAACGGAATAGAAATTTAGGATTTAATTATTTTATCAATGACGGAATAGTATAGATAGGAATAGTTGGGGGTAAGTTCCCTAGATTTCAACAAATCAATATATTGGTAGAACTATAGGAAGAGAGGAACCGTAGTACCACTTGTCGAAACTCGAACCATTATCAATTATTAAGCACTGTCTACACTCCAAACTAGTTTGTGCGATGTTCCCAAATATGATAGTGATATGCCCAAATATGGTATTGATATGACATCATCATGTCGATATATATGAGCACATCACATTTTTGTCACATAAAGTTTAATAGTGTAGACAAGACTTTAGACAAGATTAATCAGCAAACAAAATGTTTGCTTTTCAGTCTGCAAGGGAATCATTAAACATTTTTGAAATAATCTTTTACGCGCACGATGATATTTCAAATCATACATTGAATCAAATCTCCTAAGAAGTTGACAGCTGTCATAATACAAGGTCACTGTTGAAATGTCATAATTAACCCTTCGATTAACTGAGTCATGTACTGTTCTAAAAATAAGAAACTTAGCGGCTTCAGTACATAATTTAATATCCATATTCAAATCGTTGTGTTTTTAATATATTAACGTGATTTTTTCCAACAACTGGTCGGGTTGAATTACTGTCAGACTCATTCATCAAGATACGATGTATGGGCTAAGAAACTGTAGGCCTATTATTACACGTTGTGTCCAATGTTCTAGAATAATATGGAAAGCCAACCTCGCCAAAAATACATATTACAAATCATACACCATTTTTGGTGGGTTCGGCTTCCCATAGTATAGACTATGAAAGTTCACCGAATATAATTTCTAAACAGTGTTTTATAATTTACTTTGGGCACAATACAACAATAGCATATATTATTAGTACAATCCGAAACTATGTGACCTCTTAGGCTTGTCAAAAGTGAGACCAGTGAGAAATCAATAGAACTCCTACTTTGAGACACCCCCATTCAGGGGACACCCCCATTCAGGGGACACCCCCATTCAGGGGACACCCCTATTCAGGGGACACCCCCATTCAGGGGACACCCCCATTCAGGGGACACCCCCATTCAGGGGACACCCTTATTAATGGAAGCTCAATGTTTTAATGGCAGACTCATGGGACATCCCTATTACCGATAGTTTCTGCCTTAACATATAGATAATAGGGGAAAAAATGCTACCGGGACATGTTGGGTCCCGGAGTTGGTGTCCTCTTATAGAGGTTATAATATATTGTAATTATAAATTGTTAATTTTCATCTTCTCGGACAGACGGCAGTGTCGGATATATCCACTTCCTACAATTCGGACACTTATCGGAAGTACTGTATTAACCTCAAAATACCTTCATGTTCTATATGTCTGATTTTATTGAAATGGTATTAAATATAATATCATATCCGCTTTGTAGGTCAATTGACTCTCTTTAATTTACCGCCATATTGCTACTTGATACTAATGAGAAAGCTGTATTTGACAGAATTGGGATTCGCGTGGATCCATTCGTGAATGAAGTGGTGCTAGGTCATACCACCACACCCAGCTGCATTCACCCTTCACTTTGTAGCTGCCTCGCGGGCGAGTCTGTCCTCCCAGAAAATTGTAAAATCATGCTATCGAGGAAAGTGAATATAATTATTTTAATCTGAAATATTGATTACATTCGCACAGTATATCTCCTGTTTCTGGATGGCATCGTGGACAAATAAGTCAAACAGGCCAGTCTTTCGTCAAACGATGTCCACTTTCAATTTCCTTCTATTGACCTTATAAAGGTCCATGGACCAACGAGAAAAAGTACTGGACACTGGCTGCACGACATGCAGTTGTCCTTATTGAAGAATCTAGTCCAAGCCTCTGATAAGCGCTTCAGATCAGTACACTCCTTTCTGGCACACCTATTCAGGAGATACACCCTTATTAAGGGACACTTTGTTGTTCTACAAACATATTAAAGTTCACTATAATATCTCTATTTTATTTTATGCTGAATATTTTTATTATAGTATTAGCACCTTATACAAATACTAAATGTCGGCACATCCCGAAGAATATGGCATTCACTAATACACATTAGGGCACAAAGGTTAATGTCTTTCTTATGGCTATTCATAACATATTGCATTCCCGTATAAATTTTCTTATCTCTTGTCGTGTCAACATTCGTTGAAATCTTTGTGTATTTTAAAAACCAAACATGGAGTGTATATCTCTTAACCCATGCCCTCTCGGTAAGCTTTGTTTGCATTTTGTCTCTCCAACAGGTAGGCCTACAGTTAGGCCTAGGCCAATACGTCATTTGTATCAATTCAATCGGTAACACATTCACTGACTTTATTCTATTTCTTACTGACACGACAAACTTGACAATACAGTCGAACCCTTTGGGGCACCCCTATTCAGAGTACACCTCTATTATTAATGAGAGGACACCTCGATATGGACACCCCAATTAGGACACGTTGTTGGGCCCCGAAGATGTCTCCTTAATGTTAATACTGGGTACTATGTAGTCACCAAACGGCCAACTCCTGTCCAATTAGAGGACACCTCAATATGGGACACCCCAGGACACGTTGTTGGGCCCTGAAGATGTCTCCTTAATGTTAATACTGTGTATTATGTAGTCACCAAACGGCCAACTCCTGTCCAATTAGAGGACACCTCAATATGGGACACCCCAATTAGGACACGTTGTTGGGCCCCGAAGATGTCTCCTTAATGTTAATACTGGGTACTATGTAGTCACCAAACGGCCAACTCCTGTCCAATTAGAGGACACCTCAATATGGGACACCCCAGGACACGTTGTTGGGCCCTGAAGATGTCTCCTTAATGTTAATACTGTGTATTATGTAGTCACCAAACGGCCAACTCCTGTCCAATTAGAGGACACCTCAATATGGGACACCCCAGGACACGTTGTTGGGCCCTGGAGATGTTTCCTTAATGTTAATACTGGGTATTATGTAGTAATTCAAAATTAAAAGGACATTCAAGCTGCCCCATTTTACAAGATCCCCAGTGACGAGGTCCTATATAGACATTGAGCCTTTTCAGAATTTTGAGGTAATTATTTTTCTCATCTCTGTCTCTAACAAAGGCGTAGTGTTGTAAACGGCACGGGATTCCTTATACCTTCATAATAATGATGATCAATGTATTGAAACTATATAAAGTGACTGGCGTACAGTGGACACAAATCACACATTGGGACACGTCAGGGGCGGAGGGGGGGGGGCGGGGGTTGTCCTTGTAATCAGTGAGATGTAAATGCTTTAATAGGGGTGTCTCCTGAATTAGAGTGTCCCAAAACCAACGGAGGAGTTATACTTACTTAACTTTAAGTTCTCGGAATTGATTACTATACTGTTTCAGTAATATTTGAGACAAAATACGCAACTGTTTAGTACGGTTGTATTATAAATCTTAGATGCTTACCCGAGATCTTGCGCATTTCTTTTCCTTCAATCCATAATTCCAAGGTGTCATTATCCAGAGCTCCAGATGGACATAGAAGCAGCGAATATATGACAAGCAGCGCAACAGCGCTGGCTAGCATATTCGCCGCTTTCCTAAAACTACACAGTCGCACGGAAACGTTTATAAAAATCCCAAGTTAAAAAAAGACTCGTTTGATGATACCACAAAAGAAAAATAGAAATGGGCCTGTTTCTATTCTAGAGCGTCTCGCATAACGCCTCACTGGTTATCAAAGTAGGTGTACGTGTTATATCGTTGTATGTTGTCTACTAACTTTTTTGATTGATATCTAGTTAAGTTATATGGAAAGCTAAATCCACCGGAGGGCGCTGTGGAACTGAATAGAAAACTAACTGGCCTGTTTTAGATATTCCTCTGTTTTAAATTAATATTGGTACTGTATTTAAATGTGTCCATTATCATAGCAAAACGCCGTAATACAACATTCCATGTGTTTCAATAACCAATCATAAATCTTGATTTAAAAGAAATGTCGATTTTATTATATTCAGTTGTCATCGCATCTGTCATTTAAACTTGATATAAATTCATATTACATAGGTTTAATCATGGAGATACATTAATTCAATAGCTCCATGATTTAAAGTACCGTTGGTATTTAATATACTATTTTTAAAATCGTTTTAAGCGTTTTTAGAAACAATGAAAGAGGACGATTTAATTTATACTAGGCATCGATACCGACCTCTATAGTATTACTTCGGCCATATGTATTCGATTATACTTAATTGTTTTTTTTTGTTTTACAATCCGACCAATCGAACTCAATATGACACATATTTTTGACTGTAAAATTTACAGTCGTTTGTTAAGTTGACAACACAAAAACAAATTGTTCTGCTTGTAGGGTTGCTATGAAAGGTGCTTCTACAATAAATAATAGTAAATGGTGTACGATGAAATAAACAATGAATAACAGGTTTGTAATAGGTTTATAGAAATAATATACGGTATTTTGTGAAGTGAAATTGCATTTTAATTGATTGGTTTTTGGCTAGGCCTAGTGATGGCATTGGTTTGTCGTTGAATTCTGTCTGTCCGACGGACTCCGAGGTGCTCGTGACTGCATAAATTGGCTAAGATGAGGGGCTTAGGATTTTAGGCCTAGCTGAGTAGGCCTAGTTATAATACTTTGCAGACTTACTTTTCTCATAGACGTAAGGTCTATGCTAGTACTAAAACATTGAAATAATTTTGGTAATTGATTATAACATGCCTACAACATTACAAATACATGATGATGTACAATTATTAATAATAATAATTATGTTTGACCATTCATGATGATGGAGGAGCCTTTGACAAATAGGAGTCGTTTCTCTAGCTTATCAAACTACACAATCTATTTAATTCAAAATATATTTTTTGTTTTTATCTTTTAGAGAAGGAGCAAGAATCGCTGCTAAGTCAAAGTCTGGTCAAGTTGGTATTTTCATGTTCAAAGGTATGGTGGTGTTTTTATTTAGAATACATACATTTAGATATAAACATTATAACAATATTTAATAATAATTATAATACAATTATATATAAAATTAATTAATCAAGTTTTTTGTTACTGAACATACAATTATATTAACACATTTGTTTTAATTTTTTATCTTTTTAGAACCAGAAAAGAGAAAAAAGAAGGTACATAATTTGAGTTTATATATTCAGTAATCAAGAGATAAAACAATTACAAAAAACAAATGTGAAAAACAGTGATTATAATTTATAAAAGAACAGTCCTTGATTACAAGGAATGCCGAGAAAAGTTAAAAACTAATTTCTACTTTGGTCCTTAAAACAGAAATACTAAAAGGTTCATCCCCTTTTCTTATTGACTGAGACTTTGATTTGACTTAAAAACAATCAGTTATATAATTGTAAATGTCTAATGTGATAATGCTTTTTACATTCATAGTTTTCTATATGATAATATAATAATAGATAATTATTTTTATATACTGATTATATAATGTTAATTTTTTTACATTCATAGTTTTCCTATAAATCACGGTCCCAGGGATTTTCTGTGAGAAAGGTCCAAACCACCAGCGAGAATGCTGCAGGAACTGCACCCAAAAAAGCACACTCTCAAACGCGGTTGAAAGATCCGGGACCACCGACTAAGAAAGACGCATCAAAGAAGCCAATAAAAAGCAATAATAATTCGGCCAAAACTAAATCCGTCAAATCACGGAATATTAATTTTGTTGAGAATAATAAACTTCTTCAGAAGAAGAAATCGGCGGAGACTGCGAATACTGTGACTCTCACGCAAGATCAGCTTACGAAGATTTTACAGACATTTGGTGGGGAAAATGCGTCTCTAAAAATTGGTACGTATTATATGCCTCATTGGTTTTCGGTTGGTTGTGTAACGTCTGTTTAATTTAACTTCAGTGATAAGACAAAGGGACACTAATAAATTGTACCAAGGTATACTGGTTTTCTGATATTAATGATGTGTTCATTTTTGTAGGACTGCGGCATTTTTTATTGCTATGTGAGGAAACATGTTACCATATAATAGTGCTATTGTATCCCATGTGTCCCACAATGATCCAATCAAATGACAGGAATTTATTTAGGTGTGGATGTAATAATTATTGAGTATAATTTTAATTATTTAAATTGCCTCTTATTTGATGTATCCTTACAATATTCAACTTTGTTTCTCTGTTGTAGAAAATGGTGATATTAAAATTGAAGACTTATCAAATAAGCAAAATGAAATAGAAACAAAGTTACAAACTGATGAAAATAGAAATATACAGGATTCAATAGATGACACACCAAGTACAGAAAATGTAGCCAACGACATTGTATCAAATCAGAACAACGAAGAATCGCATGTTAACCATGCCGGAGAGGGCAACATGACACATTATAAAACAGAGGATGTTGAACATAGAACTGAGAATGTTAAAAATGTATTATCTCCACGGTTCAACCTTGGTGATATCGGGGGTTCAATTGGTATCAGTGGTTTTAATGATAAAGATGACGCAGCCAGAAGAAGAAGAGAATGGAAAGAAGAATTAGGTATTTGCTTTCTGTTTTATTTATTTATTTCTGTTCAATAGATATAAATGAAACTAGAGATACTATGTTCAAGAACATAAACACAGTCAGAGGAATACCATTAAAATGATGATAGTTTTCATGAGGGTAATAAATGTTACATTTACGTTACTCTTTAGTTTAACACGATGTGTACTAGTAATAGGTATCACAAAGAAGCCATCGGCAAGGAAACAATATTAAACTAGAGATACTATGTTCAAGAACATAAACACAGTCAGAGGAATACCATTAAAATGATAATCAATTACGAGTGGCCTAAAAGAAACATTCAATTTAAATATTTAGGTTTAATTTGTAAAAAAAAAAATATTTTATATTTTGTAGACAAACAACTTGCAGAGAAGCAGAAAGAGAAGGATAGAATGAAGAAACTACGTCTGAGTGGGGACAGTGCTGGTCAGTGGAATCCATGGGGTCTAAGTGACAGTGGAGGTAGGGGACAAAAGAAAGTGGACAACACAACAATACCACAGGTCAAGGTAGGTTTTCTTGAATATGTTTTATAAAGTCTCCTTAGATCTGAATATCTTAGAATCTGCGGTCTGAGAGGAGACAGCAGATAAAATGTACTCTCAATAATGAATTGGCTTGGTGATTGGGTGCGTTAGAGTAAAACCACATTTTCAAATAGTCCTTTCCATGCCAAGTTAAAATGCTGTGTTATTTTTTATAATGCCTTTTTAACCCATAGAGAGCATTTCTTTTGATTCCCATACATAAACGCTTCATTTGTCCTGAACCTAACCCTGTTACTTAAGCATATAATAGAATTACTACATAATCTTGTATATTTTGATATTTAGAATGGTGTTCCTGAAAAGACAAGTAACCAGAACAGTAAACCTGAAATAGCACCCTCCTCAACTACCATGAATCAGTCGTACAATCAGGCTAACACTCCTGCAGCTATGAGGAGCTCATTTTCTTTTGGGGTAGGTTTAGATTTTATGAAGAAAAGTATTGAAACTGTTACTAATTCATAGCCTACATTAGCAAACTTGGTTTGGCAAGAAAATTGTCTAATGTTTGCCAGTGTACAGAAGTAAAAACCTAAACCTCAACAAACTAGTCTCGGGTACAGTAACTGAGACTGTAGCTTTAAAGAACTGAACTTGAAAGAAAGTTTGCACAAAGAAGTTTACAAGTGTTCTGATATAACTACAGTAGTTTTGAATAACTGAACTCGAAAAACAGTTTTCAAACAAAAGTCTGATAGTGTAGACTTTAAAGCTTAGATTCCACAATCGCTCGTTTTATACTTTTTTGTACATTTTCAAATATTTTTTTTTTTGCAGAACTATTCTGATGAAAATGCTGCAATAAAACAGAAAGAAAAGAAGGCGTGGCTTCAAGAATTAGGTATGTTGCGATATTTATTATAGCTTACCCACAATTCCATGTTGCAATGTGCTGAAGATGCATACCAAGAATAACTTACAGTTCATAGTTCACACAAATCTTTTGTTCTACATAGTCTAAAGCTCTGTTTACACTATCAAACAAATCATAAAAATGTGATGTGCTCATATGGACATGATGTAATATCACTACCATATTTGGAAATATCACTACCATATTTGGGCACATAAAACTTGTTTGTCCAACTAGTTTGATAGTGTAGACAGAACTTAATATAAGCAATGAATAGGGAATATTGATGTTTTAAAAAATTATTATTTTTTTATATCTTTTTGATAGAAAAACAAAGACAGGAGGATAAAACGAGACAAACGCAACAGAAGAAACTGCGTGAAAGCGTCAACACGGATGAAAGTTACTGGGCAAAACAAGTGCCTGCCGTGAAAAGTAGCGTGTCATTTCAGAATACGAAGGACGACACAGCGACAGGAGATGAAGAAACAACTCTTGCCAGATCTGTGACATCTCAAAGTGATCCTGCTGGGACAACAGCTCCCATTAACAGTATTATAAGCCCAAGAGGAGACACAAAAAACACTATAATAACACCAAGAGGGTACGTACTGTCTGTGAAATAATAATAATAATAATGATAATAATGTTATATAGCGCCTAAAGCTCTGTCTACACTATCAAACTAGTTTGAAAAAAGTGTGATAAATATTGTAGTGATATGCTTAAATACGGTAGTGATATGACATCATCATTTCCCTATATATAAATACATAAAGTTTGATGGTAAACTAATTTGATAGTGTAGACAGAGAATAAGGTTGTAGTGATATGCTTAAATACGGTAGTAATATGACATCATCATTTCCCTATATATAAATACATAGTTTGATACTATAGTAAC
This sequence comes from Antedon mediterranea, assembly GCF_964355755.1. NCBI lineage: Eukaryota > Metazoa > Echinodermata > Crinoidea > Comatulida > Antedonidae > Antedon > Antedon mediterranea. The sequence goes on from NC_092678.1 coordinate 1,480,484, forward strand.
TAATTTGATAGTGTAGACAGAGAATAAGGTTGTAGTGATATGCTTAAATACGGTAGTAATATGACATCATCATTTCCCTATATATAAATACATAAAGTTTGATAGTAAACTAATTTGATAGTGTAGACAGAGAATAAGGTTGTAGTGATATGCTTAAATACGGTAGTAATATGACATCATCATTTCCCTATATATAAATACATAAAGTTTGATAGTAAACTAATTTGATAGTGTAGACAGAGAATAAGGTTGACCTTTTACGGTTTTCGTATCTTTACAGGCATCAACGAGGGCAGTGGACTTTAACAGATCCAGCTGAAAAGGAGAGACAGGATAAAGCTCGTAGTAAACATTTAGAACATATAGTAAGTCGGATCTTGAGGTCATAGGTCATAACGCATAGTAAGTGGGATTTTTGTCATGAAATCCTGATGGTTGATTCTCTGCATATAGTGTGGTAGTGGTTAACATACCTTCCAATCCCAAGGTCTTCGGTTGAATCCTAAACTAGTGATAGGGTTGTCTTTCTACACCACTCCCTAAGCTTCAAATGAGACTTAGTTTATAAGCACAATTTAGTTTATCCATCCTGTAATTCCTGTTGGATGTATGATATTTTAAACAATTCAAATATTGCATTTCGTTCCTAAAGGAAGCTGTGAAGGCCCAGGTGGAAGAGAAGCAAAGAATAAAGAGAGAAGCGATAGAAAAAAAGAGGAAAGAAGACAAAGAGGAAGAAGAAAAACTTGAAAAAGAACGAGAAAACTTGCAGAAACAATTTGAAATGGAAGCTCAAAAGCAGAAACAAAAAGAAGTAAGTCAATCTCTTTGTAACGTATTAAATATTTTCACTTGAATAATTGATGTACTCACTGTTACTACCACTGTACTACTGCTAATGATAAAAAGGAGTGTTCTGTTGTGTTAGTACCACAATTTACAAATTTATTTTATTTCTTGTTTAGTGTCTTTTTAGCTGCCATGTTCTACAACTGTTTAATTCAATTAAATTTAAACTTATTATTTTTACTGGGTGACCTCTTCAGCCAAATACTTCCAAAGTGCCCAGTAGATAATCAACATTTTTTACTGTGTACTCTAAAGTCCACTCTATATAGATAGGACCAACAGCCTTACATCCCATCCAAATGACCCAGTACATGGCTATGATTAGCACAACAGGAGATGACCCTCTACTCTTTTCATGTACCAAGTTCTTTATTATGCATTCTACATATGGCACGGGAAGTTCTCGAACCCACACCTCTCACATGCCAGTCCGATACCACCAGCCATTATGTCATACAGCGCTCTCTAGTAGTGTATTATATATTTCCTCTTTAGTTGGATGCATTAGCCAAGCATCAAGCGTTAGTTGAGAGTATGCAACAAGCTTATGAAGAATCTATGAGGTTAAAACAAGAAAAACGCATGAGACACCTAAAGAATACATCACCAGTACAAACCAACCAACAACACAACGAAGGTATTATCATATCATATTGTATGGTTATTTTATCTTTTAGAAAGACCTCAAGAGAGTTCTTGTACATTTTACTTTGATATGATGCTGCTATGTTTTTCTTAATAATACATGTTTCTTTTAGTGCTTTTATCAAAGCGTTTTGTAGATATTTGTATTCATAATGATCTTGAACATATATATATAACATAGTGGAGTAATATCATATATATAAAACAATTTTTTACTTTATGTTGTTACCAATTGGCGACTGGGGCTGTGGTGAACCAGTACACCATTGATTGGTTCTAGAAAAATATTAAACATAAATATTTGACATTTTTTGACAGATCCAGTAACTGCCTCTCCAAGAGTAGGTGGTAGCCATGGACCTGTACGACGAACACCGCCCCCAGCAGCAGTTGCAATAGAGGATACAGCGTCTGAAGCAACAGATGTCAAACATTCAAATGTCAATGAGCAAGGCGTCCAAACAGGTACTGTATACTTTTGTACAATGTAAAGCTCTATCTACAGTAAAATGTGATGTTCCATACTGAAAATGGACATGATGATGTCATATTTAGGCATATCACTACCATATTTGTGCACATCACACTTTTATTGTCAAACTAGTGTGATAGTGTAGACAGAGCTTAAGCGATACTACTTTGTGTAGTAAAGGATACCGGACTAACATGCAAGAGGCTTGTGTTAAAAACCGACCTGTGCCATATAGATTGTACCATTGGACAAGATATTCTACTCTTATTTCCTCATCTTTTGAATGGGACATAAAGCTGTTGGTGTTGATGTATATACTTTGCACATATCCAATATTTGAAAATCAGGATCATCTATCTGATTCTCTGGGAGAACAGTTTTGACTGAACAAATAACTTTCTAACTATCCTTATATAAATGCTGTAATCTCATTCTTCTCATATCTTATTATTGAGGAGAAGTTTCTGTTACTAGAGTTACTCAACTTGTTATTATACTTTTCAAATGTCTAAAAAAGTCTCACAGATTGTGGGCACATACTGTACTATGATGTGAATGTGTTCTCTTATATATTTACTTATTGCTTTATTAATTGTTTGATTTTTGCTTTTTTTCTGTAGAGTTTTCATCCGTTCCCGAAGACAGTGTGCCAAGGTTGAATGAAAGAGATAAGAGTGCTGGAATTGAGTACAAGGAACTCAGAAAAGAAAGACCCAAACATCATGTTAGAGTTGAAACCAAAGTTAACAAAACGGAAGAGAATAACACACACAGTACAGATAACAAAGAAGTAGAAATTAAGATTAAAAAGAGAAAAAACAAGATATCAGAGAGGCCAAAATGGGGTGTCAAATCGGAACCGAAAAAGAAAGTTAAAGCCTCTGACAAGGACTTAACTGTAAGTAAGAAACAGAGGGAAGAACGGCGGAAAAAGAGAATGCAGGAGTTGCTGGCAGATCAGGAAAGACACATGCCACGTCCAAGAACGAAGACAGAGGTTGTAAGGTCAAGAAGTCAAAGAGAATCTCCAGCATTTACGGTTTTAGAATGTCCAGATGAAGAAATTGATAAGGTTTTTAAGTACAGTCGACAGGGTCAGAAAAGTCAGCGTGATCATACAAGACAAAATGATCAGAATGATCACAGAGAAACTGAAAGAGTGATACCTGAGCGACAGAATGAACCTCCTCCAGAACACCTTGATGATTACTCTGTTACACCGCCATTACAAACTGGAGATTTTGTGCCATTCTTAAGGACTGATGAAAGACTTGATTATGACAGTATTCCAGTAACTCCTGCAGAGTATTTAGCTAGGCGTCACCGGGACGCTGATCTTGAGGAAGAGTCTGCACAGAAACAAACTCAGTATCATCATAAGGTGAACTTTGAACTTTCAAATTATCAAATTCATTGTGCTCAGTTGAAGCAAACTGTTTTCACGCAAAGGTTGCCTCATCTGTGTTGTACAGTAAAACACTACCTTTGTGAAAACCCTATTCAAGGGACACCACTATTTAGAGTACACCACTATTGAGGAGACAACCCTATTAAGGGAACACCACTATTAAAGGGACACCTCTTTCGGGGAACACCTCTATTCAGGGGACACCACTATTAAAGGGACACCTTTCGGGGAACACCTCTATTCAGGGGACACCACTATTAAAGGGACACCTCTTTCGGGGAACACCTCTATTCAGGGGACACCACTATTAAAGGGACACCTCTTTCGGGGAGCACCTCTATTCAGGGGACACCACTAAACAAACAATTTATGTAGTGTTAAACATTATATTGCACCTTTTTTTTTTCATAGGAACATGTCCCCTCAATATGGTGTCCCCTGAATAGGGATGTTCCAATAAGAGCGATTCTACTATACTTTTTATTTTGTGCATTTCAAGAGAATTAATTTCTAGTATTCAAGTATATATTTCTGGTATTGAATATTCTTAATCTGATTTTTATAGGATCCTTTGTTTAGTCCTGACATTCGCAAAGAAGGCGAAAATCGACAGAAACTGATTCTCAAACAGTTATCAAACCTTCGGCAGGTACGTACTTCTCAAAATATCCATTTCCATCCACCCCCCTTTTGATCCTTTGGGGTTCAGTTGGTGATTTTTAAGTTCACTTTTTCATTTATCAAACTTTTCTTTCAAAAAATCATCTTAACTTAGATTTAAGTTTGTTTTCAAAATAAAGTAAGGAAATTATTTACAAATTGTTTCAAAATCCATTCCATCAGATAAAGAGAACTGGTAATAATAAAGTTTCAGTTTTCTTCACTTAAGCACTATACTCCACAACTATTTTAACTTAGGCAAAAATATTCACAAATTCTAGCCCAGTTATACTTGGAGATAAACCTCAAGCAAACTAAAAGTTTTTTACGTTAATCATCAAAACACACCCCAAATGGTCAACAATTTTTACTGCTACTAATAAATAGGAAATATGTATTATTTAACCTTTGTTTAAATTTAATTGCGGATTAATTTATTTTAAACCCAAGGCCTTGGAACAGGATCTTACTGCTTCTCCTTTCCACTTCAATTAATTCTGTATGGCCACACCTTTTAATCCTACCAACCACAGTTCATTGTCTGGTAGTTAATTTTGTCTAATATTTTGGTTTTTTTTGCCCCATAATCAATTTTGTAGGAAAAAAATTGAAAACAAATAATGTTTATACTATATAAAAAGACAAAATAAACTGTTAGATTCAACCAAAACCAATTGGCTGCAAGCCAATTTGACTATTTTTTGCTTTAAATTAAAGATTTCTAAGGTAAATATTTTTTTTCTGCTCCAATTTTAGATAAAAGTGAATAACTATTATGTAAAATTTGAAATTGCATATTCGACAAAAAAGTTTAAAATTATTATTTTTCAGGGGACAGTATATCTTTAATTTAATGTTTTTTATTATTTTATAGGGTTTAATAATGAAGCAACGTGAAATGGAACTTGGCTTATCAACGACACCTTTATCAACATAGTATTATTCTTGCAGAAAATTTTAATTTATAAAAATTATTTTAATCCGTAATAATTTTTTTTATTCATATTTGATTATTATAAATTATAAACATGGTTTTTGTTAATTCAAATTAAAATTTAGTTGAGCTAAAAAATATTTGAAAATTTCTGTGGATAGAATTAACCAACTATAAACTGCAGATGATGTTGATGATGCTTATAAATAGCTTGAGTTATAGACTCAATAGCTCAGTGTGTATGATGTGTCTGATTATTTGTAAGTTCAGTAAGGTTGTAATATTTATTTTGCGCCAGTATGCATCGATTAGTTCATTGTGCAGAGTGTAGAGCATTTTTACCACGATAATCACGTATACAGTTAAGGTGGACAATTGGGGTGGGGGAGGCTGCCACTTAATTGTGGTTGGCCGTACAATTTCCGGTAATTCGTTTTATGAGAAAGTGTTCTTTTATTAGATTTTGGCCCTGAATAGGAGTGTCACCTGGGGTGTCACCTGAATAGGTGAGTCCCGCGAATAGGAGTGTCCTCTGGGGTGTTCCCTGTATAGGTGTGTCCCGCGAATAGGAGTGTCCTCTGGGGTGTTCCCTGTATAAGTGTGTCCTCTGGGGTGCTCCCTGTATAGATGAGTCCCGCGAATAGGAGTGTCCTCTGGGGTGTTCCCTGTATAGGTGTGTCCCGCGAATAGGAGTGTCCTCTGGGGTGTTCCCTGTATAAGTGTGTCCTCTGGGGTGCTCCCTGTATAGATGAGTCCCGCGAATAGGAGTGTCCTCTGGGGTGTTCCCTGTATAGGTGTGTCCCGCGAATAGGAGTGTCCTCTGGGGTGTTCCCTGTATAGGTGAGTCCCGCGAATAGGAGTGTCACCTGAGGTGTCACATGAATAGGTGAGTCCCGCGAATAGGAGTGTCCTCTGGGGTGTTCCCTGTGTAGGTGCGTCCTCTGAGTTGGGGTGGCCATAGTGTTAAAACATATATTATTATCTTTGTAATCTCCTTCCTTGTTTATGTTTTACCGAAATTAATAAAGTATGACATATTATTAGCGATCAAGCCCCGAATGTTTCGAGGAAGGATGTCTACTTTCCGTTTCTCATTTAAACCGTTTTAAAAATTTCTCATACAAGCGTTTGTTCTTAAAGGGATGTAGTTAACATAGATATTTCCTTAGCTTCCATGTGCCTATTATTTATACCTAGCTAACAAACCGCCGGTCGGTGCCATATGGCCTAAGGGTCGTCTGAAAACGGGTTTTTACATGTTTCTTATTCTCTACCTTAGCTTGGTTCCCAGAGACGCCGCGGAATGACGTAGATGCAACGCAAGCGAGTTGATAAATAATAAGCGACGGTTTGAATAATGTATCATTTCTGAATCACTTGCGCTTGGTTTCCACTAACAACGCAACGTAAAAAAATGCCCTTCCAATCATTTGTTTGCAGCACTATTGCGTTGTCGGTTCCCACTTTGGATTACGCGGCAATACTAACAGCACTGTGCGTCGATACGTCACTGAGTTGCGTTCTAGTGGGAACCACGCTTACGTCTTTGTGTTGCGTCTCCCTAACCAAGCATTACAAATCTCCTTATTTTCGGATAATGAGATGATGTTGGAAACACAAATGTAAATCTGAACTCGTCACCTCGTCGAATTAGATGACCCTTAAAATATGCAACCTAGCTCCATGTAGGTTGTTTTATGTGGAAAATAAATGTAATTGAAATTAAATCATTGACCACAAATGTATAACATTGAGGGAAGTCATGTATTATTATTTACCTTGTGCAGTGCTTAATTTCTGATATTAAAACAGAGAGAGAGTAATTCTATCTTTCCGGTTCCGACAATCCCTTTCCTAATCCGTTCCGCACTTTGTTATGAAGTTTCCTTAAGCACTTGTAGTATCGAATCTTAACTTGGGAAGAACACTGGAACTTACGTTCCAACAACCAACGAAAAAGAATGGTGGTCGGAAGGAATAGGATTGCCTTTATATTTATGATTACTTTGAGTTTACTACTTCCAACAGGTAAGACCATTTTCTGTTTTCTTATAATATATTAACTTTAAACTGAAACATGGACTAGTCAAGAACAATCATAACAATGTGCGCTGACTTTTAGACGTATCGGTTTAAACAGTTTCCGTTTCTTTAACCGTAAGAAGTAGGCTATAGATATGTATGAAGTTATGACCGAAAAGAAATGATATTAAATGCGTTTTCTTATTCAATTAAAGTTCAACTGTATTTAGTAATTGCATGAATCTTGACAAGAACATTGTTGGTTGTTTTACTGTAGTTAGGACTCTTTACAAAACAACCCCGTCAACATTGCATGTTGTACGCAAAAATGAACATCATGTGGATTCGGAGTTTGCTTGTGATTAGTCAAATTACTTTGCGTTGCGCTTGCATCTTTGCGTGCGTCGTAGTGACGTTTGGGAACCAAGCTTAACGCAATGACGTAAGGCAAAACTGAAGTTGATCAATCGGAAGCGACAGTTCTGATAATCCATTGTTTGTGATTAGCCAAAATAACTTGCATTAAATGCGCTTACGCCCTTGCGTTGTTTCATATGAGAACCAAGCTTAACAGATCCAGAATAATAGTGTAGGCCTAAAAACATAATTTCCAATGAATTTTTCTGTAATATCTCAGTTTCTAGCTACTGTTTTAAAACTTATAAGAAAAAGACGACAGGAGATTACGATTTCAGATGTAGAACCAGATTAAACGACCTTCCTGGCGGGAGTCTTGAAGACTGCTGTAGCAACGTGCAAGATTCCGTCGGGTTTAGCACAAACGTCAAAGGCAAATATTGTGAAATTTGTGAAAGTGCACTTTCAGAAGAAGACATAACACCAGGTACACAAATATCATAGCTTCTTCAAATTGGGTCATCTCAGGGGTCATTCCAACATTCAGTACCAATGTCTAATTTGTTATATTTTGCGTTGCGCGTATTACCAACTCGTGCTAGTGTCGAGTTAAAGTTATTTGGGCCTTAAATTGGGTCATCTTAGCCTAGGGGTCATTATCCCAACATTCATTACCAATGTCTAAATTCGCTATATTTTGAGTATTACCAACTCATGCTAGTGTCGAGTTAAAGTCTAATTATTTGGGCATGTGTTTATTTAACTATACTCTAATAATGTTTTTCATACATTTTGTCAATCGTTTTGCAGTCTGGTCTCAGTGGGGCGCTTGGTCCGGTTGCAGTCGCACGTGCGATGTCGGAATAGAGACACGCACGCGACAATGTGAACAAGGTATTTGCGATGGATCAACAACGGAGCAGAGGGAGTGTGTCGAACATCAACACTGCCCGAGTAAGATTCATTAGCGTTTATTTTTATTTAAAACATATTTATACTCGATAAAAACATTAGGTATAGGTGTAACACCTGTTTTACATGTTCCTGTTTATAGGACGGTTAAGTTCAGGAAATTTTTCATTTTTTAGGTTAGCTCCTATTACTGACGATCCATGAATATGTGACTTTTATAAAAGAATAATGGAAACAGATCTGACAGTATAGAAGGTCCATAGCCCTGTCTACACTATCAAACTTTATCTGACAACAAAATGTGATCTGCCCTATGGACATGATGATATTTGACTATATCACTATAATATGTGATCTGCCCTATGGACATGATGATATTTGACCATATCACTATAATATTTGAGCATATTATCTCTACCATATTCGAGCACATCAAACAGTTTGATAGTGTTGACAGAGCTTAATTGAATTGGCATTTTTTAACTGCAACTTTGTTTTCTTTCATTTTTTAAGTTGATGGAGAATGGGGTAATTGGGTTGAATGGTCGACATGTTCTACAACATGTAGCGTCGGTATTCGTTCACGGTCCAGAATTTGTGATTCTCCGGCACCACAATACAACGGAAGGACGTGTTTGCAAATTGGGGGCGACTCCGTTGAACAAGAAGACTGCGTAGAAACTGAAAACTGCCCAAGTATGTACTTAACATAATATAAAACCCCTATTAAAGCTTGGTTCCCACTAGGACACAACGCAAGGGCGTAAACGCAACGCAAGCGAGTTGACCAATGACAAGCGACAGTTAGAATAATCCATCGCTTGTGATTGGTCAAATCCCTTACATTGCCGCGCGTTACGTCATTGTGTTGCGTCCTAGTGGGAATCAAGCTTTGTGAACACCTTCTCAAGTTCGTCGTAGTGTTAAAACATCTCAATGTGTGTTTCCAAGGATGTCTCTTGAATAGAGATTTCCAAAAGTAAGAGTTCTACTGTAGTTTCAAATAAACCATATTTTCACATGTCGTTCTTCGGACATGAGACTAACATTACTAACCAATATATTTATCTTCAGACAAAAACAAAATTCTTGTTTAGACCTACCAGTTCCAGTGTATATTTTCGTTTATTATCCACAGCCCAGTGATAGTTTTCCCCGACTCGGGGCGACCTCAAATGACATTTTTCTTAAACTAAACGTGTCTTTTGTCTTCTTTCAAGTTAATGGTATTTGGGGGAATTGGCAACCGTATTCCGCCTGCTCAGCAACCTGTGGATCCGACGCTTTTCGAACCCGAGATAGAGCTTGTGATAATCCACCACCACAATACGGTGGTAATCCTTGTCCAGGTGAATCCAGATCAACGCATAACTGTGGCTTTGGACTGTGTCCGAGTAAGTGTTTAGCTATCAATATACAGCAAACAATAAAATAAACACGTAGGTTGATAGTCGTTGTAGGCCTAGTTGGAAGGTTTGAAGTGGTGATAACTAAAGGCGGACCCATGCAAGGATATCGCTTGGCTCCTTTAAAAAAAATCTATGTTTTACTATTAAATTAGATGTTAGCGCTCCCCGTTCAAAATCCTGATAGTACGACCCTGCAATTTGTATCTGCTTCGGGTCAGTAACATCCTTCATTATTCTGTAACGCCTAGTAAATAATGGTCTTTATCAATATTGTCCTTTGACACAGTTGATGGTGGTTGGTCGTCGTGGTCACCATGGACAGGCTGCAGTAAGACTTGTGGAGATGGTAGAAGTGTTCGTAAGCGAAGCTGCAACAACCCAAGACCACAGCACAACGGTAAACCATGCAACGGAGAAGATACGGGCAGAGAGACTTGTAACCTTCGTGAATGTATCAGTGAGTAATCATCATGGAATTATTGGTTGAATCCATACATCTCTTAAGACATACTTTATTATCTCCAAAACTGAAGAAATTACAGGAGCTTACAAACAAGCTCCATCAACCCCTGCGCTCTCTTTAAGCATGACTGTCATTCCTTTCTGTGCTGTCCTAGCCCAAGTTGTTCCTGTATAAGATGTTGTCCCTCCATCTGCGTTTTTGTGTTTCCCTTCTTTTGCCGATTCTCGCCTGCCATTCGGTTCACCTGTTGTCACCTTTTTTTTTTATGACCACCCCATATTCTTAAAGTTCGGTTAAAGTAGTGTGTTCATGATAGTTTGCTACATCTCATTCCAAGTTTCCCTCAAGCTTGGTTCCCACAGTCACTAGCAACGCAACGCAAGGACGTACGCGCAACGCAAGTGAATTGACCAATGACAAGCCACTGTTTGAAAAATCCATCGCTTGTGATTGGTCAAATCACTTACGTTGCGTTACATCCTTGCGTTGCGTCGCTAGTGGGAACCAAGCTTTATATGATGATGATCTCTATTGCGTCAACCACACCATATTGTACACAAACAAGTATCTTTATTCTCTATTTAGAACCCGTTGATTGGACAGAATGGTCAGACTGGTCAGATTGCTTGGACTGTGAAACGTATGGTCAACAGAGACGCACGCGTATCTGCCCTGTCACAGCTGATAGTAAAATTATCAAATGCGACGGTTCATCATTGGATATTTATAGGTGCACGTCTGTAGATAACTGCAAAAAAAGTAAATTTGTTTATGCAATTTCTGGAAAATTATTTTACAGAGATAGGCTACTTAAAGATGTATTGTCACCCAAACACATGAAAAAATGATTATTAATTAAATCAGACTTTGAATATGTTATTTTTTGGTTTTAATAAAGTTATGCACTTCCGTGGAAACTAAAACGAAAAAAGTAATGTTTTCACTTATAAAATAAACAGTTAAATTGGCAGCCAATTTTTTTGATTTAAAGTTCAAATTTTTCAGGTAGGCCTAAATACATTTTTTTCGATCCAATTTTTGGTCAAAGTGAATAACTATTAGGTAACTTTGAAATAACATATTCAATAAAATTTAAAAAAAATAAACATTATTTTTCAGGGGACAATGCATTTTTAAGATCTGTACTTAAGATACTTTTTAATTAAATTTGTTTTAAATCGAATGACTGATTTAGACAACTCTATATGTAATTCTAAATCAACTGAAGATAGTAGGCCTAGGCATTTCCTTTTCTCATATCCTGCTATCCAGAATATTAGATTCGAGAAATTGGCAATAAAAAAAAACTCTTGGTTTACTGTACTTGGTCTTCCAGAAATATTGAATTGCATTTTATCGATTTTGTAAATGCTTCACCAAACGGGCTTAAAAAGAAAAACAACAATGGCATTATAGTAGGCCTAGTTTTCTGCTATAACATCCTGTATTACTTCTTATATTTTGTACACTTCAGTTGAAGTTTTCTTCTAAATAGGCCTGGTTAAAAAAGTTAAACTTTTCTTTTACTTGTTGTAATACTCTGAATGTCGCACCTTTGCTCAAGAATTGTGCCACTATTTCGAAAGTGCGATAGCTTCTAAATAAATAATTATTATTATTGTTTATTTTATGCCATTATTAAAATGTACATTATTATATATATTTATTTTTATATTAGGCGTATCAGATGCAGAAGGAAGTGGAAGCGGCGATGGCTGTGTTGGGGTTAGTATCTTATACATTCCAGGATATTTTTTCAAATGCGTAATGTTGTTGATTGTTTATGTAATGTTTTTTTTATTGTTTACGCAATGTTTATTTTTTGATACGTAATATTGTTTTTGTAGGACGATTGTTGTGACGACCCAGATGGTTGCTCTGATGGGTCTTCGTCTAATTCGTTTTCATCCAGTAATGACGAATCATCGTCAGAACCGCCACCACCCGATAAATGTAAACGATTTTTCACACCGGCGCCAGACAACAGTATTAGCGATTCTCTTGGTGACAGCATAAGTGTGAGTGTTAGCCAAGGCAGTGATAGCAATGCCGCATCATTCGAATGGGTTGATTGTCCGGAAGATGTTACACCAACCCCCGCAGATGATTGCAGAGATAGTAACAGTAATAATTGCGCCTTCAGTGATTATTACGATTATAGTGATGATGAATCAGATAAGAAACCAACTCCAGCAGGGGGAGGGAGTAGCAGTATAAGTGATTATGACGCGAGTTCCAGTGATTCTAACGCAAGCCCCGGTGCTACTGACGCTCCCGATAATGGAGGTGGGGATGAGAACAGCTTGTCGTCTTCATATGTGTCCTCTGGAAAAGACACTGGCGGTAATGGAGGCGGTGGCAATGCAGGTGGTGGCGGACAAGGATCCTTTAGCAGCAGTTCATAGTCTTAAACAGAATCAACTACGATGGCCTTTAGTCTGTCATAGTACTGTAGTATGTCTTATATCATTTCAAACTCCAGAGTTATACACACAGCATAATACGATGTGTATTAAAACTCATGAGATTTGCAGGCGATGTGAAAGAGGTGTTATTGATATTATATAAAAGTATTATTATATTCACAACCACAACGAATTACAATATTTATGACTTATCGAGTTATTGATAGGCCTACTGCTATATTATGATGCTTTTGGACAACTTATGTCCTAAAGCGTTTCATTGAAATAATTATACTTTACTCATGTATGATACTATATTGATTCACATACGCAATAACAACGAATAAATAATTAATTAATTATCACCTCCTTCATAATTTTTTGTTATTCGAACAATGATTAGTTTTGAGAACTTTGTTTGTATTGATGCCAAAGCTGGTGACCTTTAGTGTTGATGCCAAAGCTGGTGACCTTTAGTGTTGATGCCAAAGCTGGTGACCTTTAGCGTTGATGCCAAAGCTGGTGACCTTTAGTGTTTTAAAAAAAAAACAATCACGGATTTCAGTATTCTTCTTTTTATTGATAGGCCTACTGTTAATACATTATAATGCTCAGTCTTTATAAACCCTATGTCCTAAAGCATCACACTCAAAGCATTCAAGTGTTCTCAATTACTTAGTATAAAGTACAAAATTACGTCAGAGTACGGCAAACATCAGACCAATTACTCAACTCCATGACGCAAAGCTACTTCACAATATGTAGTTAAATACAATTTCCATATATTCATTCAGTTCATATTTGTATTTTTTTTTATACATATAGTACTTTGGTAAAAGGATCGATATGTGTTATAAGCCTTCCGTACTGTATTAAACATGATTTGCTGTGATATTTGTATTCTTTCTACTCTCTAAAAGTTTCTGATTGATTACTTTTACTATTGTGATTTAGGTAATCATACTTTCATTTTCTCCTTTCCGATATGCCGATCCTTTTCCTTATTTGCAAACATTTACTTACAGTAAAGTATAATAACAGTTGGCCTGATGTTTATGAACATTAATGTTATGTTCTGCAAGACTTTTCAGTTTTATTAATTACATTATCATATCCTTATAAACATTGTAGAATTTCCATTCCACTTTGAGATAATTGAAAGTATGCTGTAACAACGCCTTGCGTTTGCCTAGAAATTGTAGTGCTAGTATGTTAAAGTTAGTATAAGGATGTAACAAAAGTATGTAGGCCTAATAACGGATGTATTTTATATTTATATGACAAAGGGAATGCTATTTGCCTTTACCGTTGTGATATAGGTAATCATACTTTCATTTTCCCCTTTCCGATATGGCGATCCTTTTCCTTATTGGCAAAAGTGTATAAATAGTATAACAGTTGGCCTGACGTTTATGAACATTATTAAGTATGTTCTGCAAGATGGCAGTTGGAAGAAGTAAAAGCAATGTTGTCCATATATTTATGTATTTTATAGGATTTTCACTCTTTTTGACAGGTAAGATAGTTTTGTTCTAAGGGAAATATTATCTGAACATTTTAGGCCTAATTAGTTTTCCATAAGATTACTCTTATATAGGCCTATAGTTTTAATTTTTTATTTGTTTGCTACGGCTTAGGCCTAAAAGTAACAATAATTTGTGAAGGCAAAACCATGTCTATAATTTAAAAAAAAACGATAATTGGGTACCAATATATATAATAGTTATTTTAATTTGTAAGATTTTTCTAGGCCTAAACGTAGTTTAGCAACAATTATGCATCATTTTGTTTCCTTTATTCAAGTTATTGGTGAGCTGGATGTGTGGTCTGAATGGTCAACATGCTCTAAGACGTGCAGTGTTGGTATTCGTTCACGATCACGCAACAGTTGTGGTGACAATGTGGTATACAATGAAACAACGACATGTTTAGAAATCGAACAAGAAGATTGTGAGGAAGTACAAAACTGTCCTGGTATTTACTAATGTTTACTCTATTTTGCATCATGACTCCTCCTTCGGCTTCGATTAGGCCGCTCGATCGACCGTTTCGGATTAGACCGGTTAAAAACACTAACATTAAACGAACACAGATTCGATCTGTATAGTGTTGCCGGACACTTGGTTACACAGCAATGTGTTAAGCTACATTAGTCAGGGGGGAAGAATACAACTGTAATTTGTTTGTCTCTCTATGTTATGTATTGTGTTTTGTTCTTTTCAGTTAATGGTGATTGGGGGGATTGGCAGCCGTATTCTGCCTGCTCAGCAACCTGTGGAACCGACGCTTTTCGAAGCCGAGACAGAGTCTGTGACAATCCACCAGCACAATACGGTGGTGAATCTTGCTATGGTGAATCGAGATCAACGCGTAACTGTGGCTTTGAACCGTGTCCGAGTAAGTGTTCAAGATTGTACTTTAAGCTGATTATTGTGATCTTTGAAAGGGAGGCGTGGCTTTGGACAAATCTTTGTCAACAATTCCAATGTTGTACAGTTACTCTTCTCTGATCCGTTCACATACGTTAACTCTCCTTTTCGTTATAACTCCGATACCTCTGATACTCCGATATGTTTCTGAGGTACATCCGGTAAAACTAGGCCTAATTCCGATTGTTTCTCAGAATGTGACATTGAAAAGCACATCATACTAACGGGAGTTTATCGGGTGGTTAAACTTTGCGTTTGAACTCGGGTCTAACTCCGATATAGACCGCGATTTAACCCCGATTAAGAAAATAACGTGAAAAAGCTAATAATATCATTTGTTATTGACAGTTGATGGTGGTTGGGGAGAGTGGTCATCGTGGACTGGTTGCAGTAAGACATGTGGAACGGGTAAAAGTGTACGTAAAAGATCGTGTAACAATCCAAAACCAAAATACAACGGTTTATCCTGTAATGGAGAGAGTACAGGGAAGCGGACATGTACAATGGACCCATGTTTTAGTGAGACGCATTATTTTTTTCACAATGTCATGTTTTCGCCGAATTTAATTAGGCCTACACATAACTATGGCTTATTTACTTTGATATACGCAAGCACAATTTTTCCCCATGCAATTAAGGCAGAAATATGAATAATTCATTACCTTAATTCTAATGAATTATTCATGATTTCTGCCTTAATTGCATAGGAAAAAAATAATGCATCCGGGCAATTTGGTTTCTACTATCCACCAAGTTTAGCGATGACTGGCTCTTAAGCTTGGTTCCCACTAGAACGTAGCGATGTCTGTCTCTTAAGCTTGGTTCCCACTAGAACGTAGCGATGACTGTCTCTTAATAACTTGGCTGCTATATAGGACGCAACGCAGAGAACGTAGAGCAACGCAAGAAAGTTGACCAATCACAGTGCGCTTATACGCCCTTGCATTGCGTACTAGATAGGAACAAAGTTTAAAATAATCCTTGTTCAAAAATATTGTCTTAACCAACTAGGATCACTTCACGAAATAATTCATGATTGACGAATTAAAATCGTAGTTTATTTCTATTTTCTCCTTAGAGATCAGAGACTGGACTGAATGGTCAAAATGGTCCCATTGCTCGGATTGCGTCATGTATAGTAAACAAAGACGCACACGTCAATGCCCTATCCCGGAAGATGGAAAAAGTTTCAAATGTGATGGTTTGGCCATTGAATACCATAAATGCGAATCAGAGGCTGATTGTATAATAGGTACAGTATTACGCATTCCATAACCACAAGTATTACGAGAAGAGATTTAATTCTGAAAATGTATATTGAGCCCTTGCAATTGAACATATCCAAGATACGTTGAAGTTTTAGTTTTCCTGCACTCACAAAAAAATAGCATTATAATAATATTATCATAATATAGGCCTAATTATTTAAAAAAATTGACACAAAAAGGACTCGTCGCCGGGAATGCACGTCTGCTAATCCTGGCGCCCACTGCTATCTAAATCTATAAAGATATTTATTATTTCGGTTTAATATTATTGTAGGGGTGATTTGTTTTTACTCTCGGTGTTTTCAACTTAAGCTACTCAATAATATTTTTATTTATTTCAAAATTAAAGTAATAATGTTTGTATTTTATTGTTTTATCGATATGTTCAAATTATCATCTTTTAATCTAGAGGAATCAGATAAGGAAGAATTGGAAAATGAAGAGAGTAGCGGAGATGGTTGTGTTGGGGTAAGTTGAACACAACTGTAGTTCTTACCGCACTGCGGCAGTGCCGATAGTGCCGCTGTGGCATACGATAGAATACGATGCTTTCACTCGCACTGCGGCAGTGCCGATAGTGTCGCTGTAGCACACGATAGAATACGATGCTTTCACTCGCACTCTGCGGCAGTGCCGATAGTGCCACTGTGGCATACGATAGAATACGATGCTTTCACTCGCACTGCGGCAGTGCCGATAGTGCCGCTGTAGCACACGATAGAATACGATGCTTTCACTCGCACTGCGGCAGTGCTGATAGTGCCGCTGTGGCACACGATAGAATACGATGCTTTCACTCGCACTGCGGCAGTGCCGATAGTGCCGCTGTGGCATACGATAGAATACGATGCTTTCACTCGCACTGCGGCAGTGCTGATAATGCCGCTGTGGCATACGATAGAATACGATGCTTTCACTCGCACTGCGGCAGTGCCGATATAGTGCCGCTGTGGCACACGATAGAATACGATGCTTTCACTCGCACTGCGGCAGTGCCGATAGTGCCGCTGTGGCATACGATAGAATACGATGCTTTCACCCGCACTGCGGCAGTGCTGATAGACTCAGCCAATCATCATTGTCCATAATATTAATTGTCTCCCGATATTTATTTTTTCCATCCAGAATGATTGCTGCGATGATGACGATGCTGATTGCTCACCACCTTCATATTCTTCAAGTCTGGATAAAACCACTACACAACCACCTACTAAAAAATGTAAAAGATATTCTACTCCCGAACCCGGTATCGACACTCCTGAATCCGGTAACGAGAGTCCCGGTGACGTACTTTCTTATAGCGAAAGTAGCGAGGGTAGCGTGAGCTTATCCGATTCTGAATCGACGCCACAATTATCGTACGAATGGGTTGAATGTAAGGAGGAAGAAGAAGAAGAAGAGATTGACGAAGAAGAGGAAAAGACAGGCAGTAGTAGCTTAGATGAATATTATGATTAATTTTTACCGATATTCTTACCGATTATTTGGAAATTAGGCCTACGCTTTTACATTAGTAATATTATAGATAGATTTACAAAAATAACTTTTCACACATCACAATTACTTAGAATAGATTAACCAAATAGTTCAGGGTGAAAATAAATTGATATTTGATAGTTGTAAGAAAACTTTACGCTTAGGTTCCCATAAATAAACGAAGTAGGCCTATAGGTATATCACTGGACAGAGGCAAGCACGTGATATGAACATTTATAGTTAATAATTAATTTGTCAACGAATGACACATAAAAAATTGATTAATTTTTATTACATTACATGCAAGAATTAAATTATTTGTTAGGTGAGCCCACTTTTTTTCGTGGGCCAAATGATAATGGAAATGATCGTATTATATTATGATAGTAAGATTTTTGATAAATGATAAACAATAAAAATGTATCGCTTTAATACGATACTAATGTGGTTTTAATGGATGAGATGTTTTTTATCCCCAAAAATTGATATACAATACCGGCTCGATAAAAATACAGCTCCAGACTATTAATGGAACATTCCAGGCTGCTTCCGGCGGGTTAATTTTTTTTTCAAACACTGCGCGCGCTTACTTGGTGTTTTTTAGTGGTGTGGTGGTGGTACAGTACAGTCGGCTCCTGTTTTCATAGATTTAAAAAATATACGTTCGATATAATCATGGTAAGATAAACATTATTATTAATAATTATTCTATAAAGAACGATTACTCCTACCGTAAGTGTAGGGACGTTCTGCTGGCTGGTTACTGGAACTGAGTAGGCCTAAAAGGCTAGACTAGGCTAGGCTAGGGCCTAGCCTACTAGAGTAGAGAGAGTCTTCTAGCCGGATCCTTCTAGCCTAGGCTACTAGCTAGGCCTAGGCCTAGCCTGTCGACGATCAAAATGTCAGGTTGAAACACGTCACTACTGCGGCCGGCTCAGTGTTTAGGCTAGGTAGTAGTAAGTACTACTGTGTCTGGGCCTAGCTGGCCTACTACTATTCTAGACTTACAAGAAAATATAAATACAGACCATGATGACTTTTTGATACTCGGATTCATAATCATATTAATTTATTTATGTAGCCCTCCCGAGTCCCTGTCGCTTGGATTTTATACTTTTTTGTGTGCTTATTTATTTATTTATTTCGTTTTCTTTTAGTAGGGTAGCCCTCTCAGTAATAAAATAAAACTGCTCTTCCGAGGGGCCCTACGGCACATTTAAACAAAATTTGAAAACAACTTAAACTAAACTTAAACTAAAACTTAAACTAAAACTATTTATGTAATATTATGCACAACAACTTGAAACTAAGTATGCAAGGATTTCGTTATTAAATTCAAACAACTTGTTTACCACCAGAACTCATATTTATTTTTCAGGATGATGTAACTGCTGGTGCACAGCGATCTCTCATGACATCATTTGACCCAGGTCAACAGAGTCCGGCAACAGAATTAGAAGAAGCAGAAAACCAGTTAAAAATAGAAATTGAAGAACAATGGTTAAAACTGAACAAGGTGCATACAAGACTATCCCTTCAAGGAATCAAAAGATATAATTCCATACAGGGATATTATTTCTTTTATAACAACCGATCTCAGATGTCACTAGTTTGATGAATAGACTACAGTACAATATTCCAGCCTTTTATTTTTGAATTTGTAAATTTGGCTACAGACTGAGTTATTTGACAAACAAAAATAAACATTATCAACAGACAGACATTTTTGGTATGAATGTCTACACTATCAAACTAGTTTGACATGAAAAGTGTGATGTACCCAAATATGGTAGTGATATGCCAAATGATATGGGGGTGGGACTATAATACCTGGAAAAACATTGGTTCAGGAAAAAATGATTGGTAAGCATTTCTGAACCGGCTGAAGAGAGGCTTACACTCAGACCAAAAGTCAATACTGGGACTATACCCGAGGATATGCTTGTTTGTGAAGTCAGACATAAAGTAAGGGGTGGGGATATAACCCAAGGATATACGGTAATTACTACAATATTACTTTTAATTGTAAATGTTTTAATGTAAATTTATTCTTTTATTTTTCTACAGCTACAAGCGAAGTTAAATCAAGAAAAGAAGATTGGAAAAATAAATAACCCGGAATGTACAGTAAGTTACACTAATATTACCTATATTGTTTTACTGTTTAAGATACTGTACATTATTCAACTGATAAGATACTGTACATTATTCAACTGATAAGATACTGTACATTATTCAACTGATAAGATACTGTACATTATTCAACTGATAAGATACTGTACATTATTCAACTGATAAGATGCTGTACCTTATTCAACTGATAAGATACTGTACATTGTTCAACTGATAAGATACTGTACATTATTCAACTGATAAGATACTGTACATTGTTCAACTGATAAGATACTGTACATTATTCAACTGATAAGATACTGTACATTATTCAACTGATAAGATACTGTACATTATTCAACTGATAAGATGCTGTACATTATTCAACTGATAAGATGCTGTACATTGTTCAACTGATAAGATACTGTACATTATTCAACTGATAAGATACTGTACATTATTCAACTGATAAGATACTGTACATTATTCAACTGATAAGATGCTGTACATTATTCAACTGATAAGATGCTGTACATTATTCAACTGATAAGATACTGTACATTATTCAACTGATAAGATACTGTACATTATTCAACTGATAAGATACTGTACATTGTTCAACTGATAAGATACTGTACATTATTCAACTGATAAGATACTGTACATTATTCAACTGATAAGATACTGTACATTGTTCAACTGATAAGATACTGTACATTATTCAACTGATAAGATACTGTACATTATTCAACTGATAAGATACTGTACATTATTCAACTGATAAGATACTGTACATTATTCAACTGATAATAAACTTTTTTATAATTAATACTTTATCTTGTAAGCTAAATAAGCTATTGTTTCCCGGTAGATGTCACAGATATCTGAAGCTAAAGAAAAAAGATTACAAGCTGAAATTGATGCCAATATTAAAACATCACCAAGCTGTGAGTAATAATTTGTTATTATATGTAAATGTTTTAATCTGTATTTGTTATTCATCTTGATACTTGCACACAGTCAGGCTTGTCACAGAGGACACGATCAGAGCATATTTGGTCATATCACTACCATAGTCAGGCTTGTCCCAGAGGACACAAGAATTGAAGCTCTGTCTACAATATAGAAAAATGTGAAGTGCCCATATGGACACGATCAGAGCATATTTGGGCATATCACTACCATAGCCGGGCTTGTGACAGAGAACATAAGAATTAAAGCTCTGTCTACAATATAAAACAATTTGATGTGCCCATACAGTATATGGACACGATCAGTACCATATTGGGGCTTATCACTACCATAGTCAGGCTTGTCACAGAGGATACAAGAATTAAAGCTCTGTCTACACTATACAACTTTATGTGGCAAAAATATGTGATGTGCCCATCGGACATGATGATGTCATATCAGTTCCATATTTGGACATATATCACTACCATATTTGGGCACATCACACTTTTTGCCACCAATCAAAGGCTCCCTATTCAATGCACAGAAACTAGTAGTGTGATATGCTTAAATATGGTAGTGATATGATATCATTTCCATATATGGGCACATCACATTGTTTTGTCACATAAAGTCTGATAGTGTAGACAGGGCTTAATATTTTTAATTATATAATGTCTCTTGATCTTTAGTACTTAGCACAAATTCTGAGGTAATTGAGGCAGTTCTTTTGTCCGATCTTCAAACATGTGTTGAGCAGTTGAAACAGACATTGTCAGTGGTAAAGACCCAGCGCAGAGAGCTTGTAGAGGAGACAGAAAGGTAACGTTATATATAGATTTTATTGATGACTATTGCTGGAGACTTGGTTTTGGAGTTGCGATCGACCCTCCTTTAAAAAATAAGTGCTAATCCTGTTTATGTATTAAACTCTATCCACACTCTAGTTTGACAAGAGAAGTGTGAAGTGCCCAAATATGGTAGTATTATACCTAAATACGGTAGTGATATGACATCATCATGTCCATTATGTGCACATCACATTTTTTTTTTGTCACATAAACTTTGATGGTGTAGACTGAGGTTTCCAGTAGATAACAAAACAATAAATTTTCATTTTAAATTTATTATTTTCAGGGAAAGACGACTCCTAAAACAACACAAGGAGGTAAAAGCTTCCATAGAAGAAAAGATTGAAGTAGAACAAAAGATTCCTGAAAAATCACACGATAGGTGAATACTGTTTTGTTTTCACAATTATTACACAACCAAAGCTCTGTCTACACTATCAAACTAGTTTGACAAAAAAAGTGTGATGTGCCCAAATATGGTAGTGATATGTCAATATATAGGCACATCACAGAGCTTAACAGGTTAAGAAAATGTTCATAAAATCATTATACCAGGAAATAGCATTTTAAATCAGATGGTTACCAAGTTTGTTGTCATTTTCAAAAGCAATGCGACTGACATAAAGGTGTCCCAGTACAAATGTCCATTTTTGCTTTGTTGACTGTGTTATGTTTATTATGGCAAATAACCCATAAATAATTTGTGTTTTGATGGATTTTCACAAGTAAATTACAATAACCACTGGGTTGTAATATCATCTTTTTAAGTTGTGTAAATCCCGGTTTAATACCTTCAGTACAGCTTCTTTCTTTGATATACGTATCATAAACACATCAAATTCATTACCTTATCACATTGTTTCAAGTTCAACACCTTTAAATGAACATATGACTTACACATAAAAACTATGAGAGGAGGCAGCCTATACGAGTAATACTCTTTGTCTCCTTATTTCACTTAAAGTAAGCAACATTTGAACATGTCATATACCGTAGGATTAAATTTTTGATAAGTGTTTGATAAACTGTTATTTTAAAAATTTTATATTTTTATACCATTTTTTAAGGATTCTTTTGATATAATTTGTATGTTCTTTATCAGTTCCTTGTTTTTAGGACCCAAGTGGAAATAAGTTTTTAACTTTTCTTGGCATTCCTTGTAATCAAGGCCTGTGTTTCTGTGCAATTGTTTTTTCTACTTTTTTTTTCATTGTTTTTATTGTTTTTTAACCTTGATTACTAAATAAAGAAATTCAATTCAAAATTCAAAACCGTACTGGTGAATTTACAACCCTGCTATATTTTAATTGATACTCTATTTTATCGATCATTAAATTATCTCTCTTTTTTTTTACAGTGAATTAAAAAACTGGGAAGAAATGAAAAAACGTTGGATTGAAAAACAAAAGAATTTAATGAAAAATCTAGGCCAATTTGCTAAGCAACATTTCCCTATGCCAAATATTCCAGATAGCAAAAGGAAAAGGGTTTGTACATGTTAATGTTTAGCCTGGTTTTGATCAACTGTCTCTGGTGCTTACCACAAATAGCATGTTGAATTATAAGTATATACAACTATACACCACTTTTTCAAAACAGAAGAAACACAACTGGAATAGTGTGTGTTATGGGTAACCACGACCAGTAGAAATGTTCACATAAGCAAGCAACTACGAATCACATTGCATGTGCCGTATATAGTAACCACGCTAGCTAGTCACAATTACTTCCATATTTCGACATAAGCACTCGCCCCACGGTTCCTTTCAATTGATTTGCTCTGTCTACACTATCAGACTTTATGTGACAACAACATGTGATGTGCCCATACTGTATGTAGACATGATGATTTCATATCACTACCATATTTGGGTGCATATCACTACCCTATTTGGGTGCATCACTTTTTTTTTGTCAGAACTAGTTTGATAGTGTAGACAGAGCTATTCAACTCCATATATTAATATATATTTATCTATATTGACAGCATCTATCCGGTAAAACTGTTGATGACGATGATGAGCTCTTTCAACTTTTTGAAATTTTAGAGGTAACTTGAAATGAGTTATTATTATTATTATTAAAACAATGTACTGTAATACACACCTTTTGATAAGGCTGTGTTTTCGCAGCCATAACAAAATTATCGCTTAATTTTTTAACCAATCAGATTAATTAATAAAAAAATAAAGTGATCAATACCAAACAACCAAGTGCCCAATGACAAAGCAACAATTTGTCCTTCAGGTCAAAGGTTAATAATTATCCCATTTGAATGAGATAATTACTGGTTAATTTTTCTTGAGCGGAATTGGTTAAACCCTGCTTCCACAGGCAGTTTATTGGTTAATTAGGTTATATGCATGATATGCATATAACCTCTTGATTCTGTCAGAATCTTTATTTATTTATTTATTTATTTATTTATTTATTTATTTATTTATTTATTCTTTCCTTAGCACTATTTGTCCGTCAATTATCTTGGTATCAGTTTCATCTAACTAAGTCAATTTTTCAGAGTATATTCCTTATGGCCAGGAATCGATGTGGTTATGTTTTCACGGTGCGCAATCAAACATTACGCGGTCTACGCGCGATTTAACGAAATCACGTTTGTAATCATCTTCACAAGCATATGAATCACTTTTAAACAAAATTTGGTACTCGTAAATTTCAGGTCATATTTCATCATATGGCAATACAATTACGTGCGTAGCGCATATAACGCATGCGTACGCGCGCTTAAAATGTTCAAAATTGTCAGAATTTATTTTCGATGAAATTAGAGTACGTTTCAGGCAATTTTAAGCGTTTAAAAATGGCCATAAGTGCGCAGATTTTTGCACGCGCACTGCGCGTCAAACGTTATTGCGCACTGTTTTTTTCCGATTACTGTTGTATAACCTTTATTTAACAATATCATCAAATTGTATTATCTTTTCAACGCCAAACAGCGTTATACGAGTACGTCAAAAGTGACAGGCTACGCACGTGTAAGTTAACAAAATGGTGAAAATATGCTAAATTTTAAAATTAATATATATCGTTAGAATGCTCGGGAACACCGATTTTTTATTTCATTTTCTTGAAGTGTATGTATCATATGTATGATTTATTATGAAATCAAGAGAACAAAAGTTGATTAAGTCATCATTAATGGCATATTAAATTTACAAAAATTAATTTCGACAATCAAACAAATTATAACATTTTCTTAGGCCGAAATAACAAACTTAACATTAACTTTCTTCCTTAAGAAGTTCATATATTAAAGTTAAAAGTATGTAGTTTGACAGTGCATCATTTTTAAAAATCTTTAAAGATGTCATCATAGTAAAACATTATAATTCATTGCGGTATGTAATAATCTATCTGCACCAAAGTGGTTACTGCATAGAAAATACACGGAGGAATATTTCCATAATTTTTAGTCAGTTGTGTATGGCTCGGTGGTCTTTGCTCGTGTCTATAGCATTCAAGGTACCGAGTTCGAGTCTCAGCTTGGGAAACGAAACGAAATAAGATTATTTTTTATTATCCGTATTGTTTGTTCAATTGTATTTCTTAGTGTATAGATTATACAGATGATTTATAATGAAATTTATTTAAAAACACAAAATGTGGTTTATGACATTATATACGCAGAAGGATCTTTGATCGGATTATGATACCGGCTATTGTATTTGCGTTAGCAAGATCCTATCACATAATTATTATAAATAACTAAAGATTCTGAGAAAATCAATCAATCAAAATATCTTAAATCAATCAATTATCTTTATTTAAATCAATGCATATAACCTATAATTCGTCATAGTGACGAATTAAATCTAGTTATCAGTTAATTTTGATCGGTTAATTTTTCCCTGCGAAAATACGGCCTAAGATAGGGTTCACAAATGATAAACCAAAAATTGCGTGTGTGAAAACAGTTTATATATGACTTGAATTTTAAACAGAAAAATTAAATTATATCAAATCGTTTTTGCAGGTTTTGATGAATAAAAGCACAGGTGAAGACAAGCATGACCCCTACGTACAGGTCACATCAAATTTTTGGCCCCCGTACGTGGAGTTGCTTCTACGATGTGGCATTGCCAGACGACATCCCGAAGACAGTAATAGAATAGCCTTAACGTCGTACCACATGTAAAATCACACCTCCGAAGTATCCTAAAAACTGTGAGAATTTTGCGATATTTCAGGTTATCTCCCACCTTCCGCTAAATACGCAATTTTTCCCGATTGTTTTGGATTTACGATATCCAATAGCGTATACATTTACTATTACAGTAGTTGACCCCTTGTAGTTGACCCCTTTTGGTTAACTAGAGTTTTAAAAATGCGTTGCGGGTTGGGAGACATATTTTCGACAATGCACATTGGCTATTTCCATGTTTGGAAAATAGTGCCATACATTATTTATAACAAATCCTAATGCTAAAGATTTTGTAAATAGCACCCTCTATGTTTGGATGTATTTTGTAAAATTTATAGCACCCTCAATAAATTGGCCATGTTTTTATATGTGGAAAATAATTTGGTATTGTATTTATTTTATTTTTAACTTCTCACTAACACTGTTAGTGAAGGATCGGGACCAACAGGTGGTAAACACCTCTAAAACGGTCCAGTCCCAATTGCACAGTTTCTGTGTGTGACAGTGGCTGTGTTTGTGTGAACTAGTACTAGTATATGTGGCAGATGATTGTTTAACAGTTATCCCTAGCACCATGTCAAAAGATATTCGTCAGGTGATAAAATAATTAAATTCATAGCAAAAAGAGTTCCATTAAGTTTATTTTCACAAGTGGGGCCTCTGTAAAATAATTTTGTATGTAAAATATTGTATATACTGTATATTTGGCAGATCATTGTTTAAAAGTTATCCGTAGCACTAAAACAAAACATGGTTGTCAGATGATCAAATAATTTAATTCACAGCCAAAAGAGTTCCATTTAGTTTTCCTATCACTCACTAGTAAACAAACCAGACAGTCATTGACTGACTGATGACCAGGCCGGCTTCATGCTATGCAAGACTACAAAACTGTAACAATTAGCCTAGGGAAATGTTTTTAATGGCTGTAATAATACGCTACACTGAAAAGGTAACATCTGCTTACTTTTTGTTATCTTAACATCTAATTTACTTTGTGTACACAGAACATCTGCGTACTCATTTTATTTTGAATTTGCTCGGTTGTTTTGCTTTATGCTGTATGTAAATGCATTGAATCAAATTACACACTGTGGTCTTAATAAGTTAAATAGATGTTTCCCCTGATCAATATTATCCACAGCAAATGTGTTCGATGAACTTATGCTTGCAGGGCCGTACGCAGGATTTTATTTGGGTGGGTGCTGATTAATATATTTTGGTCCATTTTCATAATATTGAGTACTTATTTATTTTAAGACCCTTTAAGATGTGGACCTTTTGCAATTTGGGTGGGGGAGGGGGGTGCGTACGCACCCGTCGCATCCCCCTGCGTACGGCCGTGGTTTGTTATATAATGAATACTGTAAGATTCTTGGAAAGAACACAATTCAATAGAAAAAAGCAACATTGAATAAAAAGCCAATTCAATGTTACCATCCATAACAAAAAAAAATAATAGCGTATATGGCTGAGTGTGTCCCAGTGGGCCTGGGTATAAAGTTAGGGTGTGAGATTATACTTGATTGAATCAACAGGATGCTGAGCTTCGGAGATCAAAAGGTTTTTCTGTGGCAGCGACACAATCGGTTCCACGCTCCTTACAGACAACGCGCCTAATCTTGGTATTTGTCGCAGCCAGACATTAGATCAAAGGACTGTTATAATTTCCTATCTTGGCAAGGCGAGCTAGCTCAGTGGAATTTAATAAGATCTTGAGTTTCGCCTAAATTTTACTCATAACATTCTTTTTTTTTTTTTCGTCCATCCAGCTAATGCCACCAACTTTTTTTTTCAATTTGTGTGGACTTCTTTTTGTCGTTATTGTAGTGTTCAAATCAGTAGTAGACATGAAATAAGAATAAATATTCTATGTTTCTCAGTTTTTTATTTCTAAGATTTCTATTTTCCAATTTGTTTTCTATATAATTTGTGTACGTAGCTGATTCAACCTAACTGAAGCGGGTCAATCAATTAATAAAATTAACTTATAATATAATTTAAAATTAGTTTTGACAATGAATACCATGTGTGCCTCATTGTTATTGGCCGGTTTTCTACTTGAGATCCTTGAACTTATTAATTTAACCAATCATGTATAGCCTCTTAAACATCCTGGTCTGAAAGTTTGGCACTTTTGAAGAAAACTTGAGTTATCACAAAGTAACCAATGCTTATGGATTTTACTGTTGATGCTGTACAATGGGACCGGTCACCTGGAAGAATTCTCCACATCTGTCTGTGTGCTGTCTGCTCCACTCAAGTCAACAGGTAAAGTCTATAAAAATAAATTTTTAAGAATTGTTAAAACTTTTTTACCTATATATAGTACTACTGTACTTTACAGATATTCACTATCTCTTATTTCTGTAAACGCGTTCAATTTCTCATAGCATCTGTCATGAGCCAGATATGTTTGTTCTTTTTGACAAGTTTTGGTTGTAATAGTATTATGCTGTGATTACTGAAATTTACAAATTGTAAAGCTCTGTCTACACTCTATCAAACTTTGTGACAAAAAAATGTGATGTGCCCATATATGGACATGATGATGTCATATCACTACCATATTTGTGTACTGTATATCACTACCATATTTGTGTATATCACTATGATAATCCATAAGGAGAGCACTCATGTTTATCTTACCATATTTGGTTTGTAGTAGTTATGAACCATTTGTGATCCTAAAAACATTGATATCATACTAGCAGAAACAAACTTCAGGTATGGTATCCAATTCACACCGGCAGGCATTTTTGAAAATTTCAAATTCAGTTAATAAAATTGTTTTAATTGACTGTTATTCACTGTTTCTTTCAACCGTTCTATTTCTCTCAAGTATCAATTTTTCAGTTTGCTTTCTTCGCCATACATCATCTACAAACAGGAAATAAAAAAAAGATTTCAAACAAAATGTGTGATATTCTTCCAAGAATTTAATCAAACATTCATTGCATTTACTAAGTAAACCCACATCCTGGTAACGACTCACATTTTTTCCGGAAACTTTCAATAAACATAAAAACTATTATTTATGATTACAATGACCTTGAGTTTCAAAATATAAAAAAGACTTCTCCCATATTTTTCAGATTTTATGTTTTTTTTTATGACTTTAATTCAAGGTGATGTAAAACACAATACAACTTGTACTATAAATGTGCACCCAATTTTAGTTTTATAAAAAGTAAAATTTGCATATATTAAAAAAATAATAAAGGAAATGATGCATTTAATTTGAATTTATAAAATATTATTTGATTAATCTAATTAATATAAATATGTAGTTAGGACAAGAGTAGGCTAGGCAATCATAGCCTATTTTTTATTATAATAATACTAAATAGGCCTAGTGGTGGTGCTTTGTGTGTGTGGGTGAGGTGGGGGGGGGGGGGGGCTAATAAACTTGAATTAATTACAATACAGTAATAAGTATTAAAAAATAAGAATTAAATAACATATTATTATTAATTAATTATCACTGACACTGTTTGTTTTAATATTAAACAATTTGACTAGCTAGCAGTAACCTTGTGATGGCCTATGTGTGTAGTCTAGCCTAGGCCCTAAGTCCATCCCTCTATACCTTGCTTACTTTAGACGGCACCGGGGAGGAAGGTCTACTACCGCTAGTAAATACAGTAATAATTAGCTAGATAGTGATAGGATAGTGTAGCCAGGCCTAGGATTACACTTACAAAATGTCTCTCCTCCAGGAGCAATTTGGGCATTAATCATAACCCATTCTATACCAGCACCAAAAAAGAAAAACAGTGGAAGGAATCTATATATTCCTAGTCTACGTTTCCCTGGCCAGCGATTTAAAAAACGACGAAGAGTGTCACTTTGCATAACTGAAACTTACGATCTCAACGCCGCCATTCTTATTTTTTTAGCAGACTACACGTTTGTTTGTTCGTACTAATTTTCTCGTGGCTTTGTCTAACTGTGTCTTATGGCTTGTGTGATTGGCTTAGATTACGACGCTTACTGATACTTTTGTTCATTCGGCCAATCGGCTGTTAGTT
The DNA here is from genome assembly GCF_964355755.1 of Antedon mediterranea. NCBI lineage: Eukaryota > Metazoa > Echinodermata > Crinoidea > Comatulida > Antedonidae > Antedon > Antedon mediterranea. The sequence continues at coordinate 1,510,297 of NC_092678.1, forward strand.
TTGATTGATTGTTTTGAAGGCTGGGCTTTAAACGATGGTGGTCTGTCGCAGTTCAACTTAAGAAGAAGGTTCGTAATTTTTGTCCATATTTGTCAATCTAAATTGGGTTTTTTCACTAAAAATTGTGCTTATTTTAAAGATAATATACCTATTTAAACGATTGTTTAAGACTTCGGTTAAAATAGTCATGGTAAGAATGAATTTCAGTGTCTAGAAATAGTCAAGTTTTGTCCTCTTTTGAATTTCTGTGTGCGACGGACAGAGAGCAGCAGCTGCCGAATTTTGTATTTTAAAAGGAATGAGAGCTAGCATAGCACAAAAGGTTGATAAAAAACGCAAGCATAAGGCTCTATCGCATCCTAAATTGGGTATATTTTATGGTTAATTCAACCTTTATGGTAACGTATAAAATTGTTTTACGATTATTACAGTTAGGCCAAGGACACATTAATTGAAAAATTTAAATTTGCCTAACTGAAGCTAGCCTACATTCAAAATCATGACAATGCATCAAGTCCGCACATACCGGCTTTATAAATTACTTTAAGGATAATATTAAGAACGTCACATTTGGTTTAAATCATAGAGTACATGGCACACCACATGGCAAATCATTCGTTTATTGTTTAATAAAAAAGCTATAAAATCAATTTTCTTGGAATGTGTTTTTAATAAAAATAATTATAGGCTACAGTACAGTAAGATAAGGTTTACAAATGTAACTGGTCATTTCCTTGTGTAGTTGTTAATGAAAACATTGCTATTACAATTTGTAAAAGTTTTTAAAAACAAGAATTTATTTAAATAATATTTAAAGGAAGGTATCTCACTGTATGTGCACAAGTAAATAAATGCAAGAATCAAATGTTAATAATAGATACACTGATGCATACTATTTATATCAATTCATTATTTTTCAGTTGATGTGTCCCATTTCTGTGAACTTGCAACAGCCACCATTTCCACAACCAGGCCACGAAAACATGGATCAGAATCGATACCAGTACCCACAAAGCCAGTCGCAACATCCACAACAACAGCAGCATCCTCTGCATCAGCAACATCACCCGCAACAACAACAGCAGCACCATCCACAACAACAGGTGCAACACCCACAACAGCAGCAGGGGCAACACCCACAGCAGCAACAGCACCCACAGCAGCAGGGGCAACACCCACAACAACAGCCGAAACTCCCACAGCAGCAGCAACAACTCCCACAGCAGCAGCAGCCACAGCAGCAGCAGCAACAGCCACAACACCTACAGCAGCAGCAACAACAGCCACAACACCTACAGCAGCAGCAACACCCGCAACAACAGCAACAGGGACAACACCCACAGCAGCAACATCCACAGCAACAGCAACAACATCCACAGCAACATCCACAGCAACAGCAGCAGGGGCAACACCCACAACAGCAGGGGCAACACCCACAACAGCAAGGGCAACACCCACAACAGCAAGGGCAACACCCACAACAGCAGGGGCAACACCCACAACAGCAGGGGCAACACCCACAACAGCAGGGGCAACACCCACAACAGCAGGGGCAACACCCACAACAGCAGGGGCAACATCCACAACAGAAACATCCGCAATCCCAACAGCAAGATGTACAACACCAAAACCCATATTATTAGTAAGTATAATATAATGTGTCATTTTCTGTGTATTGTTTAGCAATAAATAAATAAAAATTCCATTAAATACGTACTGGCATATTCACACACTGGCAGTGGTAAAGCAAAGAGTTGCCTCAGCCAGTTGGCCCATTTCTAAGTTTTGATTTGTTACAAATTTATTGTAATAAAATATGTATATAAATGATGTTTATAATATTGATCAAATTACAGTATATATACTGAAAAAAAATGAAGGTTTTCCATGGACAGAGAAATGCTTATCGGGACGCTTATTATTAGGAAACATTTTGATAAGCTATACTGTAATGCCGATCGATCGACTTATTGGAGTTTTAGCGTGTGCTGCAGTACAGTAAAATCAAGTCTGAACAGTGTCATAGGCTGAATAGGTGGGAACAGGGCCTTAGTAGCAATTTAATTATTGATATTACTGTATATCTTTACAATAATAATCCTTTTCACACACCAACAAAATTGGTATACAGTACAGTCTATCTAAAATGCACTATAATTAATAATGGTAAACATGTTGTCTAACCCAAGTGTTTTTGCAAAATAGTAAGCTGTGAAAGAATTACATAATATGTGTTTTGAGGCACTTGTATGTACTGTAGGTCATGTGATAATTATTATATTTGTGATAACCATACTGTGGTTGAACAAGTGAATTTTTTGTTTAGCTGCATGCCAATTTTAATGCGTACATATCATTTCTTTGTCAATAATATAATCCTTTGTAAATCAGTTGAGAAATACAGAGCATAAACAATGGATTATTTTGTACAATATACAACCAGATAAGGAATTTGTATTTTACTAGAATACTGCATTTAAAAATATTATTAATAATATTCCCTTTGAAAATGAAATGACAAGATCAATGTTTCGGAATCATCATGGAACCATTCTCAAGAAGAAATGAGTAAAACATTTTTAAACTTTTGCTTATTTTTTCTTTGAGGATGGTTCCGAAACGTCTATCTTTTTTGTCATTAAATTTCATTAATATTCAATTGCTTTTAATTTGAAAGTAACAAAAAAAATTACATTACACACCGAGGAATAATTGTGTTTTTTTTTTCATTTGGTTGCCTCATGACTTTCACATTTTACAGTTAGTACTGTATGGGTCATTTCCTTTATGACCTCTAGGTCACCAGTCCAATATGTATTTCTGTTTCTCACTCATATTAATTCTAGTTATTTTTGGTTTCTGGTTATTTTAATTAATTTTCATAAAATCCTTTAACTGTAAATATCAAAGGGTCCTCATTTTCAACCACATGCATTATTTTAATATTTAAATATTAGATTGTAATGACAAACTAAAGTTGTTTTTTGTTACATGGTTAATAATACATGGGTTTGTTTAGTAGCCTACTAGCCATTATATAGGTTATCCTAATGTGTGTTCAGTCTACATTAGTTAAAAATAGTAATATGGACTAGTAATATAATTTTTTCTTTATTTCATCTTATTTAGTCCTCAACAATTCCAAGTGAAGCAGGAACCAGCCGACTATTACTCACCAATGGTACCAAACGGATACGTGAACAGTATGTACAATAACGATATGCAGATGAATGGTTTACCGCCTCACAACGGGATACACATGAACGGCGTGTATAACGGTAATATGGCAACCATGAATAACGGCTACCCTCCCAGGAATGGATTTCACATAAAGCAGGAGCCTATGTATTGCAATAATCCAAATCAGATGCTGAACCCTGTGGGACAACTACAGAATCCTGCAGTTTCCACGGCTCTGGCGTCGACCGCGACGACAAAGAGGAAGGGAAAAAGCAAAAAAGTGAAGCAGGAGACGTTAACGGATGCGTTTCCCGTGAAAAAGAGGAGAAAAGTTGATAGGTTTAACGGCATGCCCGAAGAAGAGGTCGCGAAGCGGGTGCTACCAGATCATCTCAAGCTGGGCTTAGATATCATGATTGTAAGTTTACTATCATTTCTCTTTATTCCACCCTGTTCCACCCAAAATTAATCTTTTTATAGTATGAATTCAATCTGCGTTGTGATAGCTGAAGTGACTAAAAAAAAAAATGGAAAAATTATCCATAAGCCTCTATTTCATTTGAAGTTTATAAAACACATACAGTAGGTTGTTCGTTTGAATAGCCTAGTAGTAATACAGTTTAAATGACTTATCATTTCATTTAAGTTCACCATACTGTAGTTTGTTTAATCCTAAAGAACAGTCTGCGATTAAACAAATTGTAAATTGTGTTATAATAAATCTTAATAAATCAAGTCTGTAGAACTACAGTACATCACATTACCTTTGTTCAAAATGACTTATATTAATTATTTATGCATACTGTACTGTTTATTAATTATACTTCTTCTCAGTACATTAACTTATAATTCAGCTGCTTTGATGAAGCTGCAGCGGTGTCATGTTCAATTTTAATATAAAGCACCCCCAGACAGTGGACACATTCAAATGCATATGACCAAATCATACATTTCAAGATATTTTGAATACAAAAAATACAGTTGTAGAGCATTGTCCTGTACCTATAGTACTGTATAGTAGTACATCTGTATTTACTAACCGCACCTGTGTTTATATGTAAATAATAATAATCATACATTTATAAGAATTTCCCTTATGTATTTTAGAGGGTACAGTATGACATCCACTTACTCTTATTAAATTATTTAAAATTATAGTTCATAATTTTATGCATGAAGTACAAACCAATTTATTTTCTGCAAAAATATTTGTGCATTTAAATACAATATTTCCCCTTTGTGTTATTAGTAGACTAATTTAATTTTCTATGTCGGATGAAAACAATCTTTTTTTAAACATTTCAAAATAAATGAAAAATATGAAATACAGGTACAATTATTTCTAGAATTTCTTTGATGCTATTTATTTGAACAATAAAAAACAGATAATTCTAACAACAAAACATTTAAAAACAACATTTCCATTTAAAATTAGTTTACATTATATTATACTGTAGCTCAATTTGTTGATAATTATTCCATTTTTAGTTACATTATCCTTAACATAATAATTATTTAGCAAGCAAAAATTATTACTGTAATGTTATCGTAAATGAGTAAGAATGTTGCACATTAGGTCGATTCTTTCGAGCCTTAAAAGTGGACAAATAATTTATGTTTATAACCTTTGAGTGTAGCTCAATAAATTATTGAAAAGGTGGCGTTTTACATAATGTTCATTTTTAGCATGAGCGCATGCATAATACGGCTAAATATCATATGAATAGTAATGGCAACATCTCCATTACAGTCGGTAATCTAAGAATAGCCTACTGTACTGTGGTAGTAAAGAAGCTCTTTTGAAATACAGTACAACAATAACGTATTAAATAGTGCGGTTTTTCATTAATTGCAAACTGATGAGATATTTTATTACTTTTTAAAATTATAGCTACGACAATATTAATAAATGAAATGCTACAGTATCTCTTAAGTAAGTCTTATGAGAATTACAGTTAACATGTGGTTGTCTGGTTTTATTAATCGATTTACTGATTTAAATTAACTTATTTCAAAATAATAAATAATTTACTGTACATACAGTACAAGGTATTTTAAACTCATCACTAATTTATATACTTATACTAGAATTCAATAATTATTGATTCCGGTCTACACCCAATTCTTTCTCTTTTTACTTCCTTTAATTTCACACATTAGGTCAAACTAAGTTTATCTAAATTCCACTTAATATTTGGTTGAAAATAGTGCATTTACTAAAGTATGTATTCTGTCATTAATAATTGTTATGAACATAAATTTCAAGTCGGTAACAGGCAAACACGTGAGCTGGAATTAAACTGAACTAGTGTAACACCCCAGGAAATTATACTGTTTCCATCTGTAGCTTTAACATTGTAGATTTGTAGAAAATTCACTATAGAGTATATAAACAATTATAATACTGTGCAGTGTACAGTAACAACACCAATACAAGTACTGTAGGCGACTGTAAATTATTTAGTCGACATTGTAATGTAAATTACAGCAAAATGATAATGTAATCATTATCCAGCACACTAAAACCCCGCCTCATTCTTGTACACTTACTTTCCTCTGAAACGAAATGATATTAATATTATCGCCAACCCCAGATAGAAAGTTGCAATGTACAGGATAATTTTTGTTATGTACAACTTAGCTCATGTCTTTAACCAATGGCGTTTGTGATGCTTATTGTTTTATAACCAATCGCGTCGCTTATTCGGAGCTTAATGAATAAAATTGTACATTTATTTACAGTGTTGCTGACGTTGCTAAAATTAGTTATTTTTTTTAATCCTTTTGAAGAATGAATACTATGTTTTATGTTCTTCAATTTGGCTAGATTTATGGCCACATTACCTGTACATTATACAGCATGTTTTCATCAACTCTGTTTTACCTTTAATGACCTTCTTTCAAATGCTGCTTGCCGTCGGCGATCTAAAAGCAAATTTTTTTTTTACCGAGCTATAATTTTGCACAGTGCGCATAATAAAATTAAAACTTTTATTTTAACAGTAACTTGAAAACCATAAAGGTTTTCTTCAAACAATTTGCATACTGTATACTGATAATATACTATATATCGACTTTACTATAGTATTGTCGACTTAGTATTTTTGATTGTTTTCCATCATCCATTTATTATATATATAAGTCAATGACGCAATCTAAAGTTCAAACATGATTTTAGATGTGTTTAAAATGGGCGTATCAAGTTGATTCTATATAAATAAAGTTATTTAATTAAAATCAGACGGTCCTTTTCAGCTTTTAAATTTGGATTTTTGTCTTGCCATCTAAAAAGTTTCTTTCTTTTCTAGATCGGAATCAACCCTGGATTATTCGCTGCTTACAAAGGGCATCATTACGCAGGGCCAGGCAACCATTTCTGTAAGTTTGATTTACTTTTTTATCATCCGAAACCAGGCTATGGTGGTTACTTGTGTACTATCTTCAATAGAAACGTTTCTCTTTTTTATAATTATAATTTATTATATCAGAAGTTTGAAATGTATTCAATATAAATGTTTGAAAGTTATCTATCCTTTGTATACGTCTGGAAAAAAAAAGCTTTGGCTATAAAAGTCAGCTGGCTACCGATTAGAGGTGGCACTCGTGGGGCTACTGTATGTGACTCAGTTGTATAAGCTCACCCCTTGAGATTTGTGGGCTTTCAAGCCTATTTGAGTCACAAGTTCAATATCCTTTTGCAATAAAACGTACAGTAAAATGGTGGCTATAGTGAATCTCTTCTTATTCCATTACTTTTTGTTTTCACTACGTGCCTATTATTGAGTAAAAATATACGCATGCTCATATGTTTCTGAGCATGCGCAGAGTGACTTTTTTACTTGATAGACGAGTCATTAAAACAAAAATTTGAAGATTTGAAAAATAGTATTTTAGGAATCTGTTGTAATGTATGAAACACCACCACACGTCAGACAATGAAATGAATTGCAATGAATACTGTTTGCCACATGCCCCCACTGTACAGTAGATGTTGAGATGATTAAATTTAAATTAAGTTATATTTTGTAGTAAGGTTTATTAATTAGGGGTTGAGTACAGACAAGCATTCTAGAGTTATATGTACAGTAGGTGCATTTTGTACAGATGATAGCTAAGGTATTAAGTAGGACATCTATAAATCATGTAGTTTTTACTCATTCAAGAGTAAAAATATACGTGCTGTATGCATACTGCATCTTACAGTACTGCTTTCATGTTTTTTTTCTTAACTGTTTTTAATTAATCAATTTCAGGGAAGTGCCTATATCTGTCAGGACTAATTCCAGAACCAATGACTGCGATGGACGACTATAAACTACTAGACTTTGGAATTGGGTTTACAAATATAGTAGAAAGGACATCACGGGGAAGTGCTGATCTATCAAAGTAAGTTGGAAGAATTATGCTCTTTGAAAGAATTTAGACCAGAGATAAAGTCTGTTTTCGCCAAGTTTTGTGCCCAAATTTTGAACGAATTGACTGTTTCAAGCCTGTATCCAGCAGTTAATCAAACCCCTTTTATTTAAAGTGCCATTTTCAAACTAGAAATTGCTAGTATATGCCAAATTCATAACAATTTTTGCCCATTCTGACCTAGCCAGCAGGCAAATTCCATCTAAAAGGAGACCTAAAACAGTCTCCATCCCCTTGTTTTATCCATAATTCCATAGTTGTCCCTTTTTGAGGAAACAAAGAACTCCTTCTTGCTTCAAAATACTATGTTGTGCCACCATTGTCTGGACATTATTCTGTCTCCTTTACAAATACCTTTACAATTAAATGCTATCGTTGTGCGGTATCTTTACAATAACCTTTTATGATGCCTACCTGTACCTGTACTTAATTAAAGTTATTCTTATATACGTTCCTGTAACGCCTTAACACTGGTATAACATTTGCTAATTACTGTACAGATATTTTGATGTAAGTATTGAAGCAGCTGAGAACAAAATGATAATTTTCAAGGCTTAATTAAAAAGGGAACCTTTTAGCAACACTTTGTCTATATTGCTACAGTTTAACCAGTAACTGATAAGTCGTTAGTGTTGCTAAAAAAAAACACATATTTTCAAATCTGAACTAGACAAGTTTCTTATTGATAGTATTGTAAAACTAGGAAGAATTTTTTTAAAGAATATTGTTTGCCATGTTTTCATAATAACTTCTCAGAATTTAAATAATGATCCTTTTATAAGATGATAAATGTTGCATTTCTAAAAAATAATAATTTTCAAATACTGTAGTCATACAGTACAGTAGTAAGTCCTCTCCAACAAGATACAAAACAGGTTAATGTATAAAACCTACTGTTCAACAAACATGTCATTGCCTGGCCTTAGTGTTGAAATTGTTAGCATTTTTAATTTGAAATCTATATTTGGAAAGGGAATTATTATAATTACAAGATGTGTATAATCCGTAAATGGAATAATCCTAGTTAATTAGTTCACGCCATTAGCTTGAAGTTGTTGTTACCTTTTAAGAAATGAAGCGTTCCGGCCAGTTGGTTCTTGTCATCAAGAAATGTTGTTGTAGAGTGTTGTTTGCTTATTTTCTTTTGCTCTTTTATAACAGCATATTATTTTCCATTATAGTAGATATAATTTGTTAAATGTCACACGCACTGTGTAAAAACAATGTAATGGGGTAAACTACATTATATTTACAGAATATAAAATTGTGAAAAGATTTACCAATACTGTGTTCAGTTAGATTTCTCAAAATCTCTTTATTAAATTTATTCATTAAAAATAATTTTACATTAAAAACATTTTTTAACAATGTTTGACAAGGGCTACAGTAGCACTGTGCAGTAAAAAAAATAATTGTTTTTATTGTAATTGTGTATGTCCTTTCTTTGCTTACATTTTAAAGCTTGTTCGTGTGGATAACCTAATTCCTATTTTGTTTAAACAGAAAAGAAATTAAAGAAGGTGCCAAAATTTTGCTGGAGAAAGTGAAGCAGTATAAACCAAAGATAGCGGTGTTTAATGGAAAGGGCATTTATGAGGTGTTCAATGGTTCAAAAAATTTTGAAATTGGCCGACAGCCTGAGCCCATGGAAGGCACTGATACGGTAATCATATTATTTTGCTGTTAAGCTCTGTCTACTAGTTTGACAAAAAAAGTGGGATGTGCCAATATATGGTGGTAGTTATATACCCAAAAATGGTAGTGATATGATCATATCATGTCCATATATGAGCGCATCACATTTTGTTAAACTGTGAGTTTAGCTTTTCATTTTCATGACAAAACTGTATAGCTTTTTGAGTCATTCTCATGTTTTTGAGCATGCACAGAATGACTTTTTAACTTGACTGCTGGATAGTTGTGTGGAGCAATGTGACAACAAAGTTGACTATTTAAAGCTCTGTCTACACTATCTAATCTAGTTTGACAAAAAAGTGTTATGTGCCCAAATATGGTAGTGATATGTCATCATCGTGTCCATATATCGGCATAGCACATTTTTTTGTCACATTAATAATTAATTACTAATAGTGTACAGTAACACACGGTATAGAATGGAAACTTAATTTATATTACAAGGAGATACAGAAAGGTTTGTAGGTACAGTACAAGTAACCAGGAAGTTGGGAGGTACAGGAAAAATATGGAGATACAGAGAACTGGGAAATTAGCAGGTACTGTACAGGGGATAGAGAAACACTAAGGTATAAGGTAGGGTTAAATAGAGAAGCACAGTGAAACTAAAAAAGGGAGAAAACCGGGATAAAGTTTTGTACTGAGTTAAAACCAACAAATAAACCAGTCTTTGGATGAACGACTGATGAGTTTGCGATATTGAAATATAAAATGCAAAATCACCAATCTCCAGCAATCCAGCCTGCTATACAGTGGACTAAATCCACATCGCTCCCCACCCAAAATCTGACCCCCAGTTTCCTTCTTCCAGGTATACTCTACATATAAACCATGGCTAATCTGTCATATGCATACTCACTAGTCCATATCCTTTCAGTTTTCGTTACTGGACAGTTAGGCCTTTTCAGGAAACCCCTTTTCCTATACACCAAACTGCTTTTAATCTTATTAGAAACCATGCGAAATTATGTTAATTTTTGTGACTGCTTTAGTCAGGTTTTGTCATGTGGGTCACAGTAACAAGATAGACTGATATTAAACAACATGACACTATTTGATTAAATGATAATTTCTATTCTAAATAATTTTAATAAATGTTAATTTTTGTTGACTGTTTTACTCAGTTTTTGTCATGTTGGTCACAGTAACAAGATAGACTGATTATAAAACAAAATGACACTATTTGGTTAAATTATCATTTTCTAAATAATTTTAGTTGGGTAAATATAAAAGGTGAAATATTTGTTAATGTTAAAGATAAATATATTATTATTGGTTAAAAGAAATCATTTCAAATAATTTCATCATTTCAAACAGTAAGGTTGTTTTGGCAAGTTCTCTACAACTTGTCAAAATGCTTACTCACTCTAATCATAGTCTAGTCACTGTGTATACTGATTACATGCTGTATAAGCTGTTTTTATCAAAGTATTGTACACTGACTTTGTTGAATTTAATAGGCTGAAGGAATATGTTTTTTTTAGGTTTCTACCCGCTTTAATTTGTATCTAGTACAGTAGCACCCACTTTAAAAGGCCTTTGTATTCCTTAACCCCTGGCATCTATCCTAAACCATACATGTATGATAAAGTATGAAATCCGCCATATGTAATAATGTCATCTCTATTCCTGGATTGCGCTTTATATTCTTGGTTGTTGGTACATTTGAAAATAATTTATTATAACATATAATGATTGACATAATTCACTTATCAATCATTCATAAAAAAAAAATTTAGTTGAAAGTCTCATGAAACATCATGAGTCATGCTATCGAATGCTTTTCACAACATTGAAATTAAAATGTCTACTTCATTACCCATGAAATGTAATGAACAGCATTATATAAATGGTACTGAACTGAAATTAGATTATTTATGAAAATGCCATTTGGCAGTCACTCAGAACTCATTTGCATAATCAACATATTATATTAAGTGTATGTCTTGTTATTGGTTAGTGAGGGCAGTATAGCTTAATATCCACTATGCATGTCAGTGGTTACTTAAAGGCTCTGTCTACACTATCAAACTAGTATGACAGTGTGATGTGCCAAAATATGGCAGTGATAGTCATTATGTCCATATATTCATACCACATTTATTTTGTCAGAAAAGTTTGATAGTGTAGACAGAGCTTTATGATGATCCGAATGTGGTTCTTATTTGTTAACCTTTCTACAAATAACTTTTTTTATAGATTTTTGTCTTTTGTATTCATTTTTCTGTTCTGTATTCTGTTTATTTCCTGATGCACCACCCTTGTGGTGAGTGCCACTTTTAAAAAAGTGTAATAAATTCCAAATTTCAGAAAAAAAAAAAATATTCTTTAACCTTTTTTTTATTGCAAAATATTTGTTTATAACCTAACAATTAAATGTGTATTTTTCAGGTTATTTATGTAATGCCGTCATCGAGTGCACGCTGTTCACAATTCCCAAGAGCACAGGATAAAGTAAAATTCTACCTCAAACTGAAAGAACTCAGAGAGGAAATAGTGTCATCTTCAAAGTCTGTCGCAAACACAAGCACGGAGGGAAATAAATCTCCAACAATTCATGAAGAACCATCTGAAAGCAAAGAAGATGCGACAACGAAAAACGATTTTGACTCTAAAGAGTTAGGTAGCAATGACGCTAAAATTGAAAATGTTGAAATGGAAAAACAACCTGTGATTAAAACGGAACCATGTGGCGAGAATGAAACGGGATGTATTAAAGAAATTGACATTAAACTTGAAAAAAATATTGATGGAACAATACCAGCGTCTAATTTACATTTCCTAACAAAGGATGGGAATATAAACAATTGCTCCTCCACCCCTGCTACTCAAAATGGACTAACTCAAGAACATGTCAAAATCAAACAAGAGCCAAAGGAGAATGAACCAGAACAAGTACGGTGCTCGGCGGCGGGTGATGCCGCTGATAATTCACCACAACCTTGTAGTCTTAGCCAGAGGATGTTACAGACCGCATCCTGGGTGCAAAGTCTTCCCAGTTTGCCGATGGAAAACCGCTTTGAAGATCAAATCCCGAATATCAATAACCCTCAGCGATCTCAATACTTCCACCAACCACCACACGGCTCCATCGGTTACTACCCCCCGCCACCCCCGCAACAAATGAGCGACCAGGTAAGGATGAACCAGCATTTGACATCAACCACTTGGATGGCTGGTAACCAACAAATGATGTTTTCGTCGCATCCAATGGCAGGTCATGCTCCAATGATTTCTAGTCCGTATACGCAAGCAATACTGGCCCATTCATCTAGTATCTCACAATCAATATCATCAATATCCAATGCTAAAGGCACATCCTTATCAACATCACAACATCGTAATCCCCAAACGTCTAGTAGGTAGGAAAAAATCAACTATAATACAACAAAAAAATAACAAAAAAAAACATTTTTTATAATCATAAGTTATTGGTGTTTGCAAGAATTTATAGGCTTAATTAGGCTGTACTGCCATTTTAAACTTGTAAGAAAATATTAAATTATTTCTAATCTAAAATAAATTGAACCCTCCCTTTACTAATAACAATAATCTGTTAAATGATAAAGGTTTTAGAATTTTAATTCTGTCATATAAAAATATTTTAGGTATTTGTACAATTTTCACCCGATAATAATGTACATAATTATACAGGCTTGAACTGTAATTTTTTTAAATTCAATTCTATTTTTTTTTTAATCCATCTTTTTTACCTAACATTGCAATCTCTTATCATGGTTTTAAAACCAAATTACAGTTTCTAATTTTATTGGTAATAACAGCCAATCAAATAATAATATGAATATGATTATTCCTGATAATAACAAATATTATTAGTGTAATTGTCAGCAAAGTTTCTAAGAACAAAATTAACCATTCAACCATTTAGACCAAGTAGTCTATAGGTACAATTTAGAATGTTAAAATTTTGAGAAAATCCTGTACTATATTGTATATGAGCAATATATAGATATTCATGTTCATATTAGCTTGTATGATTGTGATCAATATATACACATACCATATTTGATCTGGTAAAAATCCCTTTTGAAAAATGCGATTGTAGAGTTGTTGGGAGTGGGTTGTGGTATTGCACCAGAAAAATGTTTGGACGTATCTTAATAATATGTGTATGAACCTATGTCCTAAATTAAGAGGCTGGGTTTGAGTATGGGGTTGTACAAGGTCAAATATGATGATGTGAAATAATTGACAGAAGTTGGTTGGTATTCACTTCCTCTATACATATCTCATTAAATTTAAAAAAGGTAGTAACACTATGAAACAAAACATATTACGTATGTGATTAGATAGATTTAATGCATTTGCAAATTCTGGTATTCTCATTGGCTTAAATCCCATGCCTGAATTCAATATACTTGTTTAATCAACGTATTCCTGCTATCACAATCACTAGAGTGTACTGACTGTACCCCTACTTTTTGATAGTTATGTAATACCCTAAGGCGGGTTAAACTCAATTTCTATTATACCTCTACAAGTTACTTAAATATTCTATGTAAATTTAAGTACTGTAACTCTTGACCCCCTAATTTGTTTACAGGTGCTGTTTTAGTATGGGTTAACCCATTTTAAGAATGGGTAGTTCCATTTTATTTCTTCTATGGCATTATTAACCCACCACAAGCAATTGTGTTGATGGTGATTTAAGAATGGTTAAACCCGTTTAATTTTTTTTCCGGGGTACCACTCAAACGCTTAAGCAATTGATGATGGGAGGGTGACTGCATTTTTTAAAAAGGCGTGTTGAATTTGAATACAGGGTGTATTTTTTTATTTCATCAACATTTCTTGTACAGTATATTTTATTTATTTGTCCATTTAACTTTTTAAAATTAAGATTCTGTATTATGAAAATAGGTCGTGTACATTCATTTATTTTGGTACATTTTCATTGAGTATGTTATGAAGTTGAGTGGACATTGGTATTTTTTATTTAGTATTTATTTTAATCTGTTTTTCAATCTTAGGATTAATTTTAATCCTATAATCCAGTGTGGGGTGCTTTTAATAGGGATGGTATTTCATCCTGTAAGATATTTGCTTGTGCAAGTAACCAGTGATTTTTAATCTTCTAATTACTGTAATATAGTCAATTCTCCTAAAAAATAGACACTGCTGGGCAGTCCCATATTGACCGGGCTAGTCTGCTTTTCAGAATGCATTATGTAGATAATGGGAAAGGATTTGTTATTGTTTTGGGAAAGGTTATCTGTGTCCAATTTTGGAAGAGTTGACTAAGAGATTATTTTTTTTTGTATGTAGGTTAGTATTCCAAAGAGCCAAGATTCTTAGCACAAATCTGATTCAATAGTTTAGTAAAAAATAATTTGTCGAAATTCCAGTGATACTTTTCCTCTGTTATATTAAATGAATTGATTTTAATTAATTAATTTTAGATGATGTTTCTTTACATGTAAGGATTGCTAATGTTTTATTTCAATAAATATGTGAAAAAGAGTAAAGCTCTGTCTACACTATCAAACTAGTTTGACAAAAAAGTGTGATATACCCAAATATGGTAATGATATGACATCATCATCTCCATATATGGGAACATTACATTTTTTAAAATTTGTCTGCTAGTTTTATATTTTAAATTCTGATATTGTAGCTGCAATATATTTCTGTGTGGATGTTGTGAATACGAATAACCAAAAAGGTTTAGATAAAGGGAGATAATAAAAGGTGTGAATCCTAAAAATACCATGTCCTATTGGGGCTAAATATGCGACCCCCAGATCTCCGAAAAAAATAAGCATATTATTGCTTCGACTTTAAAATACGCAAATGTAAAACCCCTTTTTAAAATTTAAAATATGGTTTTATTTTATACCTTGTTTGATGGTATTTTGTTTTAAATATTTGAAACTAGGAACGATAATACATTGATATTAGTGTACTTTAGCCATCTGATAAAACACTTTTTCATTCACCAAATAAAAAATTAACCCGATATAGGCTTCTGGGCTTATTTTTTATGTTGTTACTGTACTATATATCACCAATGCTATTGCTGTGTGTATACTGTATATACTGTGGCAGTGAAATTAGTTATATGTCGTAGTTGTTCATAGATAAGATCAACTGACGTGATGTTAAGCTCCGTTTACACTATCAAACTTTATGTGACAAAAATATATGGACATGATGATGTCATATCACCACCATATTTGGGCACATCACACTTGTTTGATAGTGTAGACAGAGCTTTGTATTTTAGTTAAACATTGTATAACCATTCTTATCACTGGTAATGCCATAAAGGAAATGGCTGTATGTGCTTTATCTTTTAATGTATGTTTATGTAACACCCATAGCCCTTCGGTTTAAAAGTACTGTGTTTAGTACAGTAGCAGATTGACACACGGTTACTAATGGCGTGTCCAGGGATGCTATGAAAAAATCGAAATTGGTTTTAACGAAGAACGATGACTTTGGAAAAATATGTTATCCGAGGTCGTCCAGGGGGCGCTTGTCAGTGACTTATCCAAAAATATACTAAATAAAATTGGATATATACTATTTGTTTTATTTAAAGAAATTTGCCTCAATTTGATAATCCTACTACATGAATTTCCTCCTGGGTGCGCCTTAACTAGCCTCAACTAAATTTTATGTTGGTATTTAGGTTGGCCTAGCCGCTCTTTTCTTTATAATTGCGTTAATGCTAATGTTTAGGCCTATTTGTCATTTGTTCCTCTAAATATTAGTATCATGTAATGTTAATTATGTTACAATTTGTTTATTAATAGATATCAATGTTAGCAAATCATAAATATCGCCTGAAAAAATGTTGCGTTTATATGCACCTAAATATTAAAACAGCTAGAATCTGATTATTTACAATATTAACACAATCATTGAATGCAAGTTTACTTTTTTCATGTAATTTTCATGAAATCGATGAGTTTATTATTTTAGTTTTAAAGTTGCCCAAGTTCTGTACTGACTGGTGTATCCCATATGAGTTTCAAATTTATATAAAGGATAGGAAGCACATCCATGCTTTCTAAGCTAAGTCTTGTCTGAGTCTTACTTGCACTGTTTCGGCATGATATAAGCCCACTCCATGTTCTGGGATTATATCCGAGTCTGTACAGTACTTGTATTAAAAAAAAACCTAATAAGGTTACTGTGTTTATTAAGACCCCAAACATATTTGAATAACAAACCATTACCTCAAATACATACTGGAATCTTAACATTGTTAGAACACCTATTTAATCTTATTTAATGTAAGAGTACCTCTGATAATACTGTCTTTGGAGGTATTTTAGCTTGCATTGTAAGTACACTAAGTTATCATTCAGTATTCTATATGTGCAATTCTTGTGTGGGTTGACCGATGCTGTTATAACGGTCAATAGAAAAGGACAACACTGCCCCCTGATAAAAAGCAGACGATTGTGTTGATATGCTTTCGTAAAGGTGGTAAAAGGCTTATCCGATAAATAGAGAAATAAACATGTTTTGTGCTAAATTGTGTCTCGGTTATCATAATTCAAAAATCTGTTTAATGTTGTTGCGTTTTTTTCTCCTAGATTATAAATCGTCAATTTTTAATACTGTACAAATTAATATTCATGTTTTATTGGTTACTGTACTATGGTAGTCATGATAATTTTGGAAATGTAAACGTCTAAAAGACCAAGAAGCAGTTGAAGCTTGTGAACTCATTTCAGATAAGAAGAGAAACAAGACATGACAATCTGAATGTGTGTGAAGCAGTTTTACGATTGGAATGGGAAAATAGGAATAACATACGCTTTCCTGTCGACACTCAACAAATGAGGGAGATTCATAGAGCATCTCGAAACAACCGTTGTGTAACACAAACAGCTATGGCGAGACGTAATCACGACTGCAAAAACGAACTAACCACCAAACCGTTAATTCGCCACAGAGGTTTGAATCAAGAAATAGAAAAGTTGGTGGAAGGAACGATGCTGTCCACAACATCAACTGGTTATAGACAGTGATGGCCACTGCAACACAAATACATGCAATTGAATTGAAGATGACTTGCCTTACCCTGGCTCCATCATCCCCTTCTCAAGCTTTTGTCATTCCTTTCTGTGCCGTCCTAGTCCAAGTTGTTGGAGGAGACTCATACAAAATGTTGGCATGTAGCTACTTAGATCTCATTTATGACTAAACTTGAATGAGTGGATATGTGCGCTATATAAATCTTAATATAGTACAGGTATTTCAATAGGCGTATAAGAATTTACACAAAATAGTTAGCGTGGAAAACTTGCTTTATTACAAAACTGTGTCTGGTCCTGATATA
This sequence comes from Antedon mediterranea, assembly GCF_964355755.1. Lineage (NCBI taxonomy): Eukaryota > Metazoa > Echinodermata > Crinoidea > Comatulida > Antedonidae > Antedon > Antedon mediterranea. The sequence continues at coordinate 1,527,899 of NC_092678.1, forward strand.
CAAATAACTTAATTAAAAACGTGCATACTCTTTAGAAGAAACAATATAAAATTAAGTTCTTTACAAAACTGGAATGTATTTTGTTAACATTTAGATAAATAGAATAAAGTATTAGTCTACCATAATTTCTCGATTAAGATAAAGATTTAATTAAGAACTGTACCCCACTATTGGGAACTCTACACTTTAATGTTAAGAATAGCAATGCATGTCATTTTCTTTTACTTTTGCACTAGGGTAATAATTGTGTACACATGCTATTGTGTGAGACAAAATCAACCAATTCTAATGTCACTGCCCGTGTTGTTATCGAATGTGTGCCACCTTAAAAATAAACAAATATGAAATACTACTCGAAAATTAGGATTTTATTGACCTTTTTTAGTGAACATTTTTGAATTTTTATTCTTTTGGGGTTATTTGCTTGTAACCTTTGACCTTTTTCGGTTTCCACTGTGCTTGTTTTGCATATGCTTTGAGTAGTTTCAGCCAATAGCATTGTACATCCTCCATACGTAGATGGTCCCAAATGAAGTCTCGTCCTCTGTTGAGAGAATATTATAACAATTTGGTTACATGCATTATTTTTCTTTAGCTAATAGTTTTGAATAGTGTACAGAGCTTTTTTTCCTTAAATTATTTACAGTATCTGGCATTATTACATTGTTAAAAAAATCATTCTTCTCAGTTAAATAAATTATCTTTAAAATATATAAAGCCTTTTATACCTTTGAGTAATTTCTTGGACAACTTCGTCATTAGCTTTAGCAAATTCAATTAGCTCCCTAGAATATAAAATAATACGTTGTATCAAAAAGTAAATAGGTAGTCAGGTTTGTGGTAGTGTTGGGGCGGTACACCGTGCGTTTAATTAATAAGATGCATTTTGTTTCTCAATTACTATACATTAGTAAGGATAGTTAATAACACAATTATACCTTGCGTCTGATAGATCCTGTTTTACCGGTATATAATGTACCCATGGTTTCACCGCTGGATAGAAGAACTCCAACCACTCGTTACCAACATGAAAGACGAGAGAACTGCACAGAAACAGATGCTTAAACCGGAAACTAGCGGCTACACCACGGAAGTTGAAAAGGTACCTTGGGGGGGAAAAATAGAGAAAAGTTAACCTTTGATGGCAGTAAAAGACGAAAAACAGGTTGGCATTATCGCATTGATTGATTCAGTTAACAATAGTGATAGGGAAGGTGTCTGGGCGACATCTGGTAATAATGAGAGTGATATTAGTGACATCATCAATAGCGATTGTGGCTACGTACTTATATTTACAATGTTCTTCTAACGTTACTTCTTTGGCTGGTGGTAAATGTAAAGTGTCCTGAAAAAAAAAAAACAATTATGAGGCATAGATTATTTATCAAATTATTGGTTTTTAGTAATAGACTATGCTTGCTCTACATTATTATATAACACCTAAATAAATTCCTGTCATTTGATTGGACGATTGTGGGTCACATGGCGTGCACTATTGAACGGTCATTTAATAGTACTTTTTTTCGTGTACGAAAATTATTTTTTTATACTATTGCCTCTTTTGTACTTCCGCCGCGAAATTGAATATTATGATTGGTATTGCGATGGGAATGCATTTTTACAAATTTTAAATGCCTCATTTAAATATAACCTTTCATCATTCACCTCATGCCATTATTTATACACTCATAAACATGAATTATTATCACGTGACATTTAGTGTATAGTAATATTGTATTGTATTGTATTGTATTCTGATTACAAATTTACATACAGCATCTGATTTCCAAGCTTGGTTCTTGGTGTAGAGAGCGTCTACAAGCTCTGGTTCCTTTTGCGACAACCTAACTAGAGGGTCACGCTCGGCACTTGTTCTGCAATAATAAATTATAAGTGTCATCGGTTAGGACTATTGTAAACTAATTGTTGTTCATTATTTGTATATTAATGTAATAATTTTCTTTTGTACTTTATTCTGTTCTTACCTGGAGCCCCTGAAGAATGCTTTGGTCTCTTTCTTATCCCATGGCAGTCTCTTAGCTTCTCTAAAATAAAAGAAAAAAAGGAAATTCATATGTACGTAGACTCTGTAGTTCAAATACTTAACCTTTAAGTAAGATGTCATACTGTTTATCATGCAAATTTATTAGTCATTTTCGTTTGTATAATTAACACTGATTAAATGCCTTTATTAAGATTCATATACACATACTTGTCCAGAGATTCACGCAACAAATCCCATCTTCCTAATCCGGTTGGGAATATTGGCCACACCGCTGGACCACCTTCCCAGAATGTCCATGCTGGATACATTATGTCTGAATGTTGGTCATTAACCTGTGTGCCACAAACGTAATAGTTCATAATACAATTTCAAATGAAGTCTCACATTTTAATTGAATTAGTGGTTGTGCGAGGAGTTTTTTCTTGTTTTCAGATTTATTTGGTTTAGCATACTTACTTTACTAAATGAAAGGACAGGTTTGGCATTTCCATACTTGGAACTCTGAGGCCAATCTCGTGGGTTTAGGATAAACTCCATGTCCGGAAGCTTTTTGATGATTTTTAGAATAAAATGCTCGACTCCGCTGCACCTGTTAATAAATGGACATCATAATGTGTAGTTTATTCTTCAAAAACACTTGACACCAAAATATTTAATCATTATCATCATTAAATCTGTACTATGTAGAATTTTGAGACGATGAAGCAATAGAATTAGGGTCAGAGGTTAGAGTTCACATACCTTGCAGGAAACATACATTTATCCTCACGGTACATCTTGTGGTTGATGATTTGATAGTGGGTGCCAAAAGCTTTCGCCTCTTCAAAATCTTTATTGGTAATGCCACCCTTTTCTTCCCAAACCTTCATGTCATTTTCAAGAACACTGTTGGAAAATAATACAGGAAAAAAAAGAATTTAGAAGTACAAGGCCAAAACGGTTTTTTAGGGGTCGATGTTGGGTAAAATAAGACTGGGTGGAAAGCTATTAAAATATTGATTTAGGCTGGTCACTGTTCCCTACCATCCTACCCTAAATGGCATGTACAGTCATCTTGATTGCAAGGCTCATAGCTTTCAACTGCACTAGCAATTGCTTTCAAATACGGTTTCCAACGAGCATCTGTAAAAAATGAAAAAAGCATCTTAAAATAACAAAGCAGGAAAAAGTAATAAATAATAAATTGATAAAATCCTTGTTTAATTTCTGCATTATTTATTAGGCCTAGCCCTGGGCCTAGGCCTCATATAAATTATATACTATATAATATATATACTATAGGCTATAGTATCTGGCGGTAATGCACGATGTCGAAATTTAAAACAAAATATTTATGTGCGCACGGAAATAGGGACAAAACGACTTTTCTTTCTTCATTGGTCGCATCACAAAGCGTTTGGGTCCTGAATTATTAATGCTATTGTGACGTGTCCTTACGCCGGTAAATTATTTTTTTCCTTAAACTTTGCTTTAACCCACTCACTTTCACTATATTTATCCTCAGTAGTTGTGTTGGGATCACAATCTTCATCTCCATTTTTACAAGTCTGACAATTAATTTGTAATGGTAACATTAACAGTAAAATAAAAGTTAACAAATGCAGAAACCTCTCCATGTTTACAAAATTCTCCACGATGTGATTCCCAGGTCAATGTTTACGTCATCTTGGGTCGATTACGTCACTAACAGGCCTCCACCCATAGAATTACATTTTATATGAAAAAGGTGCTTAAAATCATTATACCAGTTAAAAATAAAATACTAAAATCTATATAAAAAGTATTAATAAATTAGATAAATAATCAATATATTATTTGGAATGTTTATTATTAATCAGAATCATTTATTAATATTAAAATTGGAAGAACATTTAATGTTCCTGAGAGCGATTTTTCTTTTTTCCTGTTTAGTTTGTTGTCTTTTTCTTTTCTCAACACGTGCATTTGTTTTGATTTTTGCCTTTTAACAAACAGTTAATTTGATAATAAATAAGTGAATCAGCAAGTATTTATTCAGTGAATATAATCATCTTAATAGACCAGGGAACATCGTAATGCTGTTTAAATGTTATATTGAGTTTTATAAGATGTTTTACTGAGTTTTTATCGGCATGAATGATTCTCGGAGAATGCAGCAGCCAAGATAAGCCTCTCATCTTATCGTCTGCCAACTTGGCTGTTCTTGGAATTACTTCTCGGCTCGGCAACCACCACCACCAACGCCCCTGCTGGCATGGAAGACAGGAAGAAGGCGTCATAGCAAGAGCCTAGAGGTAAACTATAAAGACTGAAGATACACATTCCTATTACAAAATAAGTAATATTATAAATAAATGTTATTTTTTAAAAATTAATAAAAGGAAGTCTCAACTGCTAAAAAAAAAACCATTTATGATGTAGGCCTAGCCTATAAAATGTTGCTAGGCTAGGCTAGCTAACTAGGCTAATTACTACTAGCCTTAGCCTAGCTAGGCCTAGTCTAGGGAGGTTATTTCCCATAGTTTTATATTTAAAAATAATTATTTTATTTTTTATCATATACTTGTTATTAAATATACCATTCCGTAGATGGGAGACCATCTGGGAATAACGGGTGCTGTATACGGAGCTGGGGTCCCGTTAGGCATTTGAAATCAGCACTGCTGACTCTTATGGCAGCCCCTGCATCTAGTATCTGCCTCAGACCTCTGGTCAAGGTGGGCACTGGACGAGAGAAGCCCTTGATCAATGTTAGGACCAATCAAGGTGCTTTAAACAGTCCTGGCTTTGTTTGTATCAAACCTGTTAGTGGCGGTAATTATCGCTGTTGGTTTCGATTAAATAAAATAAAAAAAAGTAGTGAATTAATATTTTTATGAATTAAAAATTCTCTAAGTTTTGTTTTTGTACCTATTTTTATTCAGTATTTAACAGAATTCAGGAGGGATAACTAATTGTCAATTGTACAGTGTCAGTAGTAATTTATCTTTACTAATAATAATATGCTATGAGCTTAATACATTGATCAGATTTTACATAATTATAATGCAGTATTTTGCACTATGAAATCTATAAATATTCACAAACAAATATACTCTCCCAAAATTCATACAATTTTTTTTTTATGTCCAGTAAAATCGTCGATTCTGATAACATGTCACATGCTTATATAAGTTTCCTCTTACATGTTTTCACTGACCGAGAGAGAGCCTGAGGATTCCCCTTTTTAAAAAAAATGTCTCTCGTCTAAGTGGCCAATGAATAAGATACTGGTAACTTTAGAACATATAGATATTCGAGTTAAATGATAAGAAGCAATTTTGCCAGGTAAAATTTTTGTGTGCTTTATTATTATTATACAGTCCCAATTATTCATTAAAAGTATCATGATGCATTAAAATACAGATATAGCCCCCTCTATAGTTCACTACTTTTTTCTTACACCTGGGAATTTTATAGTCTCAACCAGAATATAGTATTTGAAAAGACTCTAGATGTTTTCCAAACCTACCCAAATTATTTATATCATGATTACAGACTTATTTAAATCATTTTATAACTTGTACAATTTATTATAAGTTATAATAAACATTTTTTTTGTGAATTTGCATATTTCGAATTTATTCATACAGCAAATCTAAATATTCACAAAAATGTACTTTTTAATGTCAATTTATGCCTCATTTTTTAGAAAAAGACATTCACTATACAGTACTAAAAAATGTGTAATGTGTAATTTGGGATGGATGTGTACATATTCCATACCAAATTTATGCTTTTTTAATAAATAGTTTTCACTAAATTAGCACCATTAGCAGTAACCCTAATACGGTAAAATATTTTTTTTTTGTTTGAAGAAAAGAAGTGAAATATTTAAACAAGAAAATAATAAGCATTATTTCAATTTACTTCTATTTTCTTTAGGAAGTCTATCTTCCGATTTCCATCGGCATCTTTTCCCTCAAGCAATGCAGAGTGCGTTGATTAATGCAAAGGTTTCTTTTCCCCGTCGGGGCACGTTACGTTATCTTCTTGGACAGGTTAATGATAGAGTATTGATCCCGCGAGATGTTTTGACCTATAACTCACCTCAGCGCATATTAGCACTTTAATATTGTATTTCGTAGTTAAGTTTGCATAGACAACAGGGTTGTGTTAAGGTTGTTTTATGTTCTAGTCAGATAAGACGTACATTATGTTAATTGCCTGTCAGTTCAGCGTGCGCTTTAACTACTAATTCAGCTTAAAAAAACATAATTTTTACATTACATACATAAAGAAGTGTGAAAGTCATGTAAAATCCGTATAATGTGTTTTTTCCTTTTTTGTATTATGTTTGTATTATCATACAGTATAATAATTGATTTTATTAATAATAATATTAATAATATTAGTAGACAAATAATATGTTTATGTGTTGAATGGTGAAAATATTTTATGAGTTAAAAAATCATCTTTTCTATTAACAAGAGGGAGTCAAGTTGAAAAATAATAAAAAATAATGAACTAAAAAATATAAATTCTAGCCCAGGGTGGGCTTATATTCAAGTTGGCATATATATCCCAGAATGCCTGATAGGTAGGGTTGGTTCAACCAGCTGCTCGTGTCAGTACGGTAAATACGTTTTTTTGCGAAACATAATCCAAAACCCTGTAGCTCTGTCGTGAAAATAATTATTAGCGTCTGTTTTATGAGAAGTTTCATTTTAAAACTTGAACATAAATGTTTCGTTTTTGCAAAGAAATGTTGGAAATTTCGGAAGCAGCCACATACTGTACAAATGTAAGTAAATTAATTTATTTAAAAATTAGCTCCCGATGTAACGTCGTTTAAACAAATTTTTGTCTTATATAAGACTTTATAATGAAATTACTGATTTTACTGATGAGTTTGTTTGTTTATTTATTGTTACGAGTGTTTGTATATACGGGAACATTCCCACGGACGTAGTTTTATGTTGCGTTGAATAGCGAGAACACAATTTGCGCAATTTTATTAGTATTTTTGCACCTCTCCTCTCAGTGAAATTTAAATGTTATTAATATTAAGCATGATATATGTAACGAATTACAAACATTTGTTATAAAGTGAACTATTTTTTTAAACCATAAAATGAAATTTTTCCACATATTAGATATTGTTAATATAAAAAGTAAACATACATCCCATCCCAATGAGATATGACTTTAATACTAAAAAAAGAAAGGTTTCAAATTGACTACTAATAGCTAATACTTCAGTATGTATAGAATTTCAAATTTGACAAACCATCGTGATTAGATGTGCCAAACCCGTCTAGCACTTTATCCCAAGGGTTTGGGTTCGACTCTTTTCATGACAAACAAAACACTTCACTCTCAACAACTTTTATGCGTTGTTTATGTAGAGCATCTTGTGTGCATTTTTTTATACTATGAACACAATTTTTACCTGCAGTATTTAAGACTAAGTTAAAAAATTTAGCTTCAAAGTCAATTCTTGAAAATATTATTTATTAATGTTGTATTTCTATAATCAAGGTTTTGGTTTTCAATTTAAAATATTTATTTCATCTTATTTGGTTATATACCATCCAATTTAACCTCTCCCTTTATATTGATTTTTATGCATAATGGATGGACCATGCTTAAAACCAAATATATTCATCTGTGGGTGGGGTTTGTGGGGTGGTAATAAGTCGTTTTCAAATTAAAAAAGAACCCCTTCTTGGGATGGTCAGTACAGTGTTATTATAGTGTATAATAATATTCATTAATCCCCAAAAAAGTTTGATAATTAATTTGAATCTAGGTTTTATGGATTATAAAAAAACGAGTTACTCGTTTTTTTATAATCCATAGTCATAAACTGATTAGATAGCGCCGGGAAATGACCTACAAACAGTGTTTGCTCAGCCCATAGGCAATATGACCCAGTTTTCATTGTGATCCCTAGGTTGCTACTCGGCTAAAGCTCTGACGTCATTCGCAGGCAGATCAACGCACACATGCTGGCCGCGCTTGATTCGGTAGCCACAACTGAAACCCTTCATTCCATTTGTTCTTCCCGTCATCCAATTAAACGTACCAAACTTTCAATTTCGCTTCTCTATCTCAGGTCGACTAACAACCACTTTGTTGTTTTGAAAATTTGTAGGTAATTGTTTAATTCTTTTGAACAGTTTTGTGGTTCAGCTGTATGTTGTGATAAATGCCGTTGCTAGGCTTTATACGCAAAACATCCTTTGCCGTCATTATGAGTATTACATTAATCCTGGTTAATCTTGTAATTAGTCTTTTCACTTGACATACTTTAGCCAATTATTGACCGACCATACTTATCTTTGACCGTAAAGTCTGGTGTCATATTCATGATTGATTTTTGTTTCAATATTGCATACATTTTTTGTGTGATTGTTATAAAATAGGGCGTTCAAAAGTAAAGTCTGTGTAGCCAGGAAATTTGCTTTCTAAATAGATAGATAGTTATTCCAAAAGGTTGTCATGAACTAAAGCCTCTTTACTAGCACTGCAGTGCTGGTCTCCGGTTTGAAAGAGCACTTGAGGGGGAAAATGTGTTCATTTGAACCCTAATAAACTCCCTGGCTGTGGCTGAGGACATGAAGTTGTGAGTCATGTCCTTAATATTTAGGCTGTATAATTACTTAATAACCAAGATATTGATTGCCCTAGACTCAAGATGGCTAAAAGAATTGAATTTTGTGTATGATGTGATTCAAGTAAAGCCCATTGTGAAAAATGTTTTTTCTTGTGCGTTTTCTCCTGTGCAAGGATCGCGCATTGTTCACAGCCAAAATTCAGTGCATGTTTTTTTCATGTATGAATGTTGTTAACCTCATTTCCTATCCTTCATAACATCTTATTAGATCATGCTTGATCTTTCTCCTGAAGTTCAAAATGGTAATGCTCTAATTAGCTACAACATTATGGAGTTAGACTTGAGGCAGTAGCTAAGTGGTTTCCGTATTTCTTTGATGTACATAATGCCTCTACCTGATACTAATTTGCAAACGAAGTAAAATGAAATTTTATCTCATGTTGAATGTTGCCCCAACCATTTCAATTCAAAGAACATTTATTCACGTCCAAAAGACAAAAGAAACCATGGGTCCAGCTGCTTTAATTCAAGATGCATCATACAAGGTCACTTTTTCACGCTCTATTACAAATTAAACAAAAAATCATTAAAAATCTGGTGTTGAATGAATGCAGTCCAAATTACAACAGTACACAGTATTAATATTATAGTATAATATCTGGTCTTTAATATAAGAGATGCAATAGTCTTTCTTGGCCTAGGTTACCTGGATAAACCAACAAATAGCCCTTACTCCTTGAGGAGCGAGATATAACTCGAAAAGTAGAAATTTTCATTGAACACCTCTTTCCACGAATGGTATAGTCCATGAACTATGCTTTTAGTGTAAAAAATGTTAGGTTGTAAAAAATCAAAATTAAATAAAATTAAATCAACAAAATTATTCTACTGCAGTTCTATATTTTTTACTCCAATAATAATAATAATTTTATAATTTATTTGCTGCAGGAGAATACTTTTGACACGTATAAATTAATCTTCTTCTTTTTTTTTTTGCACTAGAAATAGCCAGGTTATTTTTAGATACTGTATAAAGATTTTATTACATTTAGCAGTGTTTGATTCTGTTTATAAATCTTTATTTATAAGAATTAAAAATAAAAATGTGTTATGGCAGGCAAGTCATTTATTACATCCTATCGCTAACTACACTAAGTCTTTGATTCACATTCCCTAGAATTTAAACTGACAACCTTTGCTATTACCGTCTTCAACACCTTTTAAGAGACTTAAAATCTATTTAAAATATGATAATATTTGTATAATTTGCCAGTGATTCGACATGAGTAATGCACTGATCTTGACACAGTTGCAAAGAAAGGTTCAAAAGACGGCGTTAATTGTTGACAGTTTGTCATTTTTAGGTCACACATCAATTTCTACACCTTAAGACGTTTCCTAATGTTTCTTACAGTGTATGATTTTTGACAGTTTCAGTAATAAAATTCAATAGTTAAATTATATTAATGATTTTGCTTATTATTTGAATTTCATTTTCACATCATGTCTATATGGGAGCATATCACTACCATATTTGGGCACATCACACTTTTTTGTCGAAGTGGTTTGAAGGTGTCGACATACTGTAGCTTTAAAAATAATAATAATTGAAAGCAGTTTTTATTTTAATCGTTTACTTCCGCTACGGTAAAAAAAAAATAATACATTAGTACAAACTAGTGTTCTATGACCTGATTATAATGCGATTTAAATTCTGTTCCATCCCATACTTCCACAATATATTCCCAATACGCTGATGAGAATTACGATAAAAACAATTAGTAAAGGCGAGAGCGACTTGTACGTTGCTCTTTACTAGATCCTGATCACCTATTAAATGAATTTTTAAATGCTGTCCCAATCCCTAAAGTGTGATGATAATTAGGATAAAAAATGAGCAATTTTATTTCACTTTTCGATATTGCTATCTAAATTTGTTACCAGGTACGCGTACCACTACTGATCATCTGGGACAGCAGACTCAACTAATTAATAAGATAACAGGTCAATTTTCTTAATAGTTTTTTGATGTCAAGTAAAAATGACTTGGCATATTGCTTGTATACACACTTTATATAGGCTTATGTAATAAGCATATAATCATCATTCCATCTACATACTGTATCATTATCAATATCAGGTTGTGTTCATCCATAGTTAGGTGAAGCCCTTCTCCAACAATTTCCATTCTCTAATGTCATGCCAGTCATGCCCAGGTTGCCATGTATTTGGTGTTCTGTCCATCTACCTATTATCATCACTTCCCCAACAATTTCCAGTCTATTTCGTGCCTAGCTTACCTGGATAAACCGACAATAGCCTTTCTCCTTAAGTTGGAGCTTTCCCACAAACAACCATCTCTCCATCTATAGGTAATCCCTTCTCTAGCAACTTCCATTTTCTTCTGTCATGTGATTTGGTGATCTTATCTTGCCATCTTTTCTTTTGCCTTCCTCATCCTTTATCTTTTCTTGAACATCTTCTGTTTATTTCTTTAAATATTGATTTTTCAGTAAAGGAAAAAAAAAGAGTATGAACTTTAAAGATATTTAAGTCATAACTAGGTAAATTTCTTGTTCTGAAGCTTTTTGATTACTTTCAATTTCCAAAATGAATAAATCAATAATTGTTGAATATTAAACAAGAAATATTTCTTACAAAAAACGCTGCTCGCTTATTGACGTAACAGTTTTAAAGATATATTGTCCCTCTGAAAAATATTTTTTACTTCAAATTTGTTTTTGAATGTGTCATTTTATTGTCACATAAGTTATTTTACCTGAAAAAATGTAATTAAAAGCAAAAAATACTTCAATTGTCTGTCAGACAATGTGGTTTTTGAGTTATAATAATTAAACGTTTCTTTTCTCTTTTTATAATGTGAATTTTGTTACAGAAGTGAATAACTTTGATATGAAACAGACTCAATTTAGTTTAATTTATTGCTAAGGTCAAGTCTGGGGGTCACTTCATCACACCTAAGGGTATGTTCAGACTCACGGAGTTACGGTGGAGTTATGTACGCGGCGTACATATTTTTGTGTCTCAACCATGCCGCGGATTAGCGTTAGGGAGCTGTTACTCCGCGCCAGTGGCGTTAATAACTCCAGCGGGAGAGGGTAGATTTCATAAGGCTAATCCATTAATGCATCAGTGATTTCAACCTCTGGTCAACGTCAGCCAATGAAAAGACACGACCGCAATTAGCAGCAGTCTATTCGCGAGGTTTTTTTTTAATAGCAAAACAATATAGCCTATTCCTCGAGCTAGCCTAGATCAACAGCAACATTCTAATTAAAATGAAACGTGTTACATGGAAAAGTACAGAAGTGGCTGATTTGATTTCATTATGGGGCAGCCCTGAATTTATAGACAAGATAGAAATTAGAAATTGGAAAGCTAGCGCCGGCAACAAGATGGCTGTTTTTAAAGAAATTGCATCTAAACTGCAAAATTCTTTCTGACGAAGTTGGCGTCGGCGACATGATTTCACAAAATTAATTAAAATCATACAAATAATGGCAAAGTCATTGTCCGTGTAATAATTATGTTCGAAATTACTATCTTCTGTAAGGGTTTGCAAAAAAATCGGCAAAAAAACCATTACATTTGAAGGTAACATTGTATTATATTGCTAGGCCTAGCTAGTGTTGTAAACTTTCGCGCACGTGTCACTCTCAGCTCTGTTGTTGTTATTGTGTGTATGTATCCCATCGGCTGTTTCGGTATGACGGAACTTCCGCTTTAAACGCAAGACGTTTGGAATGCTAATCGTTGTGTCTGAACACCTTGACTTTTAACGCCTGCGTAGATAACTCCACCGTAACTCCGTGAGTCTGAACATACCCTTAGATACTTCAAGTGTGAAGTATCATATTACAAACAAAAACTTTCATGGACTGTTTTGATAATAATTCAATGATTATCTGACAGCGAAATACAGTATTGTCATGGGACTCATAAATACCAGAAATGCAGCTGGTACCTATAAATTATAGTCGAGTTTCCATTTTAGCAAAAATGTCAAAGTGTAGTACTATAACTGCTGCTTGATTTCATCTAATAAATGAGTCATCTTGTGTGACGTACAGTAGCGGGCTAGAGCAGCAGCGTGATTTTAAAAAAAAAGTTCCAGCAAAGTGGGTGGATTCATGAATATTCATGATGCTGATTTATGATGGGTTGCTTGAAATTGTCAGCTGTGAATATGGGTCATGGCTTTGTATAGCCTTCTGTTGGGTCAAGTTTATGTCTAATCCTGTTGGTCTATTAAATGCCCATTAGTTTGTGTAGTGTGCCCTGATTTGCAGTTATTTAAATCCCGCAATATCCCATGTATATTAAGATCAGCCTTTAAACCATAGAAATATCCAGGATAGTACCTAGAAGGGTTTAGTTACTGGAGTGAAGTCCCATGAGGCAGTTTAGTAGACATTCTTCTGCAGCAGATCTGGTACCAGCTATATTGGTCACCCTTTCAACTCCATTCTATCAGAGAAGTAGTCAATTTTTAATACCAAAAATTCATTATTTGCAATAAACATAGGACGACAGATATTTTAATGTCATGCATCAAAACTAGTTTGTTTTATAATACGCCAACTACTGTAGAGTTTTAAAATAAACTTTATTAACTTAATCCGCTGGATCAAACGGCAGGCAGTTTAATAGTCGCCAGCCTCTCGATGAGACATTTTAAAGAATTTGTACGAAAAACTTAATTAACAATTCAGTAAAACTTGTACAATGCAATAGAACTAGTACTGAATGACACATGATATGAAATTAACCAATCAAGTGGCAAGTCAACTTCATCACTGCTTACTTGATGCAATAAAAGGAAATAAATAAATAAATAAGTTATTAACATCAAAGTACAGTATGTTTGTAAACCACACAAAACAACAGAAGAGATCTTCAAAGTTAGTTTTTCTACCACTGTTTGACATATATCTTTTAGGAAATGCATTAACTTAAGTCTAGTCATAGGAAGACAGAAAGCCGTCTTAAATCTGATGTGATTAGTGAAATGTCTAAGGTTTGTAGAAGCGGAAAAGTACAGTAATTCACAATACCCTTGCTTTGATGGCGCTTTAAGTCGTCTTAAGACGCAGTGCGTTACTTTCGTTTGATACTACTTGTTGTACAATTTTAAAGAGAGAACAACCTAAAAAATTACGTATGCTAATATCATAGTAGGAAATTATCTTAATTTTAAATACGGCATGATGAAAAATGAAAAAATGTGAGTTTTTTTGTGAAAGTGAAAACATATTTAAAAGGTCAATAGCATTTGATGATTGCTCTCAGTAACTTTACTCCTTACATAAAAACTCACCAAAGAGGACAAGTACACAAGAGGACAATGCACACAATTTCTCATTTAAGATTTTAATTTGCAAAAAGCTATCGTGTGAAAACAAATTGTATACACTGTATATGAAAAGTGCATTGCACCAGCATTTTTGAAGTAAATGACTTGTGAGAATTTATTTTATTAATATTGTGTTCTACCATGAATTAATTAATTCCAGAATATTTGACATTCTCAGTGTCTTGTCTTGTGTGGATCATGCTTTGGCCTAGACCTTGGACTGACTTTGAACTGTACAGTTAGCATACAGAATATTAAACATTGTTTAATCTATTTCTATATATTTAATGAAACATGGTTAGAGCTATTTTTGGCTCTTACTTGCTAATGAAATTGCTGTTTGATTTTGAATTATTAATGACAAATTTATGCTATTACGCACATCGAATGTCATAGTAACGTTATAGTTGATGAATGTGCTATGCACCCTAAAGACATTGCTCAGTTTACATTATGATAATGACCGGGTGATAAGGTCAATAGTGTATACATACATACACATATGGGATCCTCCTCTTCTACATCGTAGAACTGGAGTCAAAAACCTATTCAGCACCAAATAGCCTACTAAGGTGTTCGTTAAGAATTTTCTTCGATTGTGTAATGGCTTTGGCTTGCCTGATTTCTATACTTAAAATATTAGAGATTTTAATCCACGGATCACGCGTCGATAGTACCGTCTTGTTGGAACAGCAAACAGTGAACTGTGGACAATGAACATCAAATCGATCATTTTTCAAAGCAAATTCCTTTAGAGATAGGTAAAGGTGGCAGGAGAAAATAAAAAATTAAGATTTGAAAGAACACAAGAGATTGAGTTTAGTAAAGGATGTAAAGAAAAGAAGGCTGACATGGTATGGTCATACCGTATATTTCGGTGTATAAGTCGCACATGTGTATAAGACGCACCCCCTAACTGAGAGTAAAATATCGGTATTTTTTATATCGTCGATGTATAAGACGCACCTTATATTTCATCAAAACAATGTTTTTTTTAAATTGTAATCAATATTATTGTAATAATAATTTAATATATTTTGTTATATATAACGGCGTCCTTTATTTAGGTTTTTTCTTACCTAGGCTCGGCCGCGCCCAGCCTCAACAAGTTGTTTCTAACTTGTTATTCATGAGTCTCGCACCCGCAACATTGAGTGCATGACCCTGTGTGTAACACGCACGTGTGTGGGCTAGCCTCGCTCGATCATTTTCGAGAGGGCGCACGTTTTCACGGACAATCGTATTCGATTAGTATCTATGTATCCGAGAAGTGTTTACGCTAGGTCCATGCTATAATCAACTGGAGAATATACTAGTCGAATACCGTACAACATGTGGCCGCCAAGAAGGGCTTGCGCTGGGGGTACGGCGGTCGGCGATCGTGCGTATAACTATAATAAATATTATTCCAATCGTAAACGTTTACAAATGAAATTTTATCGGAGCGCCTAAAACAGCTCCATAATAAACAAATCTTTTCATCATATTTAGTATAACATCATGCTAAAATGCCTTGAAAACTAGGCAGAAGCAGGTTGCCGTTACGTTAGTACACTGTAGCTAAGCCTAGGCTACTCAGGCCTAGCCAACGAGGTGACGATATGTACATTCTGTGTGGTGAGGCATTTATGTTCGGTGTATAAGACGCACCCTTAATTTAGAGGTCAAATTTGCGTGTCAAAAGTGCGACTTATACACCGAAATATACGGTATACTCCGAATAAAAGAAAATACACCTGCTAAGATCAGAGAGGCTCAGTGAAAGACCAAAAGAAAGACCGAAAACAACATGGATGGCAAACATCAAAAAGGCAACAGAACTTTTCACATGCGGACTGTCCTATACACATTCTTGCTCAAAAACTTTCAGTTTGGTGTTACACAAATGATACGCGCAATGTCCCCGGCAATGTCTAACAACGATTAGCGTTTAAGATGTGATATGATAATATTTCATTATTACTTTATATATTGATAAATTTATAATAATGCACTGTTCTTTAACGTGTGCTCAAAAGTATTTTGATGCCTATACACACCCCGCACTAAATATAAACCTCAACCACTCTGGTAATCTGGTTTTCTGAATGTGCATATAGGCTTTCTTTCGTATTATGTTTTATCTAATTTGTACTCAATTGTATTACCAATTATCAGTTATAGCTACTATCTGCAATTAATTGATAGATTAAGTGAGACCTCTACTGTTTCAAACTTCATACAACCAGCATAATCGACATGTACAGATAACTATTTAAATTCAAATTGACAAATGGATATTCCTATGTATGATATATGAAGTGGTATTGTTTACTGATTGAGTTACCACGGTAAACTATTATGAATAAATAAGTAAATATTTTTTGTTATGCAGTTTAGACATCCTTACAGTAATTATGTCAAATTGTCCTCCACATTATTAAGGGTACCAGGAAATTCCTTTCTGTTTGAATTTACCACCAACGCAATTATTAGTATTATTTTTAACTTCTGTACCGTCAGAAATGTACAGTAGATTGATTTAAAAAGATGTGACCTAGCGGTTAAGACGGAGTGACGTGAACTATAGCCATAAAGGCGCAACAGGTTCAGCTTTTATTTATTTTATTTCATACGCATCCAACAGCGAGTAACTCGCCAATTACAAGATGGCTAAACTATTTTATCATTGATTGCAAACTTAGTCTCATTTGAGTTTTAGGGAGTGGAGTTGAAAGAGTCGTGAGTTACAACACTGGCAGTAGGTTAGGATTGATACCCGGACCTTGGGATTGGAAGGCAAACATCAAGCTACAGCTTCACTCCAAAGCTTTTTTACCAAAGCAAAAATGTGCAGTGTAAATACAATATAATTTAGCGAAGAGATTGTTGTTGGCGTTATTCAGCAAAAACAGATAGAGTGATGGAAACTAGTTCATGGCCACTCAGTCATTTACTCTGATCAACAGTAATATACAGAATGTACAGTAAACAACAAATAAACTTGCATCAAAACACCTGTGTAATAATTCTATAAAGAATTATATGACATCTTTAACAAAATTATTTGTCCTTCCATTATATCTTATTGACCTTCATAGATTGTGAGAGACACAAGAAACAAAAAAAAAACACCTGATGATTTTAGAAATATTATAACTGGATGTTGATTAAATACATTTTGTATTGTACATTTTGTTATATAGCAAATGTAGTTTAAAACCTCCCCAATACATTTAAAACTGTGATATTATATAATATTTCAGTCAAGAGTCCTAGTCAGAATTGTTTTCCGACAAAAGAGGCAACAATTGTCGTGATCTAGAGCTAGTTCAGCCTATTTTACCATCATTTCCATTGCGGGGTTTGTTGCTCTTAATGCAGTTATACTAGTCTATTTTATTAAAATTTTTACCAAACAAAAAAAAAAGCTTTTACGAATGTATACTTCCAATGAATCGATACAGTATGTTTTTCTTGTTCATTTTCTGGTCTATTTACAATGAACTTTATAACGTGATAAAAGATCAACTGTAATTATACAAATTTAACCTTAAGGAACATTAACAAAACCACAGTACTTAATAACCAAAGTATACTACTGTAACCATCTATCAGCGCCGTCATAAAAATATGTAATAATACCAAATTACCTTGAAAATGAATGCATGAATAAAAAATAAACATTTAACCAACAAATATAGTAATTAAACAATATGCAATTTATATGAATAACATTTTGTCTGATGGAATTATTTAATATAGATACATTTACTATATTAAATGAAATACTGGTATTGTACAATATAATATTGGAATGGATATCAATTATTATTGATATTATTATTCTCAATTACGTAAATTGCCAAGGGAGTTCATTCACCGTCCTTCTCACTCAAGATACACAGAATCTCCACATAATATGTGTTATATTACAAGTCTTTGGAAAGTGGAGTTGTTTTGTTTTATTGGACATCTGACAGGATTTGAGCCTAGGATGGTAGCCAACTATAACCCCACTCGATCTAGCGTGTAAATGGGGAAATAACCTGCGACTTGCAGCGTACTGGGCTGAAATGTGTAGACTTTGTGTTGCGTGTTACCACCAGTGGCCGTTCATCTGTCAAAGATAGGGGCTGAATGAACCAGTACACTGGGGTAACCAGTACACTGGGGTAACCCCCCTACTCTTCCAAAGGATGCACTGGATTCTTTAAAACCTCCAGTTTTAATTCCTTATCCAACAAGACTAGTTGGCATTAAAGCAAATACAGATTGTAAAATATCAAAAACCATGGTGCATGTAGTGGTCTAATGACTAATTGCAATTAAGTAGAAAATTCCGGGTTCGAATTTCGGTTGAAACACAGATTTCCTGATGTGCACCTTTTATAGATTAATTTTCAGTATTACACCTGGATAGTTTTTCTATGTCTGTGAATTTAAATAAATTTTTAATGAATACAATTTTATAAATTGGAAGAAGCAATTGGTGAATTAATAATAATAAATTCTTTGTTTTTCTTACATTTGCTCTCACTAGTAGTAGTAACTGTTATTGTTATAATTGATTTTTTTTTTTCAATATTCTTTATCGCGTTCAATTTACAACCCTATAGCCATTCATCGACTTATTCTGTACTCTAGCGGTCAAGCACTGCCCATTAGGCTACTACGGCTTAACATTGCCTGGTCAGCCAGTTTAATTAAGTCCATTATTAGAATACTCCCCATAGGAAGTCTTTTAGATTGACCTCGTTTATAAGTTCAATGTCATTGTTCCAATTTTTAAAAGTGGATATACACCTTTTAAAACAGATTAAAGTTCAGTTATAATAGTAGTGAATATTATACTTGTGGATTTATACGTGCAGTACCAGATGCCATTTCAAATATTTATTGTGCATAAAAAAGAATATTTCTTAAGCTCTGTCTACACTCTCAAGAGAACGGTTGTTGTAGCATAATAACCGAAACATATTCTAAACCTTACTTTCACTACAATCTTTTTAAAAACATGTGTGTATCACAAACCTAATTTTATTTGCCATGCAATATTGCATTATGATTTCGTTCATTTGAGGGCCTGAGTGAAAACCCAATGACTTCTACCTCTAATGTCAGTGATAATTACCACTTAAATGGCGCTCCAGTATATAGTCGATTTTGTGATTGTAAACTGTTATTTGAGAACACTGTTTAAATGTGTTTCATTTCTGCTTTTAAGGAAAGGATTAATAAACTATTTGGTTATTAGCTAAATATTTTGAATTTATAAAAATTTATTTTTAAATATGAATAAAAAAATAATTTTGTAATTTGAAATACATATCAACTATAGTAAAGTACTTAATTAAATATTGACATTATATAAATATTGTATTCTAGATTTTGTTTATAGTGTCAATATTATATCTATTTTAGATGGTACTTAGCAGTATATTCTATGTTTAAAAACAGATGCATAAGATTACATTAGCTGATGGCACCCCTCATCATTATATAACAAAGTTGAGCATTTGTTTTCATTTACGTTTAATACTACGCATATTGATAAATGATCTTCCCACGTCAGCACGCTATCAATTGCACACTGTCCATATGCTTACATTGTCACAGATGCGTTGGCACTCCAAATATTACACACCCACAACTGTAGAATTACCATATTGTTTAATTAGTTGATATTGTTGTTGGACGGTAGGACATGGCTGTAGGGATGTAGACTTGACAAAAGAATCGTGCCACAGATGGTCTTTAAAGCCCTCTTCAATATTTTGATATCAAGGATTTTGGATTTTGAATTACAATTTTTTATCTAGTAGCATGATCATTATGGACCATGTCAATTTTATTCTGCTGCAGTTACTGCAGTATTAACTAAATTTCTGTTTATTTATGAAATTATTTACACACTTACACTTACACATTTATTGCTGTGACTGCCTAATAAACTTCTATAATGAAACAAAATAAAACCATGCATTATTTAAAATGTAATACAATTTGTGAATCTTTCACAACTGAAAAATAAGAAAAATAAAATGAATTTGGTTTGATGTGAAACTACAGTATACAATATTTGAATTAAAGATTTTAAATGTCAACAAATTTATAACTTTATCACAGCTGATTTCCATTTTTATTTAGTAGTTTATTAAAATATTGAATTCATTTAATATATTAAAATATTTGGTTTGATAGTATAGATATTTAGATTTATAAGTTATTAAACGTCAACACACATTTATCAATAATGGATACATGTAATAAAAATTGTCCTTGGCTTTCTTGTGTGGGTGGAGGCAACATATGGAACAAACCAACGCATTTATTACTAGTTGATATTTATTATTGATCAGAAAAACTCATAATTTATAACAATTTATTGAATGAAAATGTGCTTATTCACAAAAATCTCACAGTATTATATAGCTGTATTAGATTTTTTTTAACAAAGATAAAAAAATATGCACAACAGCGATGAAGCAAAATTTTATTTTTAAAATCAAAATTTCTCCTAATTTTATTTATTGTACAATTTTAGTTATTGCCAAAGAGTGGCCAAAGTCACACCTTATTGAAGTAGACAATTTGCATTTTTTGTAAAATTAGTCTAATCCCAATACCAGCACACCTGAGCAAATTTGTCTGTTTTTTTCGGAAAGTCTGGTATTTGGAATGTTTTTTTAATGGTATTGGGAAAGTTTCTGGTTTTTTTTTCACATAGGATCATTTTAGAATACATTGAACAGACCTACAAGTAAACTGGGTTGGTGGCTGCGGATATCTAATTCATGATTTGCGAAGCCATACACAGAGCCAATATGACTCAAATTTGACTCGTTTTAGGCTTTGATTGGCATTTCCATGATGTTGACTTTTTAACTCGATATTGGTCATACCCCCTCAGTTGTCAATTTACCATACTAATAACCACCAGCTTGTTGTATATAATTTATTCCTCAACCTTTAGTTGATTTAGCTTTCATCCTTTTTAGAATATTCAACAAATTTTATTTCCATAATATCTAACAATCTTAAATATTTAGATATTTTACCAATTTTGTTTTGTCTTTAATCCATCTGCCACCAATAAAAACGCACTAAACGTTTAACTAAGTTGTATGTTGAATACTATTCATCTATCGACTTCTAGCTTTATTAGGGCAAATGATTAGGATTACTGTATATTGGTAACAATTATTTTTAACAGCAAATTCTACAAACTTAGTAGTAAGCAGATAACATTCAGTAACTACAGTAATTTTTAGAAAGATAGCATTGTTCTTTATATATTTACTTTCACAAAAATATAATTATAGACATTCAACCTTATTTGCTAAGTTCAATAAGCAAGGTAGACTTAAAATAAACAAATTCCATATTTGAAAGCCAATGTATTTATGGAAGTCATGTTTTATTCATGAGTTAATATACTGCATTATGTGGAGTATGAAGCCGTCTAGCAAGCCACGCCTGGTACAAAAGTAGTTCCGTACTGTCAAACATAATCATTATGCGATACTGAAGGCTGCCTTGTCACTGTACTACATTAATAAAATATGTGTTTTACTACGACGACGACGCCAATGTTTTGGACTGACCTGGGAAAAGGAGCTATTATCTTGATGAGGAAAATTGTTTTTCCTTATCTAGTTCTTCAGATCTTTGTAGTAAACAATGGCATTATTTGTAATTTATAACTATAAGTTATGGCATAATGTTACATAACATCAATTCAGTCCTGTTTAAAATTAACAATCTACTATAACATAGCCTGGCATCAACCCATTTACACAACCCTTTTAGATGGGCATTAAACCTCTTTTACGTAAACATCAACATACACCCCCCCCCCTCCCCTTTCCCACCTTTACAAACATCAATGCATTCTTTTTACATAAACTTCAACGCATGCGCCCCACTTTACAATCATCAACACATTCACGCCTACATAAACATCAACGCACTCTACATAAAACCAACACTTTTCCTTTCCAATAACATCAAAATGGCGTGCATCATTTACCACGCCCTATCATTACATCAAGTTCATTATTAATTTGTAACGATACCAAGAAGACGCTGATTGCCTCCAAGAAGACGCTGATTGCCTCCGTGAATAATTTATTGACGAGATGTATAATATTCTATAATTGTTATCTACTATCAAATTCAATCAAACTTTTTTTTGCATAATTACGAAAGCGTATTTTATTGTTTGTTAACAATCGTCTTCTGAGAATTTATTATCAATATATGAAAGTGGAACAATTCATTACTATCTCTATTGTTACATACAGTATATTCATATTTACAGGTTTATTTTATTGCTATTGCAAGATGGTTTTGTTTTTATTTACAAAGATATTAATAGCTGATTAGGCGGTAACTGTATCTATAATTTATACAGTATCACTATCATAGACTCTGATACAGTGTCACATTGTATCATATCAAGGCACCACATTGTATAATATGCGACACATATGAAATGTGCTGTATGTGTCCTATAATATTACATGATTTGTCCACAGCCGAGTGGTTTGGACACTTGACTGTCATACAGAGAGACCCAGGTTAAATTCCCGACAACTCCAAATCTACTCAGTTGTAAATGAGTACTTAGTTGAAAATTCCAAGGAGGATAAGATAGCATGTAAAAGAAACTGGCCACCCTACAACATTGTGCGGAGGCTTGTCAAATGAGCTCCTAACAGCTTATTCACGACGTTCAGAAATGAATACTGGACTTACCTTTATCGTTAGAAACATAAATACTATCATACTAGTACTAAGCATAAATACACTGTACCTACAAGTTCATATCATGTCTAACTTTTTTCAGTCTTCGGTTGTCTCGCTGTAACGTTTCTCATTGACTTATTTTTAGCATTATTTTGTGCGATTTAGAGTTTCTGTCTTCACCGGCATATAATTGGTGTCGTAAATTTGATTCAGAATTTTTATAGTAATGTTCTTCTGCAAGCAAAATGTAGTTAAGTATCTCTTGATGCTTCATTGTCGTTGTTAAATTAAAAAAAAAATCAACTTGCATCATTTTTCTTGGTCTTTCAACATTAAGTATTTTGAACCAGTAACATGTCTTGCATTTGTGAGTAATTCTCTTATATAATATATTTAATGTCTTTTTTACCGGTAATTCTTTTAGAATCTTTCAAATAAATAAGATTATGTAGCATTACAAAAAATATGTTTTTAGTTTGGACTTCCATAAATTTTGCCTTTTTTGCTTTTCTTATCCATTCTCTCATAAATAAACAAATTATTTCACAATTTTAATAATCCATTTCTGAAATAATCTGTAGCCAGCCAAATAGTATAATATTACTTTGTTTGAATAATAATGAACTACTAATCACAATGATAATAGCTTCATAAATAATTTATATAAAGACAATGTTTCCCTTTAATTCTCATTATACAGTATGGTCAGATTTCTTAGAACTAATCAATGTATTGCAGAGTACATTGTTGCTACAGTATAGCTTTTCGTTCTTGGAATAATGATTCTCAATATGTATGCACTGAAAACAATATTAATTGTATGTTATAGATATTAAGTTATTGTACAATGATTGGTAAAAAAAAAAGATGAAAGATGGACATCTACTGTACACATATTTAGGTAAAATGTGCCCCCCCCCCCCCCCCACCAACATTAAAAATAAAAAGATTTACAAGATTATACTTTATTCTCTGGTTTACTTTGTTACTTTTAAACACAGAAAGTAGAATAAATTATTTCTAATTTGAAACTCCAGGGGAATAATAAATATATTCTAACATACTTGTTGTAGGATACGTTTTGAAACGCATCGTTGAATTTCTGATCCTCATCAATGAATATCTTGTCGTCGTCTTCGTATTTTAGAAACATATTTAACTACATATCTACTTATGTTTGTCTAGACAGTCAAATTGTATAATAGTCAAAGTGACCTGTGTAATGAATATTGCAACTGTAGGCTGAGTAGTTAATATATCCTTAGTTTCAGTTGCATACCTTGATTTGTATTTTAATAGTGATACTTATAATTTATATGTAATAAATTCCAATACATTATAATATTAAACTATTTAATTGATGCTTTGTAATGATTGTGTCTTCATATTTCTTTCTGATATAAAGAAGTATTGTTCGTATAAATATTAAAATAATTATTGTTCAATTACTTAGTTAACTTCTTTTAATGATATTTTGATTTTCATATTTATAATTAATAATAGGGTAATGTTTGTATGTTTTTAACCGCCAAAATAATCTTAAAAGATGATGATAACCAATGATGAGCTATGTGGCAAAATATAGTATTTTAATACCAATAAAAAGTTTCATGAAGTCTACCTGACAAGTAAATGGAAATTTCAAATATAATAGGCCTACAAGTAAGGTTTGTAGGTGCTAATTTTGTTGTAATGATCGTAAGCCTGAGACACTGCCTGGGTTACTGTGCCAAGCACCTCTTTGCCCATCACAGTTGTATTATGTCACATTTAACAAATGTTAAGGTCGATTAGATACTGTCTGTTAATCAAATTCCAAGATTAATATCATAGAAATTGTTACTGGTATTCTGTTCTTTAAGCCTTTTGAAAGCATTATCTAGATCTCTCTAAATTCCTGGCCGTGGATGTTGAGCCTTCACACCCTGGTGGTATAGCCAAGCTATAGTGCAATATTTGGAGCTTACAAAATGTTTCACATACTCTGAATTGTTGGAACGCTTTAAAAGGTCATTTTAAGTACAGGACTAATGTTATGATTACTGGAGCGTGACGAGAAACAAGGGCAGTGATTGTTGAGTGGAAGCTGGCACGCAGCCGAAGACAACCAAATTTGACAGTACAAATTAACATAGTTCATTCCTCACTCCTCCCGTGTTTGCATACTTTGAAGTTCTGAGAGCTACATCTCCGTAGAAATATTTACATATTTTCATCTGTCGTCGTCGGTATGCGCTCCTTTGATGTCTCTGATGAGCGAACATGTAATGGAAACCAACAGAGTGAATCTTTGATTTCCAACCGACTAGGAATGCTTCTTTATTCCTGAATAATGTATATAATTGTTTTGTAAAATTTAGAGTTTTAATATCCATTAGCGTCTATAGAAAAACAAATTTTGTAGGTAACCTCTCATTTTTTGCTTGAGCGAGCCTAAATAGAAGAAAATAGCTTAAGAGCCCCCATTTTGATGCTCAGTCATAAGAACCCATGAAATAATATCAACAATTTTTGTTGGGTTCAGCATTAGGTCCAACTGAACTTTTGAAATTGTTTTAATGTGAAAATGATAAATGTTGCACCTTTATAACATCTTCAATATCCTTTAGGACATCCATATTCAGATTCACACTTTCAAGGGGCCAATATGGTCAACCCCTATTAGAGGAACACACTTTGTTTGGAACCCTAATATAGAGGTTGTAAAAGGTGTATTTAAAACAGTATTCTTATGTGTAGACTAGTGACATTCTGTTTGTGAATATACAATCAATATTTAGAGAGTTTGAAAGGTGGGACTATTGTTTTACTGTACTTTCATGTAACTCTGTTTTATTTTGACATTTGCAACAACCCGGGCAGCAAGTTCACCCTTCTCACAATTTGGTTTTGTTTTAAACAATGCATATTGTATGTTATCACTTAAGTTATGCATTGTTCACCATATGGTGTTTGATGGTTTTGTTAACTTCAATTTCACAATTCTTAGAATTTTGGTAACGCTTCCAGCTGAATCTATTGTTGAATAACATTGCATAGTCTGTGGAGGGCCTAATTCATTTAGCATTATGTTTTGTTGATTGCAAAATGCATTATAATCTGTATCGCAACATTTGAATCACTTTAAAGTTAAGTTCTTTTTACTGCAAACACATTTTTGGCTAAAAACTGCACCACTAATTCCAGTTAATTGACTTTACAACATCAAAATTGATTGTCCATTGCTACCTATTTTTTTTTAATGCAATGTAACAAGTTTTGATTGGCCCGTTTGTACTATAAACTGGAGCAGTAATTAATTCACATAATAATATCAACTATTAAGTTCTTTTTACTGCATGGAAAACACATTTTCACCACTAATTCCAGTTATTAATAATAATAATAATAATAATAATAATAACAGGATTTTTATAGCGCACATACCACTCAAGAGTGCTTAAGGCGCATTCAAAAAAATAAAAACAAATCATACAAATGCCTGACAAATAAAATGCAATTTCTTTGGAGGGTCCCCATTCGTTCTCGTTCTGTCGCGGTCCCGGACCCCTACCTAGGTGACCAAACAAAGGAGCAGGATAAAAATTTTTAAATGACTTTACAACATCAAATCATCCATTGACCTATTATTATTTTCAAAATGTAACAAGTTTATGTTGTCTATAAACTGGAGCAGTAATTTATTCAAATAATAATAGACAACTTTTATCTTTCAACAGAATCTGGCCCCTAGATAGATAACTTATCACTTTCAAAGCATGCCTTTAGTTCATGATCAAAATTAAACAATAATTGAGACACTAAACAAAGTTTTACAACTATACAATTATGTTTTATAGATAACTTTCAGTCATGTGACCTGACACATGCCTCGTAATTCTCGATCAAAACAAACAACCAAGTTGAGACACAAAAGAAATGAGAACAAAGTTCTGTAATCATTCTTGATATCTTTTTAAGAGTTTATTTGTTTATATTTGACCAACAGAAAAAGGAAGTTTGGCAGAGATTGGAATGTTGGTACTGGTAGGGTTATTCCCCTGTATTATTAAACTACTAGGAATTATATTATTATTGTATCATATTCATACTATCAATATTATTATATTGATTGTGTGAACATGATAGAGTAACATAATTGAACCTCTCTGTGTGGACACGTCCCAGGACACACATCCAAAAGTCCGGTTTGTTTGTTCTTTCTATCTAATCAGTGCATTTAGTACCTCTCATAAGTGGATGAATTAGTAATGTACAGTTGAACCAAGGCAATTAACTTTAAAGATCAAAAGGTTTATCTTTTGCGACACAATCTGTTTCATGCCCCCTTAACAGACGCAGCACGCTGCAAAGAATATGTACGCAGTGCAGTGCTGTTGATATTTGTTACAGCCAGACATAAGATCAAAGAACTTGGCATGGCGAGATTGTTAGATTGCGATGGTTCAACCTCCTTTTTTTTTCTTGGACAATTCTCATACTGGACACCGTCCAAATGGACATCTCCAAGAATGAACACCTCCAAGAATGAACACCTCCAAGAATGAACACCTCCAAGAATGAACACGTCCAAGAATGAACACGTCCAAGAATGAACACGTCCAAGAATGAACACGTCCAAGAATGAACACGTCCAACAATGAACACGTCCAACAATGAACACGTCCAACAATGAACACGTCCAACAATGAACACGTCCAACAATGAACACGTCCAACAATGAACACGTCCAACAATGAACACGTCCAACAATGAACACGTCCAACAATGAACACGTCCAACAATGAACACGTCCAACAATGAACACGTCCAACAATGAACACGTCCAACAATGAACACGTCCAACAATGAACACGTCCAACAATGAACACGTCCAACAATGAACACGTCCAACAATGAACACGTCCAACAATGAACACGTCCAACAATGAACACGTCCAACAATGAACACGTCCAACAATGAACACGTCCAACAATGAACACGTCCAACAATGAACACGTCCAACAATGAACACGTCCAACAATGAACACGTCCAACAATGAACACGTCCAACAATGAACACGTCCAACAATGAACACGTCCAACAATGAACACGTCCAACAATGAACACGTCCAACAATGAACACGTCCAACAATGAACACGTCCAACAATGAACACGTCCAACAATGAACACGTCCAACAATGAACACGTCCAACAATGAACACGTCCAACAATGAACACGTCCAACAATGAACACGTCCAACAATGAACACGTCCAACAATGAACACTTCTAAAATGAATACTTCTAAAATGTATTTAAATGTAACCTAAATTAGGTATTGTACCTTTTGTTATATTACCTTTGTATGTCTATTGAAGTTAAATGATTGTGTCTATTACGTGCCTGCTTACCTGGATAAACCCGACAATAGCCCTTTTCCACGAAGTGCGAAAACGTACTATGTTACAGTGGTTACGCCTGACTGATTCTTTTGTATCGCCTACTCTATGCCGGTGAACAGTCCCGGTATGAGAAAAAGACGAGGCAACGATTTGCAACGTATCAACAACAATTAACTAGTCTAACTGTATTTTTGCCCCCTGTTAGATTAACAAAACAGGGCAACGTTTTCCAACGTATCAATCCTTATACAATGTATAATATGAGATCAACTTAGCCACGGCTAGCTTCTCAAGGTTCGTATTTTCTTCCTCGTTTGTGACGTATCGCAACGTTCTCAAACTTCGTGACTTGTCTTCGTGACAGTACGAAAAGAAATGATGACGGTAACACGTGGGAGTGGTCCCACAAGAGGGCGCTAGAGCGGACTGTACCATTCTTAATGAGGTGAATTTGGGTAAAATTCTTCTTTTCGTAATTGTTTCGCACTTCGTGGAAAAGGGCTATTGTCGGGTTTATCCAGGTAAGCAGCACTTATAGACTAGCAACACCATTTCTGGTTTGTGTAATTTTCTAGTGTTGACTGTACAATAATCTATTTTTGTCAGCCTGATTGGAATGTACAATTGGAGTGTACAATAGTACTTTCAAACAGAAATACTACAGTTTGTTATTGTTTTAATATTACTTCCGTTTATAAATCTCCTTTAAACATTCAGGATATCCTACAAGAAATACAATGGCAGAATTCACTCACAGATATATATTAAATACAATTGTGCTCTTGTGAATTCCGTAGCCTATCCAACAAATAGCAAATTGTTGGAAGATTATAACAGCTGGGGGTTGGACTTTGTCAGATGACATAGACAATGTCTGGCTACCATATGCTGGTCAGCTGAACGCTGCTATCACACATGAACTGGCCTGTTTTTCTAATTCTTTGTCTGGCTATTTATATGCTTCGCTATATAGATACTGGAACTATTTTTGTCGCTGGCTAGTATATTAATATAATATAAAACCATAGTTTATATTGAAAAATCCCAAAAGAATGCTTTTCTTTGAAACCGGATGGTACTTGTTTATAAAAAAAGATAGCATTGCAGCCTAATGTTTACTGCATTAAAACCAGTTACGTCAAGTAGTGTTTTTATGAAATGGCGTTTTTCTGTAGACTCATAATTATTGGACAGAAAAAACAATATTCTGCTGAATAGAAACAAGACCTAAATCAAGGTCATTGCCATAATTAATAATTAAAGTGGCCATATGAACATGCTCAGCAACAAGTCTAGTTTGATTTTTACTTGTAACAGGTTTTTTTTCTATTACAGTAACTTAGATGATAAAGTCCATTCCATAGACACAAAGAAAAGATAGATAAAAAGCCTTATTTTTTTCATTAAGCATTTCTACATAAACAAAAAGATTGATATAGCAACCCAGACATACACATTGTCCCTCCAGTTTGAGCGTATTAACTTTTCTTCTGATAACCATTATTAATTTAAAATTTTTAATGCCATCTTCATGAATGACAATAAATTTTGACACATTTTAATTAAGAATGTGATTCGATATTGTGTTGCCATATATTTTGCACACTTTAATTAAATATGAACTAGTATCTCTGAACTTTGCAACCCATAAACTGATGGACCAACATTTATTATACATACTAACTGATTTATTTTTATTGATGCTTAAAAATAAATGATAAAAAATGTTGAAATTCTTGGAAATGCAACAGGTCAGTTTAATCAGGGAGGTATCATTTTTATACCACCCTCGTTTAATAATGTATATAATTGACTTTGAATGGTTTGCTCAAATCAGTTTACAAAAAAACTTTTAAGGAAATTGTTTGTACATAGTTTTTCTTTGATCTTATATAACCAATCCATAAGACAAGAACTGGTTTGGTAAATAAAGCCTCAGTTTTTCACTTAAGCACTTATTAACTCTGTTGACTTAGGTTCTATATGCACTATCAAACTTTATGTGACAAAAAGAGTGTGATGTGCCCAAATATGGTAGTGATAGGACATCATCATGTCCATATATGGGCACATCACATTTTGTGTCACATAAAGTTTGATAATGTAGACAGAGCTTAAGCAAAAAGATTGATAAAAGGTATGTTTTATTTTAGAAACTAAACAACATAGCCGAATATTATAATATCTGTAAGATACCAGTAGTGTGAACCTAACCTACAAACAACATAGCATAGCATAGCATACAGTATAATATGTAAAAATAAATTATAATAAAACTTATGAGTTTGTACTTTTCTGTGTACTTTTTCTGTGAACTATATTTAAACATATGAACTTATAAGCTTTCTAGAGTATTGCAAAGGCGTACATTAAGTGGTGTCCAGTTAATAACCATATTGCTATTTTGTATCAATTACGAACAATTTGATACACCATCCTCTAAGGCCCCGTTTCTGCTGCCAAAAATATACCGTATATATACGGTATATTTTATATACGGTATATTTTTTGGCAGCAGAAATGGGTCTCATAAAAAATATACCGTATATATATGCGGTATATATACCGCATAAATATCCCCATCGTTTATGGATATTATACGGTATATTCCAAAATATACCGTATATTTTGTACCCCGTTTCTGCTGCACTCAAAATATACCGTATATGTGACCCGGTCCATGACACGAGGTCAAAAACTAACAGAGCGTGACGCGTTTGTTTGGTTTTTCTGCTGCATTGACACACACGTGTATAAGCAAGCAACAGATCAAAATATCACTGTGGACTGAAGAAATAACTATTTTTGCAATTCAATTGTGGGGAGAAGCGAAGGTTTGGGGGAGACTGCATGGCAACAGAAGAGATACCGAGATTTACAAAAGTATCTCAAACAAAATAAAAGCAGAATTTGTGGTAGACTTAATAACGACAAAGTTATCGGCAAACGCCATCGTCTTCTTTGCATAAATCTAGTCAATGCCCATTCTACATTTCTAGATTGTTTGTGCGGTGTAAATTCGTTGCCACTTCTGCTCATTAGATTTAAAATAGAAAGCAATGCTACGACGTTTTGAGAAACCATCATTGTTTTGTTTTTGTCCTGTAACCTCACTACACAAGACTCTAGGTCAATCCATACTTCCGTCTCACGAAATGCATTTTGGTTAATGAAAGCCAACTTTTTTACAGCCTACCCACAAAGTATGTGCAGCGGAAACGGTGCATGAATTTCATATACGGTATATATACGGTATATTTATACGGTATATTTATACGGTATATTTATACGGTATATTTGGGATTGGCAGCAGAAACAGGGCCTTAATTGATCCTCTTCATTGATGTGACTGGCAGAAAACGTTTATTAAGTATTTCTGACGATTTAAGCATAAACGAAAAGTTGCGCGATAAATTATATACAGTATATAAACTTTAATGTTTAAATTTCATTTCGTATTGTATTATACAATTTTATTATAATTTATAGTGTTTCGGTGAGCAAAATCAGGCAAAATAAACTTTTTATTTGAAGGAGTGCTATCACCATATGGTATAAAACAGAACAGAGGTCAACCTCCAACCACAATTTGCAATGTTGAAATCAAGAAAATTATGAATGTCATATCACTTGTAATTTTAGAATTTCTATTTTATGTGAAATAAACATATGACTTGAGACCTGATGATATATCCATATGGACAACCACTGGGAATATGGAATAAAGCTATTAATCCTGCTAATTATAGAAATCCTACAGCTGATTTCCATGTGATTCCAAGGGTCTGCCTTGTCCATTGTTTATCATTTACTGTTTGTTTAAAGTCTGGTGTTAAAAATGAAGAACGCATGTTGTCGAAACATATTTTAAAGGCGTAATAAGCTATGATAATAATATTAACTAACAGGTTTTGTTTTTATTGATGTAATAATGAATACATCATAGAGATATAATGTTATTATTGTATAGCACCTAGTAACCAAAAGTCACCATCAATAACAATAATCTTATAGATTTTGATCAAATCAAATATTTGTAGTGTGATTAATATTATACTCTCTCTTTCTTGGCTAATTTCTTCTTCTTTAATACTAGAAGAGTTTAAATCTGGATTGGGCTAAACATTTTCACTAACAAATTTGTTTATTTACTGTTAACCAGAAAGTGCATGATCAAATATACTTGTCTTCACCTGTTTCAACCAGACAGTTCCCACGTTTTATTATCTATTTTATTATAAAGGATTTTATCAAAATACAATGTAAACACAATATGTTAATTTAAAGCGGTTATGTCTGGATCATGACTAGTTATAGGCCTAACTGTACATCAGTTGACATAGGCGAGTCCAAGGGTAAAGGTGCCTACCTCTCTTCTCCAAATTTTCAGAAGCTTCAATGCAAGAAAGAGATAGGGACTTAATGGTTAAATTCAGCACTTCATTTTTAATTGTTTACCCCTCCTTCCAGCACCTTAATTTTTTACTAAAATAGGTGGAAGTGCGCCTTGTCAACCCAGAGGTGAGATCAAATTGAGACTGGAAGGAGCCTGTACAACCATAATATCCTAAGAGCCAGTTCACAACAGCCCTTGTAAAGAACACTTGACGTGCCAACACATCAATTTAGTATTTTAAACTAAATATTTTATTAAATGCCATTTAACTTTTTTATAGTTTTTTTTTATTCATGTTTATCTGCCAAGTTAATTTATTTTATTAACCACTTAAATTTGTTATTTCTTTACAATTTACATTAAAAATCATTAAACAAGCTAATCTAAAATATGGAACAGTATGTTCACATTATATGTTTTTGTAGTTTATATTCATTGCAAATTAAAATGTATTTAATATTCAATGGGTATTATTATTAAAAAGTTTTTAATAACCCATCTTGTTGTATTATATGTTAAGAGGATTTACACATCTTGGAATAATATTTATACTAAGAGCTGAAAATATTAAATTAAAAGATTGTACAAGGCGGAGACTGGTACTAAGAGTGTAACCTTATAATGAGACCAACACATTTTACCACTTCATATGTATTGTCAATTAGTACTACTGTAGTAGTTGTAGTATGGCAACAGTTGGTACTACCACATTTATGCAGAAGAATGAAAAAACAATTATATTTATATTTATTTAAACTTATTTTTTATTTCTTTATTCTTTGTACTGGAAAGTCTTTTCAGTAGTACTACTGTTCTCCCACAGTGCCCAGTATTGTGTGTGACAGTGGCTGTGTGTTTACTAGTACACCAAGGTAACCCCCAGCCCTACTCATCTCAAAGGATGTATTAGGTTCATTAAAGTGCACATGAGCTATATGTGTACACGGTGTACCTACGGTTTATAGTGTATCCGGGAAGACTTGTTGCTACCAGAACCATGGAGCGAGTGAGCCTTGAACCCTTGCCAATATGCTATGGATTTGAATTACGGTTCTACTGTCTTAACTGCTCAGCCACTCACTTACTTACACTATTCGTCGTTAAGTATTTTGCATGGAATATAGAAATATGATAAATGTCGCTTTTTAACTTGGTTATCAATATTCTTCCCTACCATTCAAGACCAGGGTCGTGGGTTTCGATTGTGTTATGTGTCATTTATGTATATGATTTTTTTCATGGTCATAAAATAGGAGCAAGAATCATTGGCTATTTTACAAAAAGCTTATTACTGCAAAACCTTTTAGTCTATTTCGTGCCTATAGCTTACCTGGATAAACCGACAAATGCCATATTCTTTTCGAAAAGAGAGATATACTCGAAAAGTAGAAAACACATTTATTTGTGGGCTTTCAGGAACAGTTTAGATGAGAACATATATAAACACATAACCATCAATACGCTATGATACCTTGGCAGTTATGTGTTATTTGTTATAGCTCAGTAATACTAATAGTGTATCATCAAAAATTAATCATCAATAATATTATTTTTGTATGCAGCCGCATTCGACTAAGTGAGTCAGCCATTCAAGTGCACAGGGAATACTTATATAAGTTTAAATGTGTCAGAATAACCTGTGTCTTACAGCCTTCCTTGTACACAGGTGTGGACAACATACAACTTTCTACTTCCCTAAACTGTGTTGTACAGCTGCCATAATATTGTGGCTGAGATGGACCAGTACACCAGGGTAACAACCCTCTCTCTTCTGAAAGATGAAATAGGTTCTTTAAAGTGCACATGAGCCAGATGCATACTCGACCTCCAGCTCTAAGTTCTTATCCGAGAAGACCAATGAACATTTTTTGTTATATAACAATTTTTTTGGTCTGAATATCACTTCTTGATAGTACACAATTTCATCTATCCTGGCATAAAAGCAATTTACCTTTGCTGTTTGTTAATATTATATTATATTAAATTGTAAACATATTAATAAATTATGATTTTATTGGCGAGTGTGATAAAATTGATTGTCTACAGACTTGGAGTCTTTTTTACCATTATCATCATCCAACCTTTGACAACTTTCATAAATTTTTTAGTTGAAAGACTTAAGCGAAAACAAATAATTTTCTTAACAGACTGATAGAACGAACTAACAAAGCTTTAATAGTGTTTATATGATAAATTTACACATTTGCAACATATACGTTGGCTTCCAAAATACGAAAATTAATTTTGCTACGCGTTTAATGGTCAATTGGAAATAAACATTTCAACAAAACGAAGTGATAAATTGCAAAAGAAAATTAATATTAATTAATAAAAATAAATATATGACAAGATAATATACAGTATTACCATTAAACAATATGGTATTAAATTATTAGAGAATTATATAAATACTATAACAAAGATTATTATAAGGTCAGGAAAATATGCGTAATACATAATACAATATTATAATAATTGTTAACCATTTATTTCTAATAAAGAACGAATTAAATTAGTTTTCAGGAATGCATACTAGATGCTAAAATAAGGTTCTAACCTTTTTCCAGTATCATAAGCAAATTCCATAATACGGCATCAGGCCCGTATCCAGGGGGGGGGTGGTGCGTTGGGTGCAGACGCACCCCCCCCCCCCAAGTCCCAAAAGGTCCACTAGGCCTATTTCCTCGGCTGGTATTTTTTCTTGTCTTGTTTAACTAAAGACAATATCATTATATATATACAAAATTTACATTATCAATGGTATACAAACAAAAATATGTTAATATAAAATGAAAAAATACCGGTAATTAAATTACGGAATCTGAACTGACTACAAACTCGATGTGAAAGATGCGCAGTCGATCATGTGACGACAAGCAATAGCTTAGCGCTTCATGTACGCGGTACGCGGTAAAGTGTTTGCTGGAAATACAGACAACCGGCGGTAAAGACGTGTCTGAAAATACAGACATTATTGAACACGGCGAGGTTATCATCGCTAGCACTCATGCATACACTACTCAAAAGACGTGGACTTAGATCAGGTCGTGGATTATTTGCAAAAAAACATCCAAGGAGGCTAGAGCTTCATACGCTATTACATGATCGTCATTCTACTTAAACAGTAATGAATCATTTAAAATAAATCATTGTCAATTACAAACACAATTTAATTAAGAATTTGTCATTTTGTTGTCTTCTATTAAAAAAATCACGGTAAGGCCCATTTTGTTGTTGAAATTAATTTTCTGCAGTCGGTCAGAGTGTTTCACTGTTTGTTAAGGCTGTTTCGCTGTCTGAGTTGGCCTAAACATCATGAAAGCGTTAAGTTCTGGTGTGTCCATCGTTAAACTAGCCCAAGCCACAACAAAGAGTCTGAAATCAGTCTTTAGAACGTTAAATAACGCACATTTTGCCGGGGACTTCGGTCCCTGGACCCTGACCGGGGGCCCTTGGCGGCCCCCTGGCCCCCAGCCATTGTTGCTCGCTTCGCTCGCACTCCCCCATTATAAATGCTGCATACGGGCCTGGGCATCTCATATGTATCACATGTGATTCCTGTATTATGTTGGTTAGGTTTAAGGTTTATGATGTAAAATAAAACGTTTTGCTTTAACAATACTGGTTCAAATACAGTACTGAAAATCAGCTGACCGATTTTCTTAAATTTTGAAAAGATTGGCAATAATTCCATTGCAAAAATGAATATTATATACTTTATATTCACATAAGATTCATATAACCAAATTGATAAACATTGACAATTTAAACAATGAATAAATACATGCAAACTATGACAGAAAACGGGGGGGGGGGGGGGAGGTCACATTGCCTAAGGTCACATTGCCTAAGGTCAATTTGGCAGACTTTGAAAGATCTGAAAATTATCAGTAACTTTGACATGGTTAGCAAATTGATTGAAATGAGATTTGTTTTATAGAATCTTTATTAAAATCGCTGCAGGGAATTTATCATAATAGGTGTATATGAATAAGAATTTAACTTGTTCTAGTTTCCATGAAAAGTCATAAGATTTTACAACAAAAAATGCCAGTTGTAATCTAAACAGTTACCTGGTTAGTTTTACATGATTTCGTCGATAATTTTTTAGTATTTTTAGTTACTTTTAAAGTACAGTATTATGAATTTTTATGATACGTTTTTGTAAAACACTATTTCCATGTATGAGTTTTAATGTAACATTTACAATCGTTATTATTTTACGAGGAAGTGTCCCCATAATAGGAGTTTCCTTTGAATAGGGGTTGACTGTGGTAAGACATGTATTGATCCTTGCTCATTGGGAAAGTGTCTACTTATAGGAGTGTCTCTTGAATAGAGGTTTCCCAAAGAAGGGATTTTATTGTATTTGAATGTATCATGTGTTTTGAATACAGTACACTCAATATTCATATTTGATTATGTGCCTGATGTATGCAACATGATTAATACATAAATAAACAAAAACAACATGTTCGTGAATAAACTTATTGAAATAAATGATTATTAAATTCAAAATATTGAATGTAAAGACAGGTGATATAACAAACTAACGAGGGCAGTAATTTGTAGATTATGCGGTCCCAAGAGCGGTCATGCGTCTCGTGTCTGGGCACCGACTGTTCCTTGGCAGATCTCCAGTTTCTTATATATATTATATCTACAATGCTTAGTTTTTAAATAATTAGTCATCGTATCCAATTTGAATGAGTAACGAGTAAAGTTCATTTTTATTGGCACATTTTATTTATAATTTAATTTTTAAAAACAAAATAGTCATAGCCTTATGTTGTTGTATGTCATATTTCCTCTCTTTCAATTTATACTATAACGATATATTTATGTTTAATTCTGTTATTTCTTTATTTAATCTTCAGTTACTAATAATAACTGTATGTGCAGCACATTTTTCAAACAACTCTATACAGCGTCCCATTATCAAACACCTAAACACTTTACACTAACAACTTAACCATTATCTCTGCCACACACTAAAAATTGAACAAATGCATGAAGTATGATTTGAACCAGGAACACATCAAGCACCAAGCACATAGTATAAACACACTCTAGGCAAACCATTGCATGAAATTGCACGATTGCAGTCGTCAAGCGTTACAATATGTGTACACAATATCTAATAGTAAAGCCCGCATTCCAGACGTGTTTGGTCTTCTGTGGTCTAATGGTTGTGTACTTAGCTTGTTTTTGTCAGGTCGTGGTTTCAAATCCTGGAATCAATGGTGTAGAAACAGCATGTACTTATGTAAAGCGCATTCTAATGGATAACAACTTATTTTTGGCTGTAACAAGTATCGTTCCATTAACCCGCGTTTGATGTGGCTATCTATTTACCTATTAGCCCTGCCTCACTTGCCAAACCCAGGATCAGTTATCCCTAAAGGTACGCACATACTAAAGCCTAATAAAGTCTGGACATTTCCATTGTTCGGAGGTATCAGTGTGAACAGTAATCAAGAGTTATATTTCAGACCTATTGTTATTTATCATACTACAATTTTATAGTAGGAGTGACACCATATTAACTATGAAAAGAACAGTAATAAGATATGAAGTTAAAAAGGATAATGATACCTAGTAAATGCTTAGACTTTGTTTTGGTTTCCAAATTGAATTTTCCCATCAACAGTAGTCTTACTAATATTTCCAAAGTGGTGGTTGGACAAGTAGTCTCAGAAAGAACTTAAAGCTGGCGGTCCAGTGTACACATCTGGCTCATGTACACTTGACAGAACTCTGTGCATCTTTTGGAATTGTAGTGGGGGAAGGGGTTACTCATGGGACTGTGGCTGCTATGGGTTCATAGAGGACCTACTAACAATTTCCTCAATTGAGGATTGAATATTATCGAAGCAGACAAACAAAAAATAAAATCTTATTGAGACTAATTTTTTTTAATCTTTCCTTTATGAAATTTGAAATAAAAGATAAATTTTAACATTTGAAAAAACTATCGAGTCTTTTTACCGATACTTTTACAATTGACATTACATTATTTTACGCAATTCATCCAGCACAGTATACTATATACAATGTGTTGTGTTCATTTGTTATTTATCTCTATGTAACACAGGTCATGTGATGTATTTGGCTCAGTGCCAAGCTGCCTGGATAATCATAGTATCGTTGCTATGTTTTGCATATGTGGCCATGTCAAAGCACTACTACGCATAATATTATTAATGTGTATATACACATCTCGTTAGTTATAACTCGGTTTAAATTAAATTTAAAATGTTGCTATAGTCATTAATATGTATGTTCAGTTACAAATCGTGTGAACACAGTATTCAGATTGTACTTTTTCTGGTGGTAGATGATTTTCAAGAATTGGATAGAAAGCCCTGGGGATTCTAACATGATATAGTAATAATAGATAAATATTGAATTAGAATACGTTGTTGTAAACAAAATGTGTCTGGTAAACACTCTGTACTGCTGTATGTTATTGTTATGGTATATCGTATTGTAAATATATTTTACATTTGGATGTGTGCTATAACAACTCATTATGAATTATGATGTTAAGTTTACCAACACACTCTGCTACTAATATGTTTCCCACAATATAACCCTTTTTATAGGTATGTCTGCAAATGCACATTGTTTTAGAAAAAGATTTTGATATTTTATTTTATAACCCTGTAAGAACCAGGCCTGGTGACACTTACCCAAGTAATGATCAATGGGCAAAGTGTTTAAACCATGGACAAATTCATTTATTATGAGTTAAAAGATTATTTCATTTTAATAAGTTCAAGATTGTATGAAACAAAATGGATACTTTACTAGATTAAAGGACTTAAAAATAGGTTAAATATTAATTATTTTATTATTGATATCTTTGATTTGTATTGAAACATAAGAAGTCATTATAAACAAAATATTAATATGTATTTGGCGTAGTATGACCATAACAAAGTAATTCAAAGTTAAAAACAATGCAAAACGATACTTTTGTTAGTCAATAGTCAAACCCTAGATTGTGGGTTTTTTTAATAAAAATTTAACCGTTTTCTTTTTTCATAAGTGAAATAATTATTGTTGCTATCTTTTTTTGCTTAAAGACACCTTCCCTACGTTTTTTAGATCTATTTTCAGATCACAAACTATATTTACTGTAAAAATAATACTATATGGTCCTATTGCGATAATTTTTTTCGTCTTTAAATGGTTAAAAATGTGAAAAATAAGTCGATTCTAATAATTATAGCGGCCCGCTATAAATCCCAAAATGCATTGCGCGCGGATTGATATTTCTGTTTTTCTTCTGTAATTCACCCACTTTTCGATTGATCGTGAGGCCAAAACAAATGGAAGACTCCTAACTTTTCACCGAAAATATCGGGTTTTCCCCAATTTGTATCAACGGAGTCTGGCATAAAAAAGAAAACAATTATTGCAGCAACTATACAACGTCAGGCTAGGTATATAGCTAGCGTACGATGTTCGTACGTTACCGATGTTTACCAGCTAGGCCTACAAAACTAAGCCTAGTTAGGCTAGGCCTAAAGACCGTCCACGAGAGGTCAGTCGCCGCGAGCTACTTAGGTAGTGCATTGTTTCTCACTTTTTATCATAATTTACCATAAAACGTACATTTAAGACAAGAAATGACCTGGTTTAATGTTTTTAAAGTAATATATATGTATTATTTGTACAAAACGTCACAAATTGTAGGGAAGGTGTCTTTTTAAGTGCTTTAAAGTAAAACTAAACTAAAAACTGTTATATATGTGCGCTTTATAAATCTTATTATCATAATAACCAAAGGTTGATTTTTTTTTTCATCTTTATTTCATTTTTTTTTAAACATTATTTTATTATTATTTATTTATTATTATTAGTATGCTTTATTGGCTTTATCTGTACATATTCATAGAGTAAAATCTTTGCACGTTCTTCTCTATTAATCATACCGTCTTGTAAGTATGTTTTTATTCTTTTGTTCATTTGAAGGTCATACTGCATTGAAAAGTATAATAATTATTTCATTTAATCATTATTTTACTTGCCTCTATATCCTGTGTTGATTTTTGTTGTCAGATACCATAGCAACAATCATCTACTTTCGTTTGTGTTGGTTACGTTGTTGTAATAATGTTTAAAGAATGTTTTTTAATGGGTATTTTTCATTATATTTTTTTAATGTATTTTCTTTTCTTGCTATACGTTGCATTTATCTAGAATTTTTTCATAATTCCTCAATATAATCTACCTAACAATACATTTCTTATGATTTAGATGTTGTAAGAATTCTCTTGTCCTTTAGGTAGAATTCTTGTGTTAGGTAAATCATGTTAATAACAGTGAGATGAAAAATGTCAATGTGTATTTTTTTTTTCTTGAATTTGGAAATTTTCTTTCATGTTTTGGTTGAATTTTTAAATAAAATTTATTCTTATGTAAAAACATGGCTTCATAAATCTGTATAACAATATATAAATTGCAAAACAGTGGCCAAATATAATCCCATGACCAAGTATAACATAACCCCATCCCCTAATTTAGACTAAATTCGGAAATAAGACTGATTAATTCCAGTGTTAATGTAATCCGAGTTTATCCCATCTCATAATGTTTCACAAATTTCATACACATGTCACTTTGAACTATAACATGTCATCATATAACAGTAATTATAAATAATACCAATATAAGAATAACCAAAATTGGTATGTTAAGAAGCAGGGTTATATAACATATATTATAATCCCCACTCGTTTTATGCAGATAATACCTGTTTGCCTCCCTCTTTAGTAGAACACCTTGACAAACTTGTTCACCTTGGTTCAATAGTTACCTTAAAGGTTTGGCATTCCAATCAGAGGTCAAATATGTTGTGATTAATAAAGGTTAGGGCGGTGGTCTTTTTGTACATAATTGGTTAAGTTATTTTTTAAGGTAGATTAAATTCACAAGGCTAGCTATATTTAAATCTCAAGTTCAATATTATCATAATTTGAAGCAATAAAGTTAATTAATATTATGAATTGGATTGCCCAATGATTGTTTTTTATTGAATAATTGTATTGTCACAATAAAGATAAAATTAATTAAATTATTTTACAAAACAGAATGTACTTTATACCACAACTACTTGTATTCTTGCCATTTGATTGTCATTTGGAATTAGCTCTACCTAACTGAAAAATGATAACTAATGGTGATAATTAGCATGCTCTAAATGCACGCTTTTTTCAACATTTTGAGAATTTTTGCCACACGCTGTCTATGTGCTGTCTAATCCGCGTCCAAAGTTGGAGTACTGACTTTTGAATGGCCTAGTTTTCCAGCCTAGCATTTTTTGAAAATTAAATAAAAATAGGTGTGTATAAACAAATGATGATAATGAATGTTTTGTATTTGTTGAATAGGAAGAATATTTTAATCGATGAACTCATGAAATATTCTGGCTATCCAACTCATTTTTTTTTTAAATGATATTCAGAATACGTTTTATGCAAAATTATGTATGATCTCTGATCCCACTAATTCTGTCGCATATTTTCACTGCAATTAATATACTGTCTGTATTCCAGGAATAGATGTGGACATTTTCTC
This sequence comes from Antedon mediterranea, assembly GCF_964355755.1. Taxonomy (NCBI): domain Eukaryota; kingdom Metazoa; phylum Echinodermata; class Crinoidea; order Comatulida; family Antedonidae; genus Antedon; species Antedon mediterranea. The sequence goes on from NC_092678.1 coordinate 1,569,952, forward strand.
ATTTGGGAAAATCATATCTTATGCCTTCTCTACACTATCAAACTTTATGTGACAACAAATGTGATGTGCCCATATAGGGACATGATGATGTCATATCACGACCGTATTTGGGCATGTCACTGACATATTTAGACAATCACACTACTAGTTTAATAGTGTAGACAGAGTTTTAAAGTTCAATTTAGGAGGGGTGGAGGAGTTTAAGGAGATAAAGGTGGAACTATCAAACATATGGTACAGAAGTAATAGTAGCATTTGTTTTGTTACCATCTGGAGTGATCATACAGCAACAGAACAACCTACTGTAGAAGCTCAAAAGTTGCACAATGCAGCCTGACTTTTTTTAAACAACAGCCAATGAAATTGTACTTTATAAATATTATTGATTAGCATAGACGTGAATACTTAATATGCGAACTATTTAATAACTCAACTCCTTCAAACAATAACTCCGATGTGTCAATTCTGAATATAGGTCAGTTTCCACGTCAACAACCGATGTATACCATTGTATTTGTTTGTTTTAAATATTGATAATTATGAATTTTTTATGGAACTACAATTGGCAATTATTAAGAAAGGTATTAAAGCATAAATTCTAAATATAGCTTTCTATTCATTGCATATAGTGTTTCTTAATTCTATTAAACACTGGAAAATATTTATTGTTGAAAGGATTACATATTACGGTAAATTGATTAATAGGTATTATTTGTATTGCGAATTGGTTTTTAAAATATTGTCGTGACACCTAAGAGTAATTGAATATCTGAGCAAAGAAGTTATTCAAGCATGCATATTTTTATGCAATATTATTCTTAGGTTGTGTTCACACACAGCAGTATTTGTTTGCAATATTTTAAATAAGTCATGGGATGAAGGCTATGGTTAGCATTATCCAGCTAGAAAATCTAAGGTATATAAGGTACGGTACAAATTGGTTCATGTTCCCCCAATCCCACCTTCTTATTTAGAATAAATTCGGACAGAAGACTTGATGAATCATAATGTTAAGTTAATCTTTAACCAAAGTTAATACTCGGGAATATACTCGAGCATTTACGGTAATACAGTACCCTGTATTTAATTTACCAGATACAAAAAACATACAGTGATATTAACTTTAAAAAATCAGAACATTTTACAAAAGAACGTCTGTTACGTCTATTATGTTAATTTTATGCAAGACATGACTACTATCTCCATTGTAATGTTGTTTGAAGGTTTGCTGTCCACTTAACTTGCAAATTCTGAAGGCTGCTGGAGTGCTAATCAGAGTGGCCAAGAGTTTTCCCTTTGTGACTACTAGGTCATTCATTAACAACCAAGGTCTGTAATGTTATTAACTGGCTGGGAGATACATTGAGGAAGATGGTAATACTATGAATGATATCCTTCATAAGTCCCATTCACACAAAGCCGTGAGACAGCATTATTTCGGTAAATCTGGATTAGCAGCTTGTGTGTGAAAGTGTATAATGGCCAAGATGAAGCAGAAAACGTCCAGAACTGTGTACCCTCTCCAGATCCTTTTAAATTCTGACAATATTACCAATCAAAACCATAACTTCAACAACAAAAAAGTGATATGTTTAGAACTGAAAGATGACAGTGTCACAACTAAAAGGTGATAGGGTCAGAAACTGAAAGGTAATAGGGTCACAACTAAAAGGTGATAGGGTCACAACTAAAAGGTGATAGGGTCAGAAACTAAAAGGTGATAGGGTCAGAAACTATAAGGTGATAGGGGCAGAAACTAAAAGGTGATAGGGTCACAACTAAAAGGTGATAGGGTCAGAAACTGAAAGGTAATAGGGTCACAACTAAAGGTGATAGGGTCAGAAACTGAAAGGTAATAGGGTCACAACTAAAGGTGATAGGGTCACAACTAAAAGGTGATAGGGGCAGAAACTAAAAGGTGATAGGGTCAGAAACTATAAGGTGATAGTGTCAGAAACTGAAAGGTGATATGAGAGTGGTATATGAGATAATTGTTACTGCTGTTGCTTTAATTGTTCCAACACTACCAACCAGTTTTTTTACAAATAAAACTAAGGCATGGATTGCTAGATATTGTAGTTGATGAATTCTGCTGATATGTAAGGTGTGTAAAGTACCTTGTATTAACCCTAGCGGCTAACGTCACAGACACAAACAAACACTTATGCTTCCATATTGATATTTATTTTCTATTTAGTATTTCTTATCTTGATACAATTGAACATAGCCTATCATAATCATAAAAACAAATATTGTTTATCCATACAAACAAATGTTCCATATCACATTTACTAAGATATGTTGGTCTAGCCTAGATTGAAGCTATTCACCCCTGTCGTTTTGAGATGATAGAGGAAGGACAAATAAAGTCCAGATAAATATTTTAATCTTTGTAAAATAACGAGCAGAAAAGTAAACATTTTGTAATCTATAAAATGATTCTCAAAGGTTATTTCAATCCATCGTATGGTCTCAGAGCCTTTTGTATACAAATCTTTGAATAGATATTATCAACTTTACACCACTTTTACACTATCAACTAAGCTGGACTTGGTGGAGAACTGGGACATCCAACTCGGTTATCGTGGATAATCGGGTTAAGCGTTTCAACCCGGTGCTCAAACACTGAACTAAAGCATCGTCTGCGCTAGTCAACAAATTAGGACATCCAACTCGGCTATCATGGAAAATCGAGTTAAGCGTTCCAACCCGGTGCTCAAACACTGAACTAAAGCATTGTCTGGGCTAGTCAACAAATTGGGACATCCAACTCGGTTATCGTGGATAATCGGGTTAACGTTCCAACCCGGTGGACAAACACTGAATGTGAACATTGTTATTATGATTCTAGGGCCTCTGCTGTCTTTCTTTGAAATTAATTGTTCAACTATTTATATCCATCGGGAAACATTAATTGCTAATTTTTGTCACCTTTTTGTATTTTAATTATTTTTTCTGGTATTATATTTTTATTGTTAAATGTTAAGTGCATTTAGGCTTTTGCATAATGCGCTATATCATATCATCATCATTGGAACAGATTGATGTGTGAGGTCCAGAAGTGTGTATCTGTCCTAGGCAAGCATACACTAACTTGTCAATGATTAAGCGCTCAGCTCCATAAGACAAAGACTATATATCATTTAATTAATATAGTCAATGATACAAAGCAGCAATATTGCTCAACTGTAGTTGCGATAACTGTAGTTGCGATAACTGTAGTTGCGATAACTGTAGTTGCGATAACTGTAGTTGCAATAACTGTAGTATACATGGATGCAACCAGAGTTCATCTCCCATTGTTTTTCCTATTGTGAGTTCTGAGAGTTCATCTTGGTGTTTCTCAGTCAAAGGTTTAAAAGATGTTCCCACACAGGTCTAAAATGATAACCTTTAAACCTGATAACTGTATTCTTTGTTATTGTTTCTACAATCAGTAGTAGCATCTGAGTGCCCTTCAGCAACAAGGACATACATACTACCAAGGTTGTGTTTGTTTGGGCCACCCAAGGACATTAGACTGGAATGTTGGCTTATCTGTGGTATGCCCATATTGTACAATACCATGCATGTCCTATTTCATTGCAGACAGTACAGTACTTGCTTTTTGTTCAACTCCCAGGATTTTGAAATAATGGGATGGGCAATTTCACCCATGTCCTATCTTTTACATTGTAATTTTCAAAATTTACTCACTCAACACCGTCTTTGATCTGCTAATGTTGAAGTTTAAATTCATAAGATGCTACTTGCAATGTTATAGTTTGATGTGAATTCAATTAATTAATGTTAATTCAAATTCAATTTTTCTTGTGAGGTGAACTTTTCAAGTCTAGATTGTCTACCACAAATTATCAAGCAACAAAATAAACTTATTTTTATATTTTATTCATCAGTATTGTCTGATGTTATTCTTTTGAATGAAGTGAATAGTGTGGTGCTCTCCTAAAGTGCGCGTACACGGAAGGGTGTGGGATAGACACTAGGGTTTGTATCCAGTCCTTCTTCCAAGCCAGTCTCCCATTGCCTGCTGCCATATTCATCTTTGCAATGCAATGTTTGCTCTGACCAATCATATTAGAGTTAATTTTCTTTCAGATTGTTTTTCAAATTGACAACATCTTCTCCCTGAATCATACCTAGCTTTATTAAAGGTAATGATCTTTGTCTTTCAGTGTAATATGTTTGATCTTGAACTTGTAACACTCATGGTTACTTCCAGGTCCTTGGGTAAGGGCATTGCTTAATTAGGCTGATTAATTGTTGTACCCCAAAGAGCTAAACACAGCATAAATGTACAGGCTACTCATATTTTTAAACCAGCTAAATCAAGTTCTTAAAAGAACACCTAATCATTTGCGTGTTGGAATGGCAAATCCAAAGTACAGTAATCGTTGATTGAGTAATTTGATATCGCTTCTTTTTGGCTTTTTTCTGACAGGTATACCACCTTGGTCATGTACAATAAATTAATTAAAAATATACTGGATCTTGATTTGAAAATGTCCTTACAAAAAATTAAATTAACCATAAACTTAATTTAAAGCTAGAGTTAAGGTAATGTTTTCTCTTGGTATGTTACCTGTTACCTCTTGAGTTAAGGTAATGTTTTCTCTTGGTATATGTTACCTGTTACCTCTTTCTAAGCTAGAGTTAAGGTAATGTTTTCTCTTGGTATGTTACCTGTTACCTCTTTCTAAGCTAGAGTTAAGGTAATGTTTTCTCTTGGTATGTTACCTGTTACCTCTTTCTACACTTTTAAACTAGTTTGACAAAACATGCCCAAATGTGGTAGTGATATGACATCATCATGTCTATATATGGGCATATTTTTTTGTCACATAAAATTTGATAGTGTAGACAGAGCTTTAGAGAGGTTAGCATTAGTTCATTGTCAACAGCAGGCCTTGACATTACAATGAACTTGGAAAGATGACACTATCATCTGATGAATGATTGAAATTATCTTCCAATAAAAAAGATAGCTAATCAGATAATGGGATAATAAACTGGAAAACAATAGTAAAAACATATGCAAAAATTGATGAATTGTTGGCAGATATAAAACACCTTTGAAATGGAAATTAATTGTAATTTATTTGATGGATATTAAAGCAACTTTACAAACAATATGACATTTATCTATAGATAAAAATCGAAAGTTATATATATACATGTTTAATAAGCAGTTATAGATTTAATGAAAATATTATTACTACTTACCCCCAGCACCTATCCCTCCTTTCAATTTATATTAAATGATAAAAAGAAAAACAAAAGCAATGTTGGTGATGAGAATTCGGCCAAAAAAAAATGAAAATTGAACAACTTTAGATGAGCATATTAAATTAGAAGTACCTTTTATGTGTGAAAGGCAGTTAAGGAAATTGTTTTAAAATTGGAATCATAAATTCAAATTTGTATTTACTGTCCAATTTACTTGATATCAATTTGTTTTTGACATTTTAGCTAACCTGAGGAAAAATTATGAATTCCATTAAAACATTTTGACACATGATATTATTCATGCAATAGTCTTAAATGACATTTATGAATATTTTGTACATCCTCTTCAGCTACCATACATCTCATATTTCATCTTTAGCTACTTCGCTTGACAGCCACTGCCTAACATGACCCATGAATGACCTCATATCTAACTCACCGTACTTAACGAATGCATAATAAAGCAACGCATATCTGTGACAATCTTAAATCCGATCGGCTTAAACCAATCAGTGTTACTATGACCCCATTCTGTCCCTCATATGCAATTCGAACCCGACCTGTTTTTATGCGCAGCTAAGTGATGCGACAGTCGCAGGTATAGCGACAGTCCAGACCTGACTGGCTAGCTCTATATGGGTCATGATGTTGACCCACACTCGTGGGAAGTCATCGGCCCAGCTTGTATCGTGATTGTCGTTCGACGTATTATAAGCTTTAATCTCGGTAGTCAGCTTGCGAGATGCAATTGTAATCTATGTGAATTTCAAATTACAATAACGGTCAACGGAATAGAAAAGATACATTAGCAATATCTCTTGTTTCATCTTATTTGTTCTATGTGCGAGCACATTCGCCATTTCTTCTCAAAGTTGTTGAACCAAAGTTGAACTGACATGCATAATTAAATGAATGTATACAAATGCTTTTTGGATTAGTTTCAAATATTAAAGATTTAAACAAAATCTGTTTTGTACTTCTTAACAAATTGGTATTTATAGTTTTAAGAATAGCTTAATCCAATAACAGGTTTTTAGAATATTCATATTAAAAAGTAAATTAAATATGTATGTTTGTTTGTCTGTTAAATATTATCCTCAGCAAAATAATAATTAATAATGATGTTTTATAAAATATGCACTTTTTTATCCAAGAAATAAAAGTGGTTGAAATCCCCACGAACGAGAGAAAAAACAAACTTGGCAAAATAAAAAATAGTATTAAATGCTGCTTATTAAATGTCCAACAAAAAATAACTCTTTTAAAATATTTGTTATTTCTTGATTGACCACATTAAAATAATTTATTTGTTTATTCCTACAAATTAAAATAAATTAGAATAGCTTTTGTGAAAGTTACATCATGAACTCTGTTTCAACTTGTGTTTGATTTTTTTGGCAAGACTTTTTTTAATACAAAAATAAGGCTATGACAAATGAAAAATGTCATATATGAATAAATCATGAGATGTGGTATATATTATTCAATAGGCCTGTCACATGAAAATGCATTGCTTGGTCACAGATCAACGATTTATATGATTTAGTATGATGATGTGTATGAATCTATACTTTTTTGGTATAATTTGTACATTAAAGTTTTCCATATTATTTCTAGAAAATTATTTCTAGGAATAAAAATGGATTATATTTTATACAATAATTTCTGTACTTCTGGTGAAATGTAAAAATGAATTTTATCTATTAAAATCAATCCTTTAGGAAAAACATTGTTTTTAAAAATTAATCAAATCAATTAAAAACAATAAATAAGTCTTCTAAATCAATAAAATCAATTAAAATCATATTAAAATGTATTTTTTACATAAAAAATTTGATCAAATCAAGTCAATCTAATTGATTTATTGCCAACAACTTCCATATTTAATCCAATCCACTGAAGACTAGTTTATACCTGTGCATATTTATTTCTTAAATCAAACATTCAATCAAATTAAATCATCAACAAATAAAAAATTGATGATGTATCAACTACTGTACTGTACTTCCATATTCAATTCAATCAATTGAAAACTAGTTATTTAAATGTAAACTTATTTTTAATCTAACATTCAATCAAATTAAACATTCAATTTCAATCAAATCAATCAATCTGTTTAACATGCACTATACATTCAATCTGATCAACTAAAGATATAAATATACATTTTTTTAATAATCAAAAAATCAATCAAATTAAACATTCAATCAAATTAAACATTCAATCAAATGAAACATTCAATCAGTAAATCAAAATCCCCACCAACCACTTCCATATTCAATCCTATTTACTGAAGATAGTAGTAGTGGTAGACTTGTCATCATTATCTGTCAGTTGTATGTGTTTTGCCTTAGGCTTGTTGAGTGCTTTTTCTATGATTGATGGCCAGGCATTGTGTTAATATTCACATGTATATACATTTATGCAGTGATCATCTATAAAATATCATTTTATACTCAGTTAGCACAATTTTAAATTGTGTAGAATATTTTTTATTTTTAAATTATTTGTTGTGTTGTTTCAATTCTTTTTCTGTAAAATTTGGTCGCACAATTCTGAATATTGTGAATCAGTATTGAAAGTTGAAAGAAAGAATTATATTAAATAAATATAATAAAATATAACAAATTAAAATGTAATTTAACATCGTCAAAACTAACTATAGGCGTATTCGTTTGGTCACTTTCAAAAACTCCTAACATATAAACAGCTAGAAGCTTAAGGAGCTACGTCTGCTGATTATCTGCTTAAAACAGCCCAGTCGAATACGCTTTTAATTTTATATCCTTTTTTGAAAATAATAATAAATTTTTTTCAGCTGCTACTCCTTACTAGTACTACTCCTTACTAGTACTACTCCTTACTAGTACTACTCCTTACTAGTACTACTCCTTACTAGTACTACTCCTTACTAGTACTACTCCTTACTAGTACCACTCCTTACTAGTACTACTCCTTACTAGTACTACTCCTTACTAGTACTACTCCTTACTAGTACTACTCCTTACTAGTACTACTCCTTACTAGTACTACTCCTTACTAGTACTACTCCTTACTAGTACCACTCCTTACTAGTACTACTCCTTACTAGTACTACTCCTTACTAGTACTACTCCTTACTAGTACTACTCCTTACTAGTACTACTCCTTACTAGTACTACTCCTTACTAAAACTATTTGTTTTCATCATTATCATTCATCATCATTTATTAAAATAAGTTTTCTCCATCTTCCAAGTGGGTAGATCATTAAATCATTTCTTCTCTTTCGTAGAATCTTCCTCCAAACCAATATTCATTCTTTCTTTACAGTAATAATAAAAAAAACATACATACATATCTAATATATATTTGTAAATCAAATATTTTTGAGGTAAAGCTGTTAAATTAGATCTGGTTAGAAAGAAAATTGCTACGATTGAAAATGAACATTTATGCATTACAAATGTGTGACATTCTGCAATGCACCACTTTAATGATGCAACATTTAATCTGACTTACATTTCTGAACGTGAATAAAAATAAATTAAAATTACAACACGTTAAGTCGCAATATAGGTAAAATCTTTGCTAAGTGACTGCTCGTGTATGCGGAATTGCCAACAGTATAAAAGTTCATGCGAATTAGGTGGCTGCCTTAAAACGTAAAACACTTTTCCTAATAAATTTCTTCTCGATTTTTTACTTAAATTGAACAAATTGGAAATTTAATATTTCAAATTTGAATTTTAACACCTGTTTTTATACATTTTATAACAAATAGAGAAATTAAAATTACCTAGACATAATACAATTTGAAGTAGTTTTATGTGAATGTTAGATGTTATTGGCTGTGCCATTAGATGGCTTTCGCTGTATGTTTAAGTCTTAAGAAAGAGTTTCAATAGGTAAATTGATTATTACGACATCAATTGATATGACCTAACCTGTTACTAGGTCGTCAGGTCGTTTCAGACCGAATTATTTCCGATATGATTGCTCCGTAAATGAATAATTAATTACTTTCATAATTGACTCTTTAAAACATAATACTTCATCTAATGATGTATTTTCCTCAAAAAATGACAAAATAATTATGAAAAATGAAATTTATAATTAGAGATTTCAAGGTACAGTATAGTAGAACTGCTATTTGGAACACTTTAGGTGTAAATGGTCATATATTGTCCCTTATCAGTTTTACAGGACAGTATAAATTATATTTTAACATTTTTTTCAGCATAAAAGTCAAGGAAACATTTTTGTAAAATATACACAAATATCTTTTGATTTAAATGGTACAGCTACTATTAAGGGAACACCTTCATATTGAGACAGTAGATGAAAGGGGACGGGAGCGTGGATGTTGTATCTTCTATCCTTAATGCGTTTCACACAACTACGATACGACTCTGTACACATTGGCTGGCTGGCTGTGTTCGAGTAGGTTCTGCATTAGCCAGGCTAGGTCTTAGGATAACAAAGTTTTAAAAAAATGAACTAAAAACATCTATTTAAAATTTTTTTAAAATCTGGAAAAGCTTCTCATTTTTAAATGTCCCAATGCAAAAGCTCTTTATTTGTTATGTTTTTTCTATAGTATTTTTATCTTTAAATCATTCACCGTATCCTTTGTGAATTAAAACACAATTTCCATTTATTCTCATTATCTTAGCTTGACATAGTTTTACTTTACCTCTTAGTCTTACTTTGACATTTTTTTATTTGCATTTTGCCAACTAGAACAAACTTCCACACTGCGGTTTATAAATCATATTCATGAGATTTGGTTAAATCTTGGCACTGCTTGTAAAAGTTTGCTTGGCTACGGAAACAATTATTAGAAAAATCTGTTTAAAATACTTTTAGCACCAACACAACCGTATGGTGGAGAATCTCCTGGCGTTATGGCGTGTGCGATTGAAATACTGTATTGAATTGGTGTAGTAGTTTTAGTTAATATATTTTCTGTAATTTTATGCATTTTTTGCACTTATCTACATTAAATCATGTAGATTTAATTTGAGGTAAAATAATTTAAGATTACCGCATTTGAATAATAATAACAATGATAATGGTTGTCTTATAATTATATAGCTCTTATTATTTCTAAGCACTTTACAAAAAACATTAATGAAAAACCAACAAAAAAAACAAGCAGTGGAAACATTTTCACTGCTTTGTTCAAGAAGTTTTTAGTTTCATTGCGAGGGTTTGAAATGCACCTTTTTGCTGACACCTAAAAAATATCAAATTTACATTCAAGTTAAATTAAAGACGACCTCTATTAATATTCTTCTATTCTTCAATACATCTTTTTACAATAAGTTTTTCATTTAATTTAATTACAGTAATAACTAGCAGTTACATTTCTACTATTTTCTAAAATTGAACTTCTGTTGAACTTTGAATAACCTATATACACAGTGATCAAGGTGTAACTTACTATGTCTTGTTTTCATTCAGGTTTCCATGGCAATTGAATACCAAGAGAACTATAGAATTTCTGATTGACCTACTTTTGAGAGAAATCTGTTGTGAAATCTTTCAAATTTGTGACCTGATAAAAAAAAAAGAAAATTCTTGGCATATTTTGAACTTGACCTTCCTATGTGAAATGTATCAAACTGCCCTGGGAAAATACTATATTGTCACACCCATCTGTAGCTTGTACTCTAGTCACTTTTTCTTCCCAGCAAAGAAAAGTTGATAATTAAGCTTTTTCCTTACTCAAAAGTAACAGAGGGGGTGTACACACAGTGAAATTAATTCGACCTATTCACAAGCGACATTATTTGAACCGTCAATTGTTATAATTACTGACATTTGTGTATATCCTTGCATTGCATCCATTCTCTTATAAATAAGAATGATGTAATACATTATGAATGTTAAATGTTCTGTAGTATTATTTATAATAATGTTATTTTAGTATGCAACTTTTGTTTTTATCTACTAGTACTACGCCCTCATGCTATATCCACCATTGTACACTATATATCATACTACTATGTTTTTATCATGCGTTTACTACATATGTTGTATTTTCAAACATGATGAACTCTAAATGTTTTACCACACACACAATGTCACATATGTCTACGTCATTATCGTTCCGAAGAAATTACGACATACAACATATGTGACATCCATATAATTTTTGTCCTAAACAATCGTATCCCATGAACGAGCTAATGTCGTACGATTACAATCACATGCCATTTGAAAATTAATATTATTCAAATGTTAAATATAATCATCGCTGTAAGTTGAATAAGAATTATGGCAATATAACAAAAAAACATTGATGACTGTAATGAATCTTGCCATGTAATGAATTATTCATGATCTGAGGTCAAGGGTTCAAGCATCACTCAGTATGAATATTTGAGAATGTTATACATTATAGTAAAAATATGAGATATTAAATTATTGTAAATCACTTACGGAGTTAAACTGTAATCTATCGATTATAATGTCACATTATTGAAATTAATGAACATTAAGGAAAAAAGAAACATATTGATTGAAAGAATTACAATCATAAATTTATAATATACTTTGTATGATTCTTCAAAGTGAATGCATAGTTTTAAAAATCATTTTCAAAATTGATAAGAGGCATGTTTAGAAAAAGTCTTAATGGTGATAACATGGACAGTAGTTGGATGGCCTGGTTTATGTGAACCTCAAAGAATCTAATATGTTTTCTTGTCTGACTGATGTTGAGAACAGGGGGAATGATACAAGATAGATTATACTGTTTTGAATAGAAATGCATAGTTGTCACTATATACCGACACTCTGTTTCATTTGGAGTAATACAGACATTTAATAGAGACAAGAGAGCACTCAATAGCTCTCCTCACATTTTCAAGGAGCTTGATTTGTTTGTTACTATAAAGAAGTTTTACTCGTTCTCACCAGTGCCTCTTTGAACAATTTTGTTTATATTCGTCATAAATTTCTATTCATTAGGTTTTTGTATGGAAAAATTAAGGAGCGACAAATTTTGATCTCCTCAAATCATTTATAGAAATGCAGACAAGCGGCAGCATGATCGCTTTCCTTATATATTAAGGTCTGGTAACTATGAGAAAAATTGCAGACTTGCCCACTACCAGGGGTGTAGTCACACACCTGGGCCTTTAAGGCAGTTCAGAACTTTGTATTTCAAACCCCTTCCTATTGTTCCAAAATAAACAAATTCCATTGTCAAAAAAATGTAGATTTGTCCAAATTAATTCTTAAAGATATATTTCCCCCCTGAAAAAAAAATCTTGTTGAATATGCCATTTTCACGTTGCATAATACTTTGACCAAAACAATAGTCAAATTAAAGTGAATTTTCTATTGAAGTAAATAACTTTACTATTCAAAGTCTGATAATCATAATTTTTCATGTTTTTGGGGGACAATACATCTTGAACCATCTGGAAGGAAAATTAAATTTGCCCATGCCTAGACTATGAGTTGGTGTTTTATAGAATCTCAAAGAATTATCACTAGAGGTGTGTTAGTGGGTAGCAGTAAGTACATTGAGAATCATAATTTAAGTATTTAGCTAGAAATTTGTAAACAATGTTGAATACAACATATTTTAAATGTCAAGTCAGTTCAGATCATGTGAAAGGATTTTATGTTTAATACTTGGTAAATGTCAATTTTTAGTATAAAATTGTGCGGGGGAAAAAAAATATCAAAATACAATTAACTCTCATGACAATTAATATGTCAGTCAATATCAATTAATCAATTAAACATTGTATACAAATTTGGTATCAAAGAATTTCAAGCCATATTCATAAAGTTTGTGTTTTCCAGTAGTAGTCATAAAGTGGTTTAGTGGTCAGAAGAAAAGAGAACTTTGTGCTGGCCAACACAGGGTTGTCAAAGGCCTCGGTAAAACTGTTTTCAGGTTGAAACCTTACTAGCCATACAGGTGACTACGGCCCTGTTTTACTGTACCTAAAACTGAGTGTAATTCTGGCTAGAATGTGTACTTACTTAACAAACAGTGTATCTTTTGGAAGAGTAGGGTTACCTTGGTCTAGCTAAATCTGTAGTTATACTTGTTTTTGATAGATTTCATTTAAATTGCAATGATTATTATAGTAAATAGTCAATTATCGGATGTCATTCTGTTTTTTGTTTTCAAGAAAACATAGTAATTATCAATTTGAATGATTTAATAACCTGTCAATATATAATAGAGAAGAATCATCATTAACATTGTGTTTGTATACAGTAATTATGTGAAACATCTGGACTTGGACATCGAACAAAACATGTAAAATTATATAAGATGAGATATTGTGGTTGTATAATAGTCATTGCACTACATTTTGTATGTCAAGGTTTTACCGATCAAACACAGTTGTTTTCATGTTCAATTCAAATGTAATATCACCTGCTAGAATAGTTTCTTCATTTTAAAAGAAAACTAAGATGGGGAATGATTTTTAGTGGTTCCAACCCTGGTGAGGTGCTGCCTAATAAGGTCAGGAGGGGTCAACACACAGGGTTTTTATCCTTCTGTAGCTCAGTTTTTACATGATGCGTCAAACTGTTGTTGTGGACATATTTTCCGACTAGGGCTCGAAATTCATGCTAGCAAACTAGCATTTTGCTATTCATCACATCATGAAAACGAAAAACTGCCACACTTTGTTTTGACTCTTGTAAGTTTTATGGTCATTTTTGTGGAGTGCGGGTCATTGATTTGTCCATAATTATTGTGTTTCATAATAATACATTTTCGAAATATCATTAACAATATTTTTTATTATGCATGTTTTTTTGTATTTTTATGCCTTTATATTATTTGTCTATGCCTCTGTTTATGGGATAGATATTATAATTTTGCTGGCATTATAATGTTGTATGAATATAAGGAAAGAGACATTAAGACTGGATATCTATCAATCATACTCCAGTCTCCTCGTTAATTATATGCCAGGTTCATATAGAGGCCATCATGTTAAACGTACATGAGATGAAAAGCTTCATCTCAACGTTTGTACGTTTCAAAACTATGTTGAATCATTTATGTTAATAAGAAAGATTTTTTAAAATGTATTTTCTCATTTGTGTTTTTTGCTTAGGGGCAAGATGTACGAGATGAGATGTGCCGTCTGGCCTGTTTAACAATCTAAGCTCATCAAGGCATTCTAATTGGTACGTTATGCTCTGTTTCTTACTGCATATTGCGCTACAATTTTTTTACATACAATTTTTAATTGTTAACAGACAAGACAAATGTCTCTAATGAACAGATGCCTATAGCCAGAATTCTTAATAAAAAATGTTAACATTTTTTCTATCTGTCTTTTTCATGTTTTTCAACCTTATTCGTAACCGGGTTCCCTCCCCGATAATCCGCACTAACCGTTGAACTTGAACAGATAAACCACTTGTGCCCCTTTGACTAGGGCACCTGCTGATGTTCGCTGTCGTTGAATATGACTAAATATTAGACCAACGTTTTGGCAAACTTCCTATCTGATATTTGATTGAAATTTTCCTAGCGGCCTATGATTAATTGTGAATCACCTAATGACATTGGTTTTAGCTGTCAAACAATTATTTTAATAATACTACTAACCATGTGATCATAGTAATAGTACTGTAAAATGTAGTGGACTTTTATTGTCACTGAGGATGCCTCTCCATAAATCTTAGATCTCTCCTAGTGTGCTAAACTCCCTGATGTCATCCAATCGAATCAGTCTATTGTCTTCCTCTGTTTCTCTGTAATTCTAAAGGAAGTCTGTGGCTTCACATGTTCCAGTCCACTGTTTAGGTTCTCTCTATCAATTTTCCCATTTCTAAGCGACATATCTACCCTCATGGCATCCTACAACATCAGTATGTTTTGTCTTCTTCTATGTCAGTAAGGTGTCTAGTCTGTTACCCTATGGTTCCTTCAGCCTCCTGAATATGTGTCCTGTCTTTGTATTGATTGTTTACATTGGTTCTTGCTCTTATGTCAAGGTTGGTTCTTTCACACATCTCGTTTTCTCTATCAACTCTTTCCTCTTAAGATAGTTGGTTTTAGGTTATGGTTTACTTACCAATGCCATGGCTCTAGGTCCAAATCATGACACTGCAGACACTGCATTAATATTAGGATTTTTTCTTCTTTTCTTTTATTTCATCTACACAAACAAGTCAGGGAAGTTGCATCAGCATGGTACTACACCACAAATGTGGACGCAATCCCTATCTAGTAAGAAATACCAAACCAATACTATTCTAATAAAATCATTTTTTGGGTTCCCGATTTTAAATGAGATTGGTTCCTTAAAAAACACAATAGTTTATTGTCATTTATTTTTCTACCTTTCCTCTTTTTCCAGTTCTAGTAATTATTTACACACAAAAAAATATGACTCTATTGACATAGGCCTACAGCAACCACCAGTTAATTTGTATGATCTTGTTATTACTCATGAACAACATGACCACTAACGAGCAAGTGTGCACTAACGAGCAAGTGAACTCAGGAAGTATGACTCGGCCTTGTATTGTTCCTATTTATGGGCATAACTAAAATATGACATTAGATTATGATTGACAGTGTTGATGAGATTATTTTGTCACATTTATTGATAATGTTATGGTGACCTACTTCTTAGTTTCCAAGGATTAAGGGCCTGATTGTGTTGCATAGCGGCAAACAAACTGTTTATTTAAAAAATGTAAATAAAAAATAAATTTTTACTTGCAAATAACTGTTTAAATTAGTGGCTGGTTGTTTAAATTATGTAAAATACAATGAGATCTGGTGGTCAAACGTCAATCAAATTACCATTACTTTGCATTGCAACTAAAAGTTGTACAGCAATAACCGGTTAAATGCAATCTAACCCAAATAACCCCTAATAATTTGGGTGTTTTTAACGTTATTTTCATGCTGCCATAAAAAAATTTGTCCTGTTATTATATTCATGGTTATTTATTTGTTCGCAGAAAACAGGGCCAAGTCAAATTTATTTACTATTTTTCCAAACTGTACCATAATGTTCAAGTTTTTTTTAACAATAATATTAACACTGGTTGTATTTAATACATAAATGTTAAATGTTAATCTGTATGGATTTCAATAAACTGTTATCTGTGCGGGTTTTTATGTAATGTAAATATTCATAACATAATATTACATAAGGCCTAATGAAATTTATTTTAATATTTATAACTAATTATTAATTAATTATTTATTACTTAATTACTACAGAGGACATTTTCAATCATAAAAATCGCTTGTTTTTACGAATGGAAATAACCAAAGCATAATCGTTATAAAAGAACCAACTGATCTAATACGACAAAGTTTGCTAAACTTGTTGTCTTTTTTTCTATGCAGATATAGTAACAACCTATCTTTTTTTCTTTGTAATTTCTCTCTATTTTTTCTCTCAGTGCTTTGGGACAATCTTATGATTGTATAAGCGCTTTATAAATCAAACAACATTACATTATATTAATAATATTACATTATCTTCTGTGTTACATAAAAGTTACATATTAAAAAAAAATAGGTCTTACAAATATGCATGCATAAAATATAAATTTATTTCCAACATATTTATAATTTCTTTTTCGACAAAGGGTGCCGAACCTTTCATCATAAAAATACTGGTTATAATAATATTTCATTATCTCTTGTTATGTAAAAGTGACATATTTTTTTAGAAATGTATTTTTTTTTAATATATAAATATGCAGGTATAAAATATAATTTTAATTCTAGCATATTTTGATTCTTTTGCGGCAAAGGTTACCAAACTTTTCATCGTAAAAATACTGGTTATAGTAATACTTCATTAGCTTATGTTATGTAAAAGTGACATAGCTGTTTTAGAAATATTACTTTATGCAGGTATAACATTTTTCATATTAATATTATATATCTTATGTTATATAATATTAAGATGTTTGTTATAAATTTTGTTTGTTAGATGTTTTTAATATATAAATATGCAGTATCAAATTTAAATTAAATACTCGATAACTCTATCAATTTTATCAATTAGATTTTATATTAATTAATATTGTCATGTCTGTACAACAACTCTAGAAATTTGAACAAATTAAGCTTTGGTGACCTTTTAATTTACAAGTTAAAGAAAGTTATTTGAGATTTCTTGATGAAGATCTTTCTGAAACTGAGTGTGACCTATCTTACATAACTGCAAAACTATATTTCTAGAATATGTAAGCTAAAAACACAAATATATTGGTGTAGACTACGGTAAAATGCTGGATGTGATCCTGGCATGCAGCATTATTCAAAACATGTTTCTTGCTCTCCTTTCGCTGTCACCTCTTTAATCCCTCTGTATCTCTTTCTCTCTTCATACCTCTCATTTAATTTAATCTGGTACCTCAATATGGATGACAAAGTATGACGTCAAACCAACAAACGCAGCATCAGTCATCCAGAAATTAATCTATCAATCACTCTGTTAATGCTATCATCGCTTTTAATTGCGTTATTACGCAGAGTGACGTGCTTTTTGGTTCACAACCTTATCGATATTTTGCTAATTAACGATCCATTAAATCTACTCTACCATATGATGCGAAATACTGTCATGGAAAAACAGTATGGTAATCGAGTTGTTGTTTTTGATCTTCCGGCCCTCAACCTTCTAACATAATACATTCTAGAGATTGGATAATTAAAATTTATCTTAAAATAGTGGAAAAATCGTAATTGCGTTGTTTTTTACTTTGTGATGGCGTAAGCAGTATCAATAGAAAACAAGCGTGTAAAACTTTGTTATCAATAGTGAACAAGTAATATCGTAATTTAAAGTAGTATTTCTTTATCCACCCGCCCACTTCCTTTGGAACTGTATTAAGATATTAAACTATTAAGAAATATAGATTTTGTTTATAAAATGTTTTTTATTGAAATTGTGAAAAAAACAACGCAATTATTTTGTTTTTTTTATACCTCGGCCCACAACTTTTGCACAAATTAAGTATCCCAAGTGGAAAACAAGATAATTTGTTAATAACTTTGGTTGTTGAGATTGTGAATCATTAACAATATTTTAATTATGATGTTTACTATTTACTTAGGCCCACACATTGGACAGTAAATAAAAATAACAAAAACACAATAAAGATGATGATCAAATAAAGATCGTAATGTTGAATCATATCTTGCCTCTTGTTATTTGACGTCAGTTTTATACTATGTTACACAATAGTGAACAAACAGTTATTATTGTTTATGTGTCTATCCACTTCCTTTATTTAATCCTGTTGAAATATCGGTTTAATATTTGTGTGGAAAGTCTTTAATTAAACTATTGTTGTTGAGATAGTGGACAAACAATCTTATTCTTCTTTCTTTTGCTAGACATGCCCACGTTTTCATCGTACTGTATTGATTTTGTGAAGATGGAAAGGACTCAAGGGTGGGTCTGGAGAAGATGGTGATTTATATTCTTACAGTACTATAGATGTTGATGTTTTATAGATGTTGATTGAAAAGGTTTTCTAAAAGTGACAAACCTAAATTTAGCTATAAAATTGTTAAAAAAGCGATTGTTCAGACTTAAATTTGATACAAACTTCCACCTCCCTAAATCAAATCACCCATGATCCTCATTTTCAATTTTTTTCTGAGTAGCATACAGCAATACATCGAAGACGTATTGTAAAACTCTGTCTACACATCACACTGTTTTGGTGTAAAACTCTGTCTACACATCACACTGTTTTGGTGTAAAACTCTGTCTACACATCACACTGTTTTGGTCAAACTAGTTTGATAGTGTAGACAGAGCTTAAGACTATAGGGTCAATTATAAATAGCAATAGGTAAATTTAAAGGACGAAAAAAACAGTATTATGAGTCAAAGTTACTGTTTTTAGAATGTGGAGGTTAAAAAAAAACTTCCTCTAACCTTATAGGGCTAAGGTTAGAATTAACTATATCCGTAGTAAACAATCTATTTACGACCTTAAGATGTTTGCCTTCGTCTAATACTATGTGATTTGGGATAGATTTAAATAATTCCTATTTATTCGTAACCAATTTATTTTGTTGGTTATTGAACCCACAACTATGCAATAATAAAATAATACAATCATCAATGACTTTGACTTTACATGTAGAAATTCCAAGAGAATTTTTATTATTTATTTTCTGCTTTTGGGCTGATCTACTGGAAAAAAACAAGCTGTTATCCCATATCTGCTACATAATGCTGAATGAGTGTTAGCAAAGCGTGAGGCAGCAAAGCATGCTGAAACTAAAGTGCGAGGAATCATTTTATAATTTTAAGATAGATAATGTTTGAATATATAATGGACAAACTGCATCTGTTTGTGCTCCCAAAGACACATCAGTGGGTGGTGGCCATAGAAAGTACATGCATAGATGTTAATTAATAAAAATATTTAAAAAACGTATGTATTGAATAATCAAGTAATTGTGGGTACAGTATTTTAAAAAAAAAAAAAATCTGAGAGGTTACCGTTTTTCTATGAAATTTTTTAAGAAGACTGACTGTGATTGGCCAGAATCCAAAGAAAAAATGACACTCCAGGGTTGATCTGGGTGCCGTGTCAAAATTAAGGTTAACAAAAATTGAGATCGTTATTTTGAGAACTCTATTTAATTAATCTGTTAATTTTTTTCCTGTTTTTTCACACATTTAATAATCGGTTATTTGCTCGCATTTAATAATGATAATGCTTATTTTTAGGAAACTACTTGGGGCTAAGTCCTTGTTGAAAGGGGTTAAATCTTCTGTGAACTGCACCCATGAACAAGAACTACCTTGAAATCTAGATTGGCCTGATCACTATAATGTAAGCAAAACATCCCCACACCCTATACTTACACATACATACAGTACACACCTTTTTATGTCAAAAATCTAATTGCCCACAGCTTTAGAGTTAAATGTCTTTTGGTCCCTTTCAATTGAAAGGTTCCCAAGTTCAGTTGATAAACATTAAACATTCTTGGCACTCCTTCTTGGCTCCAGTAATTTGTTGGCACTAACTAAAAATTATGATTGCACAATACAGTTGTGTACAATACTTTAGCATATTAATCTTCAGTTCTTAATACCTATACTATAGTTGAATAACAATATGCATACTGTGCTGTATAAGTTTATGAACTTGGTTGAGAAATGTGTGTCAATGTAACTGTCAATTTCACTGAGTTATACAGTCTGTGAATTTCATTAAATTTCGCCAGCATATTGATTTTTTATTGGCCGGTCTACTGCTTAAAAATAGATATATTAAATAGTTTCTATGTCATGTCGCATCATTTTTTATCAAAGCCAAAATCAGCAAGAGTAATTAATTATTAATTAATTAAATTTAAAAAAAAAAACCAGCTTAGGTTTGTACTCTATAAGACTAAGAGCACTTTTAAACTTCTTTTAACATTTAACCGAAATATGTCTCAGGTCAATTCAAGTATATGGAATGTTGCAATGCAGTTTCTAGGATTTTCAATACCATTTGATTGAGTGATTCTGTGTATAATTATGATGGGTTGTGCACAACCCCCTAGATCTTCTCTCTCCCTTACCCTGCCTGGTCGTCCCCTATTTAACAATCTTGGAACATCCACTGATTGTAACCTTCCCAATTTTATTGTTGTGATCCTTCTTAACAAAGTATTTTTAAATTTTATGTCCTAGTTCCAATTCCATACTTTTATACCAATTTCTCATCCTACTGCAAAGAAAAACAATTGTTTGAATATGTTAACTTGATTTCTTGGCAGCAGAAACACGACCAAAGTTGGTGTTGAAATACCAATGTTTACATATCAAAATCATTTCTGCTGCCAAGAAAATCATAAATTGTTATCCATATAATTTGTCACTAGTGAAAGCAAAAGATTATTCATTTGACTAATGAGATTATGTCAATTTCTATTTTTCTTCATGTTTTAGATGCAAAAATTGTAGTGGAGCTTGGTGGTTAACATGCTTGCCTTTGAATCCAAAGGTCCAGGCTTCAATCCTGACCAAGTGCCAGGGTTGTAACTCACTCCTCTTTCAGCTCCACTGCCTAAGCCTCCAATAAGAGTTAGTTTATAAAAGCATGATAAATTATAAAATAGTTTATCCATCCTGTAATTGGCTAGTTCTCACTGTTGGATGCGTACGAAATAAAAGAAAAATGAATAAGAAAAATTGATTGATATTAAGCCTAAATTGATATACTTAGTTTGCATTGTTCATGCTGTTATATCACCCCATCCTTGACATCACAGGCTTTTCCAAGTTACCAATTCCCCATTTGCTAATATTGAAACAATTATTATTATCATCAAGGCCATATTTTACAGGTTTAGTATGCATGCCAGGTTTCCTTTGACCCAGTAAACTTTGGTAGAATTCCAAGAAACTAACTTTTACCTGTCTCAGCCTTTACCTGCATGATCAGTGCACTGAACCAAATCAGTACAGTGTTCCATTTTTCACTGTTGCATAACTCCTAATCTTACTAATGTTCTATGGGAATGCTTATGAAACATTTAAATGTATCAATGTATTCAGTTTTCATAAACGGCTCACTAGATATATCTGGTGCTAGCAGCATGTTCCAAGTGTTTACAAACGGCTCACTAGATATATCTGGTGCTAGCAGCATGTTCCAAGTGTTTACAAACGGCTCACTAGATATATCTGGTGCTAGCAGCATGTTCCAAGTGTTTACAAACGGCTCACTAGATATATCTGGTGCTAGCAGCATGTTCCAAGTGTTTACAAACGGCTCACTAGATATATCTGGTGCTAGCAGCATGTTCCAAGTGTTTACAAACGGCTCACTAGATATATCTGGTGCTAGCAGCATGTTCCAAGTGTTTACAAACGGCTCACTAGATATATCTGGTGCTAGCAGCATGTTCCAAGTGTTTACAAACGGCTCACTAGATATATCTGGTGCTAGCAGCATGTTCCAAGTGTTTACAAACGGCTCACTAGATATATCTGGTGCTAGCAGCATGTTCCAAGTGTTTACAAACGGCTCACTAGATATATCTGGTGCTAGCAGCATGTTCCAAGTGTTTACAAACGGCTCACTAGATATATCTGGTGCTAGCAGCATGTTCCAAGTGTTTACAAACGGCTCACTAGATATATCTGGTGCTAGCAGCATGTTCCAAGTGTTTACAAACGGCTCACTAGATATATCTGGTGCTAGCAGCATGTTCCAAGTGTTTACAAACGGCTCACTAGATATATCTGGTGCTAGCAGCATGTTCCAAGTGTTTACAAATTTCCTAAACACAACCAAAGCTCTAAATATTTCTTGTAAAGAGCAAATTATTTCATGATAGTTTTGATTCCTCGGGGAAAGCACCTGGAATTTCTTCAAATACAATTGGGATATAAAAAGCAGGAACTAAAAAAAGAAAATCATGCTTTGCTACTGTGTATATAAACAAAACTATTAGCTGGAGCTTCAAAAGGGAAATTCCCTTCTTTCCTATTCTTGTTTCTATCACTAAATAAAAGAGAGTTTCCTTATAAAATTGTTTGTAACTAATGGGTACACACACAAAAACTGTGTTTACACGAATAGGCCTAGGCTTGATCCTATCATCACTGGTTGATACATGTCACGCCTAGATTGAAGTTAATTATATGGCTACTGAAGAACGCAATTAAAAATATACAGACATATAATATTGTTCTGTTAAATCCTTACTATGTTTAACTTTCATTTATTTATTTCACCAACAAACATAATATACCGTACAATGTACAAAGATGAATTGGTCAGGGACTGCTAAAGTAATACGATTACTGTAACTACAGAGTCAGCAGTCCCATGACTATGTTATAGAAAAGATGCTATATATACAATACCAATGAGAAATGTGGTATTATAACTTGAAAAACGTTTTACCGCCCTATTTCAAAATCCTAGATCTGCCAATGTTCAAGAAGAGAGATATTATAGTTCACTATAATATCTCTATGGTTCAAGGTATGGTATCTTTGAAATGTAAATTCCAGGAAACACAGTCCAATAGAATAAAGCGCTTTGTCAAGTAATTGTTACGATGCAACTCTTCATTTATCTTTTACGGTTCAGTAGCGCACACAATAACAATACAGCTTTCCAAGTAGTAGGATATGACGTACTAACAGTCTTAGCCAATTTTTAGTGTAGGTTGATTCGAAAGGTCTGTTCCTAACTTCCATTCAACAAAAAAACAAAAGTTTTACATCCATGTGACGTGCATTTCTTTCCCTTTCTGAGATGAGGGAAGATGATATTGCATTTGTTCTGGCTAATGTAAGAATGCGGAAGATAAGTAGACTTGTCACATCAACTCCGGGAGTACCAATACGAGGACAATTGCAAAAACGAAACATGTACATTTCCCTAGTAATGCACCCATAGTATTCCCTGGGATTCAATTCAGGAAGTTAATGGTGTTTTATTGATTTGTTGAATGAGTTCTTTAAAATTTATCGACAAGGCTAGACGCCCATTCACATTAAAATACTATCACTGACTACTATATAAAAATGTCTCGACATTTCTGTTGTTGTCCTTTAATAATATTTCTTTAAAAAAGATATAAATATATATTAATATAATAATTCGTTTCGTTGATTGAAAGGTTTTAATGAGACCCTGGATATTGTAACTCAAGCTTAGCTTAATCTTCATTCTGTATTATTCTTGTAATTTATTATTGCAATAATCTATATAGAATTAGTAAGTTAATCTTCTTAATCCATTGTTTAATCCCAATTGATTGATGTCAACCAGACAGATTTGGATCCAGAAATCTCAAGTTAAATCCACATTTTTCTTGATTCACTTCATTTTCTATGTAAAGGTGTTGATGTTTATATATATTTTTGTTATATTGTTTATGAGAGCTGGATTGTATTAAACTGTGTAACAGGTGGTTTACACTAATCTGACTGCTTTGTTCAGACAGTAAAATGTTTATTCATGTATATTTAAGCTGTCATCTCAATACTTTAAACCATGTAATATCAAATTTAAATAGTTTTAAACATTTTTTTTAGTAAATTACTTTAGTAAATTACTTTCAATAAAGGTATAATTATATTATAGTCATGAATCATTCCTGATTCAAATGCAAAATGTGCAAAGTAGATCAAAAACTATACTCGTTTTGTAGTATGACTGGTGATATTCGTCAACACGAATACGCTTTACGAATATGAAATGAAGATCAGCTCAAAAGTTTCACAAATGTGTGACGTATGCGTTTTCGTTATCGTATTCGTAAGGTTGCGAAACCTCCCTAATAACAAACATTTCTGATTTGTTTTGTTTCTTTTTATGAAATTCTAAATGCCAACAAGCCAAGATAAACTCTTCACTTGATACCGCAAATGACAGGAGATTTTTAATCCGTAATAAATTATTATTTATTCACAAGTTTCGTGGTAGAATTGAAGAAAAATTCTAGCTGTTAACACATTCATTCAATTTGATAATCTCTGAGTTTATATTGTGTGTGTTATTGGTTGAAATGCTCCACTACACAGCAGCTAACTTCACACCAAGCCCGATCCAGTCTGTTTGGCAGAAGAAAAATCATTGTAAAAAAGCTCTGTCTACACAGTATCAAACTAGTCTGACAAAATATGGTAGTGATAGTGACATCATCATTTCCATATATGGCCACATCACATGTTGTTGTCACATAAATTTTGATAGTGTAGACAGAAGTGTTAACATTAGGTACATAATACGATTGCAGCACTAGTCACCCCTTATTGCAAGGTGTCTTATATCTCGCACATTGAGGAGGTAACCCGTGACATGGTATCGCTATTACCAACCAGGGAAGTGCAAAGTATGTTACATTAAACATAGATTCGTAGGCTTACTCATCTGTTTTGGACGTGAACCAATAATAATAACGATGATAATTATTATGTGGCTTTATCGTGCCTTGTACAGTCTTATGTTTATCATTATCATTGAGTCAATTTTGAAAAAAAGTGACATTTATGATGTACTTGTTAAGCCTGCATTTCAATTCAAGGTAATAGGTTCAATCTTGGTCAATTATCATTTTATTTTTATGTGGTTTTAACGTACCTTGTACAATCTGTTATTTATAGTCGTGCTAATTTTATAAGATACGGCACAGCAGCATAGCACAGAACAATCCTACTTTCAATTCAAAGTAGTAGGTTCAATCTTTAGATCAATAATGATAACATTTCATGGAATAGGGGTGTCTCAAAGGAATGGTTTGACTGTATGAAGTGTTATAATTAATAGTTGTTAAATTATTTAAATTTGACATTGACATTGTATTAGGCTATGAGTTCAAGGAGATTAAAGTACAAAACCAGACATAACAAAATACTTTATTTTAAATCGAATATCGAATGACTCATATACTCAATGCCTGCAATGGAATGCAATTAATATGCAGTAAATAAACAAACATTCGTGACAGGCATGGGATAGCCGCCAAAATACAAGTTGAAATATTCTTTAATTTCCATTGTGTCGTCTGCTAGTCAAAGTCAGGTGTTCCTGCTAAGATGACACAATCGGGGGAATAAAATATTATTACCATTGAAATTATCTCATGATAAACCTGTGATAGATCATCATTGTATTATATTGTTTTGTTAATAATATGGTACATATATTAGATTTCTAACTAAGAGTAATAAAATGAATTCTTTCTAAACTCTTGAACAACTAATTTAATGTAAATTATGAATGAATAAGACTCTATTACCTTTATATTGTAATAGTCCATAAGATTAGTTCACTGTAGATGTTATGTTTAGCCTATACATGAAACATCTAGCACAGATCTGGGAATATTTCACCGAACACAATGATACATTTTGTTCTTTTCACAAGCACAATCCTGCTGTGTCGTTGCCAAGTCGTAGTCTGGTACCAAATCTGATCATGATCCGTTTTTTTAGTGTTTATATGGTTTATTTATAACATCACAGGATTTTCCACTTCTGCATTGGTAATTCCCATTGCCAAGACTTGTTTACATACTGTACACCTAGTACCAAATCCGATCATGATCAGTTTTATTTGTACCAAATACTGTACATTTATATGGTTTATTTATAACATCAAGGGATTTTTCACTTCTGCATTGGTAATTCCCATTGCCTGGTCTTGTTTACACACTGTACACCGACTAATCAGCTCGTACCAAACATTACCAAATCCGGTCATGATCAGTTTTATTTTTACCAAAGTATTATACGTTTATTTGGTTTATTTATAACATATAACTTCAAGGGATTTTCCAATTCTGCATTGGTAATTCCCATTGCCAAGTCTTGTTTACATGATGGGCCTGTTTCTGCTGCATAAAAAATAACCGGTTAAAATCGGGTGTGAATAAATTAAAATCGGTGTGAATAAATTAACTCCATTTTCTTGGCAGCAGAAACAGGACAAATTTGTGGTAACCGGTTAAAAGGCAGCGCAAAATAACCGGTTAAAAACACCAATTTAAATCGGTGTTAGAACGCCGTTTAACCGGTTATCGCTAAGCAATTCTTAGCTGCAACACGAAATAACGGTTATTTGATTGACAGTTGTGACCCCGGGTCAGATACCGTCGCATACGATGTGTGTTTTCCTCGTGGTTTTGACAGTCGAACGAAGAAGTGAACATGTATGTGGATGAATGAAATCACAAGATATGTTATTCAGTTGGGGAGAGAAAGTACGGGGAAGGATGGCAGGCAATAGAAAAGAATCACAGATAATAAAGAGCATTGTTGCGAAAGTAAAAGAGGAGTTTGGGGTGGAGTTCCGGGGACTACCCAAGCTAAGCAATTTGAGGCGTTAGTACACGCTCGCGAAGGGTATGGATGGTCCTATAAACACCAAAACGGAAACAAAAAAAGGGACTCAGAATGTTGCAAATACCTACCAAACGATAGTAGATAATGGTTAATTAATTATGAAAACCCAAATTTTATAGCAAAAATCATCCAAATTTATGTTATAAACGATGTATTTTTAGCAACAAAAACTTAATCCAAACGAGCGTATTTATGGCACGCCCTTAGTGCCTTTAATAGGAGAACAATGAACATTCTTACTTTGATCGTTTTACATAATATAATTTTTTTAGAAAAACATCACATCGACCGAAAACAAAGGTAATCAGAGCCTTTGATAATATATTAAATATGATTTTATTAAGCATAGAAATGTGTTATTATTTATGTTAGTACATAAATATACGAAATAATGTTCAATACTCATTATTTTATTAAAGGCACTATGTGCGTGCGATATTCTATGACTTGGATACTCTCGTTTGATTTAAGTTTGTGTGGCTAAACTCATCGTTTTTAACATAAATTCGAACGATTTTTGCTATAACAGTTGGGTTTTCATAATTGATTAACAATTATCTACTCTCGTTTGATAAGTATTGCAACAATCTGAGTCTCGTTTTTGTTTCCGTTTGGTGTTTTGTAGGACCGCGCTCGCGAAAGACAACAGTCGTTCACGTGGGAAGGGCCGTATGTCATCGCCTTTGTTGAGGATAAAAATTATCCTAGGCGATCGGGCGCTGCACAACCCTCTCCATCATGTTATTGAAGGCGCCATGAGAATTAATTTTATTAGCGATGTAAGTAGGCTTTACAAAAAAACAAAACTTGTAGACCTGGAGACAACATTTTATTTTTTTAACATGTTTGAGTGAGATGTTCGGCGATATAGGCCTACACACGTGTGTACTCACGACGTCGATGTAAACAAACAGCCAACTTACTACTTCCGTCTGAGTGTATTGCATTTTGGGTAATGATGACGTTTTGCTCGACGACCACCCATAGATTTAACCGGTTATTTCGGAGCACAAATTGAGCAGAAACGCGGTCTTGTTATTGTTATCTATTTTTAATCTATTTTAAAATAACCGGTTAAATTGCGTTATGCAGCAGAAACAGACCCGATGTCTTCAGACTTTTAATAGGTAGCGACACATTAAAAACATTTGGAAGAGCCCAGAATTGTTGTTAGAGAAGGCTTGTACGTGAAAATTTCAAGAAACGTGGATGAACCAATTGGACCAATAGTTGACTGTTTTATTTATTTTATATACACTATATTTGGACAAATTTCAAACTTTCTGGTATTCATCGCTTTTCAGGTATATTTTATATTAAAGGCTTTTTGTCAAGTTTTGACGCAAAATGATGCATGCTTGCGTGTTGTATGCTGATCTATCTTTTATTAAATTCTTATTCTCAGCTATTTCTAACTTTTTGCCATATTCTTGCTAACTATCATCAGATTGAAGATAATAGTATTTATACCCAATTTAATATATTAGATCACAAGTAAAATAAAATAAGGTAACCTAGGTAACCTAGTTAGGTAACCTAGTTAGGTAACCTAGTTAGGTAACCTAGTTAGGTAACCTAGTTAGGTAACCTAGTTAGATCATCATCATTAAAGTACAGTAGAACCCTACTTTGGAATATTCCTGTTCAGCGGACAAACTATTATGAAGAGGACACCGAACAATGAGAAAAATATGTAAATATATACACTACAGCTAACCTCTATTATAAGGGAACACATTTGAGAACAAACAAAATATCTCCTTAATAGTGATTTGTTTATAAATCATAGTTTAATTTTATCTTAGTATTTATTATCAATTGATTTTTCTTATTTAGTTTTAATCTTTTGTTTGTAGTTATTTATAGCCATGGTATTTGTATCTTAATTCTATACTTATAATAGCTGGTATTAATCTATTTGCGGTATACAGTTTATTGAATGCTAAATTTAGATGGGAAAAAGCTCAGTTGCATATATCACATACAGCTTTTCTGTTCACAGCAAGAGACTGATAAATATAGCATTTAGTAGATAGCCTATCAACTGCAATTAAGTAGCTAGTAAAAATAGAATGATAAGGAGATGTGGATGTATCAAATATATGAAATGTCTTGTTTATTTTTGTTTTCTAATTTAAATAACCAACATTTGATAAAGTTTCAAAACATACCTTTTGAAAATTCTTTATCTGTCCCAACATTCTAGATCTTTCCCAACATCCTAGATCTTCTCCAACATACTAGATCTTCTCCAACATACTAGATATTTCCCATCTTCCTAGATCTTTCCTAAAATTCTAGATCCTTCCCATCATCCTAGATCTTTCCCATCATCCTAGATCTTTCCCATCATCCTAGATCTTTCCCAACATCCTGGATCTTTACCAACATCCTTTATCTTTCCCATTATCCTAGATCTTTCCCAACATCCTAGATCTTTCCCAACATCCTAGATCTTCTCCAACATACTAGATATTTCCCATCTTCCTAGATCTTTCCTAAAATTCTAGATCCTTCCCATCATCCTAGATCTTTCCCATCATCCTAGATCTTTCCCAACATCCTGGATCTTTACCAACATCCTTTATCTTTCCCATTATCCTAGATCTTTCCCAACATCCTTTATCTTTCCCAACATCCTAGATCTTTTCCATCATCCTAGATCTTTACCAACATCCTAGATCTTTCCAAACTTTCTTAACAACCTGGATCTTTCCCAACATCCTAGCTCTTTCCGAAAAATCCTGGATCTTTCGAACATCCTTGATCTTTCCCAACATCCTTGATCTTTCCCAACATCTTAAATTTTTCCCAACATCCTTGATCTTTCCTAACATCCTTGATCTTTCCCATCTTCCTAGATCTTTCCTAACATCCTTGCTCTTTCCCAACATCCTTGCTCTTTCCCAACATCCTAGATCTTTTTCATCATCCTAGATCTTTCCCAACATCCTAGATCTTTCCAAACTTTCTTAACATCCTATATTTTCAAACATCCTAGATCTTTCTCATCAACTTCAAGCTTTCCCCTTCAAAAGAAGTCTTTCTTCTTAACATGATGAAAACTATACATTCAATATAACCTTGAAAAATATAAAAAAAGCAACACTATTTTTACACTTTCTGTGCATTGGTACAAACTGATACAATAGATCTAACTTTATTACATTGGCTGTATGAATTATTCTGTCGCCAAATGATGATTATATTTGTTATCATTTGATTAGTTTAGGTATTTTTTATTGTTTATGAGAAAAATTGGCATGTTTTCAAGGTGTATTTGAACTGTTTGACATTATGCAACATCTTCAAAATTAACAATTGTATGATGCAGAAACTGTCACAACATCAAATGGGTAGTAAGCATGCATAGATTTTTAAAACAATGAAATGTTTACGTTTTGTTTTCACAGTGAACCACTAGTTTTAAAAAATTATTCCGTGCATTCTAAGTAACATTTGATCATTTGCAGAATGACTGTTGGACTCAATAGCTGTTTGCTAATAATAGGTTAAACGATGCAACATTTAGAGGTTGCCCTTTCTCCACAACCCCTTCTGATTAAGGTGAACCAACAAAAGTAGATCTTCCAAAGTGGTCATGTAAAATCTAATTCCAACTTATTTTACAACTGTTACATCAATATAAAGCATTTCCTCTGCTTTTCCTTTACCACATGTTAAGTTCCTTAGAATGTTTTTAAGCTTTCACTTGTATGTAATATTTCTGCCAAATATACAAACATACATTCATTTTCTCTTCATGTGTAATGATTTCCACAGCTGGTGAACACATTAAACATCTATTTCCTTGCCTTACTTTCTCTGTCTACACTATCAAATTTATGTGACAAAAAAAGGTGATGTACCCATATGGACATGATGATGTCATATCAGTACCATATTTGGGCATATCACTACCATATTTGGGCACATCACTACCATATTTGGGCACATCACTACCATATTTAGGCACATTACATGTTTTTTTGTAAACTAGTTTGATAGTGTACACAGAGCTTCACAACATTTTATTCAGTCTGATGTCAAAATGTACCCCTTCTCAACTTTCTTCTTTTATAAAATACAATTCTCTGTTTCACTTCCATTTTGTGGTTTTTTAATATCGTTATCTAGGTGAAGTTGTATTGTTTCAATGGGTTCACTAATTAATAAACCAGACCAGATTTGTAATACAGTAGTAAGTAATTAATAATGACAAATATTGATGTGCCCATTATATGGACATGATGATGTCATATCACTACCATATTTAAGCATACCACTACCATACTTGGACACATCACACACTTTTTTTGTCAAACAAGTTATAGTGAAGACGGAGCTTAAGGATGTTAAATATATTAACATAAAAAAGTCTGAAATCTGTGAGTGATTATGACCCCTTAGCCATGTCCCACTTTGTACATATCTTGTGGATATATGTTTTGGCATAGGAATCTAGTATATTGATGTAAAATGTTCTAGTTGTGTTAATGTATGACTGAGTGACCTTTCCGTTGGCAACCTACATTCTTTAGTACATGGAATATATGATAACGGACATTTAGATTCTTACCACGAAATATCTACAATTATTTATTTAATGTGCGAAAATTATAATATAATTATTTACGTTGAGTAAATATATATTTATTAAAATCAATATATTAATGTTCAAATTAGAAGATAATATGAGGTTAATTTACATTAATATTCTGATGCTATATATTAATAATTATGAGCATATTTTATTGGTAACTGTTTTTATTTTTTCACACAAATATATAGTATATAGCACACATATTTGATATGGTTTTACGCATCGCTATCGAACAGAGCTGTTCATGCGCACATGTTTCTGGGTGTGCATGGAATGATTTTCCGATTTTGACAGTTTTGTGGTCACTTTAGACATCATGAAAACAAAATCCACAATGCTGTGTTTTAACACTTATTCATACGTTTGTGGAAAACACGGAAGGTCGAGGGATTTTCATGCTGTGCTGGTCCATAATTGTTGTATTTTACTCAAGTGTTTCTATAATTTTAAAGTGAAATCATAATATGCTTAGTTTTTATGTATTTATCTTCATTTCCATACGTCCGTAAATGAACAATTTTTCATAATAATTACGGACATTTTGTAATACATGAGAACTTTGCAATTTGTCTTCATGTTTCAAGATCGGAGACATATCGATACCAACATCAATATCTTCAGCAATACAGTATATGCTATATAAATCGTGCATTTATTATCAGTGTTTATATTACTCCTATATTTCATCATTGCCCTTTACATTGTGAATTTTCACAAACCAAATTACATAAAATCTCTTCAAACTGTAATAGTTTAAGAGGTACATGGAAATATGTAGTAATGTTCCATAATGACATTAAATCACCATTATGAAATTTCTCTTTACTGTAAATTGCGAATTATGTATTAGATCCATAATAGGCCTCCAGAGGATCGCAATCGGAAATTACATATTAGTATTTCACCAGTCGTAATGGACAGATTAATAGCGGCTACGATGCTAGTATAGTCTAGCTTATTGGAGCGGTACGTAATAGCGACTGAAATTCTCGACGTGTGGGTGGTGGAAGATAAAATATTTTATATGTTTTTTTGTTATTATTGTATAATTTTCGGAGAACAAAAAACTTGATTTAAAAATGTTTTTGAAATACTAATAGGCTACAGTAAGTTTAGATAAACATTGGATACAGCTATTCAAGGGACACTCCTGTTAAGGGGAACTTTACAGTTAAATGAATATTAATAATATCGTTTTTATCCTACAGCCAACCTCTGTTTTCAGGGAACACCCTTTTTAAGGATAAACTTTGCTGGGTCCTTAATAGAAGTTCTACTGTAATAGTGGAAACTGAAACTGAAACTGAATTTATTTTAAAATTGAACCCCTCTTTTGGGACACCTATTCAGGGGAAAGAAGAATGCCCATTCTGGATGTCCTTATTCAGGAACACTTTACTGTGAAACAAGTGAGGGACAATAATATTACCAATATCTCTATTAAGGGCAAACTTGTATTGGATCCCTGTTAATATAGGTTCTGTTTTTTATTGTTTTTACACAAGTTGATCAACAAACAGATAATTGATCCATGGAGTCTTTAGAGAAGAATAAATTATTTTCATTGTCATCAAGTTTTTACAATTTTGAAAAATTATCTTTTTAATTAAGGAATAAAATCACAAATTAATTATTAATTCTTGTCAGTTATCAAGTAACGATATTGCACAGTTTGATTAATTTATGTTTTTTACAAAAATCACTTAGTATTTCTTTTAATTGATTTATTATGAAAGTCGTTGAATTGAAACGAGATTGATTTCAGAATCGTGCTTATCGATTTTCTTGCTATTGGCTATTTTGAGTCGTCATTAAAAGCAGAGGTTAATGGTTCATCATGTTTGCAGACAGTAATATTTTTATATAAATATTAATAAAATAAAGAAAAAGGTTGGGTACTGTTTCGTGGGTGTTGTCAGAATTTGGGAGAAGCGTCAATTTAAATTGAAAATAGATTACCGCAATAAGTTAATAAAAATATAATAGTTGAAGACATATAACTCGGTCTGTTTATGGTTGTGTTGATAACATTTAAGGGTGTGGTTTACAGACTTCATCTTTTTTGAAGATGGGTTATTCAATGGATTTTCTTTTTTGAGTTACATGGAGTATAGACTTCCTATTATCTAAACGTACTTGGTTTGTGGATATGGGTGGTTTTCACAATGGCAAAGGGTTTGCAATATTCTGTGCAAGTGAGGAAGGCTTTATTATAAATTGAGATATGATATATAAATTATGATACATATGTGGGATCTTGTTAATTTTAGATATTGAGTTGAGTAACAATACAATAATTGTGTGTAAAACATAAGGAAATAATCTTTAAAGGAAATGTTTTTGTAATAAATTGTGGGTTGATTATCCAGGTACATATGGTTTGATCATTAAATATATATGGGGTGATAATTCAGGGACATATGGGGTGATAATTGCGGGATGTATGGGGTGATAATTGAGGGATGTATGGGGTGATAATTGCGGGATGTATGTGGTGATAATTGAGAAATGCTTTGGTTATCATTAAGATATAGTTTGGTCATTTGATTGAATGTTCAGTTTATACGCAGTGTATCCTGTTCTTCAGTGTTTCTTATATCCAGATCTGATTTTCATTGCTATGTTCACTCATGTTGCACTGCTGCTGTATGTGAGCCTGTT
The DNA here is from genome assembly GCF_964355755.1 of Antedon mediterranea. Lineage (NCBI taxonomy): Eukaryota > Metazoa > Echinodermata > Crinoidea > Comatulida > Antedonidae > Antedon > Antedon mediterranea. Next base: position 1,604,280 of record NC_092678.1, read on the forward strand.
GTGTTAGGAACCGAGCTTGCACAAACAGATATTCTGTAGACAGATAATTATTAACTGCCCCTATCAACCAGGTTTTTGCTGTTAAAATATTCAATCATGATAATTTATGACATGTATGTCAGATGTCTTCTTACATAGTATGGTAGCTGAGAATGAGATAGGTTACCACATGAACTATGTTCAAAGGACAAAATGGCACAGACAGGCATACTTCTAGATGTGAACAACAACCAAGGGGTCATATCTGACTATATACAGTCCCCAGTAATTAAAAAACATATATGTTTCATTGTACTGGGTAGAGGCATTTATTATTCATAAATGGGGTATTATGTTTCATAAGGCTAGGCCTTAGGTGATTGTTGACTTAGTTCTGTCTCACCTTTTAGTTATAAGTCCCCTTGATTTATCGCTTATTTCTCACATTCATGACATTGTATGATTGATATCATTTTTCTTGTTTGACTTTTTGCATCTTTAATGTTCCTAGTTGAAGGTTTATGATATTTTCTTTATACAGTCAACTCTCCCAATACCGGACACCCTTGGGCGGGCATATATTTTCCGGTTTTTCGAAAGTCCGGTTTCCTGAAAACATTTTTAAAGTCATCACGTTGTCACTGAAAATGCTTTGAATCACCGGTCCGAATGCTCTGCCCGGTACGATCTCCTAGCGTAGGGAAGGCCTAGGCTATGATTGTATCAATCTAGTTTTAATTAAATAAATACTGATAGGCCTGGCCTACTTTATTAATATTAAGCTAATTCAATTTACCTTTTTTAAAAGTTACATTATTTACTGTACCAATAAAACATGTTACAATAGTAAATTATTGTTTCTCAATGTGTTTTTAACGGCAAAAAGGCCTACGTACGTACGTACGGTGAACATAATTTCGGTCTGTTTATTGTTTTTCGTGAGCTAGCTAGCAGCAGCAGCAGCATGGTGCAGTGTGGTGGGGGTGATAAGGGCTTTGATTGATGCGCATGTGCAGAGGTGTCATAACCAAATAAAAACGCCCACACCTAGACCACATGTTTTTTAAGCTCCTTTATTTTGACGTAATTTGATAGCAATAAACGAGCCAAGCAATAATGACACAATAATTAATTGGTAACATTTCAAAGTTTATTAACACTAGTTAAGTCAAGTTCATTCCGTTTACGTTTTGCCATAATGATTTCCAAATTTATAATGATGCACATTTTTAGTGAAACATTCCTTTTTAAAGGCCTATTGCAATTGTGAATTTAACAATAATTTAAACAAAACAAAGACACAAAGTGGAATGTAAATTGAACTTTATTAAAAAACAATTCATATGCTAAAAAACAGGGAGTTGTTAACAACTCCCTGCTAAAAACAATAGATAGCGCTTCGATGTGAAAAAGCCCACCGCAGTTCGATACGCAACAAAGCAATTGCCGCCTCGTGGGTTAACAATGAACTGACCTGTCAATCACAGTGTAGTGCTCCATGGCAACATTATTTGATCGTACCGCGAAACGTCGTGCACTTCATGCATGGTCAGGGTATGGTTAAAAGCTTTTGTACATTGTGAATTGAATCCGAGTCAGCGACGACGACGATGTTGCGTTGTTTTCGTAAATATTTGGAGTTTTTTAACTGTCAGTCCGGTTTTCAGACGCTAATTTTCGTGTTTTGTACTTCATAATTTGTCCGGATTCCGGAATTGGGTATTCCGGTTTTCATAATAAATTACAGTACATTTAGAATAGGGACAAATTGGGCCCTCCAAAAAAGTCCGGTTTTTCGTGAATTCCGGTTTTGGGAGAGTCCGGTATTGGGAGAGTTGACTGTATTACTATACCTTTAAATACACTATATTACATTATATACATCTGAGATTAAACTTTTATTGCCATAATTAGTGCTAGTATATTGATCAGTGGGCAAAAAAACTATTTTCTATAAAATCTCTAACCATTTGAGCATTTGTAGAATGACTTTTTGACATGACAATTGAATAGTCATATGGTGAAAACAAAATTTATTCTGCATGGTTTTATATCTTTGTTGCGAAAACTGAATGAAAGTTAGACATTTTATGGTGTACTGGGTGGTTGATTTGACCTTAATTATGTTTTATACATTGATGCAAAATAATTGTTTTTGTTTTCTATGTAATTTCGGAAGCAATTATGGACCTTTTCAAAGTAGGTCCTACTTGAGAACCCTGTAATGAGTAGTGGTTGGTGTAGCATTGTCTGTCAGTCTCTTAAACTGACAACTATATTATATTTTCCTTTATAAAAAACCTATACACTGTCGCTATTCATATGCGATATTTCTGATCGTTAACAAGCAATAGCATTATTTTGTAGTAATTATAAGCATAGAATTACCATAATAAGGCTGTGACCTCTGTATAAACTAAATCAGTAATCCATCTCACAATCAGCAGTCTTTATTCCCAACTGATAAACTGAGGCTAGTCTTAATTCCAATCTGTAATTAACCAATTTTGTTCATTAACATTTTTCATTAGCATAGAGTAATCAATATTCAAAAAAACAGTGCAGCTGATAAATCCATTTCCGACTGAGCGTGCTTTATTACTCATTTCCAGAATTCAAGGGTTAATTACTCTCATTTTTTTGTAATAAACTTTAATATATTCAAACAAGTCATTGAAAATCGTTCTTAAATTTATGTTTTAAACATGTTTTTTTTTGTTCTATAAGTTAAATTCTGAATATCATTTTTGATGTAATTACTATGATTTAGATATGTTCTTGTTTGCATAATGTTTGAAATTAATATTTTTAATTAACTTCTTTTTACAAATGCAACTCTCCCAAATATCGTATCTTAGATGTGTTTTAATTGGGTTGGTAAACGTTATTTGAAAAAGCCAACATATTCTGAATACATGTGTAAAGTTTCTTTACAATCCATCATCTATTTATTCAAAGTCTTTTGAGTACCATGATTTGTTAACCACTACTGTATATCTCACTTCTACCTCTATCTCTCTTCTGTGGATTACATCATTTACAGGATTCTGAACATCATTAATTTCTATGGAAATTTGGCCAAATTAGCGAAAATGGAGATATATTCTACAGAATGAACTACACAAAATATTATTTGCTGAAATTATGGGTAAGTCTATTATGGTCAAATCAACAGCTCACACAACCTCAAAAGTCCTGTGTCTGGGTTTGTAAAGTGTAAACAAATGTTGTGTGTTTTCAAGACTACTGAAGTGAAATTAATTACATACAGCAAATGAAGAACTCTGCTTTTGGAAAGTTGATATATAAACCCTTGCTTTTGCACATTTTTACATAATTATACTACAGACTTTCAATAGGCAATGTGACTATGGGTAGATATATGTTAGTGTATAACGTTTGTATTTAAACAAACCCAAACAGATTTTAAATAGGCATAAATTCACATTCTGTATGCACAGACAGAATGCTTCATGCTTGACTGGCTCGTTGGAATTACTACTCAATAGCTTGCTCTACTTCCTAAGCCCAAGTTCAAGGCTAGGCCATATAGCATATGTGTGTGAAAGGCCATTGATGTGGCAATAGTTATACCGCCATCCTGCATCCATTTCAGCAGATTTCATCATTTTTTGGTCCACTTTAATTAGGCCACTTTTCTTAATCCCACATCATCCAACACTTTTTCTAAACCCCTAACATTTATTTGAAATTTTATGTTAAAAAATTAAACAAATGTATACCAAATATAAATGAATTTTGAAGAATGGTCATTTCTATCTTCTTTGTCACTTTGTGTCTGGCGTATTTAGTAACATCTGTTCAAGTTTATTTATAGCATCAGCGATTATGTTGTATAGAATTTGTGTTTACAATTTTGATATTGTTTGTTTGTTATTATGTTGATGGGAACTTTTTATTTCATCATAAGTGACATTTCTTTGAAGTAAACATGTCATAAATGATAATTATTATCTTACAAACAGAGTAACAAACAGTCAATATACTTTATTGTAATGTGATTGACTACTGGAACTTTTTTTTTTTTAAAGAATTTATCAACTGTACAAAGATACAGATTTTGGACCATAAAGAATATACTATTATATACCATGATAAAGATTTTGTACCTTGGTGCTGGTTTTATACCTTGGTGCTGGTTTTATACCTTGGTGCTGGTTTTATACCATGGTGCAGATGTTTTGGTAGAGCTAGTGCTCCCAACATTCTTTTCCCATCTCAATTGCCGCCTTAAGTTTTCTCTTAGCTCACATTTTTTCAAATTGTATTTTTCAAATGTCAACTTGCTTTTTTGAACTCTGCAAAAACTGTCTTAATAACGAACAATGTAAATATGTTTGCCATCATGCAACAATTGACTTGTTCACTAATTAAGCCAGTGTTAGATTTAAACAAAAGAGTTTATGTTACAAAACGTCTCAGCCACGCGCCTGTGTGTGTCTTATAATTATTTCGCCGACAGGAGGTTGATTATATAACCACTTTTATATAGCAATTACTTCTGCTGTTACTGACTGTGATAGGGCAAGCTCATTAATCGGCTGGTGTGCAATAAATAATGAAAGAAATCAAAGACCTAATTAAATCTGCTTAAAGGCGCTTGGCAGAACAAAAGGCCCTCGTTATTCCCGCCCAACCGAGAGCCAAACAATCATGCTCTGGCGAACAGCATGTACCTTGCTTTGTAATGCGAGATCTTGTATCGGTAACGTTTTGAATACAGTCCTACCAGGAGATGTCTAGCTCCACCGCCTGCTGAGAATTGACCATCTAGGCCAACCACTCTAAGAAAAGCGGTAAAACTTTTCAAATTTTGTCTGGAACTTAATCATCGCAGCAGCATATCTGACCATAAGACCACCAGTACACAGTAACTCTAATTCTCACGTTAATAAATTGGAACATTTTTTGTGCAAAATGAACTTGTCCGATAAGGTGTTAGATTTCGTACAGTCATACCTGTTTGTGTCAAGATAATTATAATATCATGAACTGAGTGATGAAATAGTATTCAGTAGAAAGTTGTGTGGGTGGTACCATTATGTTTCTAAATTCTTATATTAACATACAGTAATTCTGTTTATACATAGAGGTATAAAATATTGTTGAATAAGTTAAAAATGCATGTTGTGAGTTGAAAATGTGAATTTAGAGTTGGAAAATGTGAGTTGAGAATTTAGAAATGAGTTGCAAAATAGGGATGCTACAAAATGAAAAAGTTAAAATTGTAAATGGTTTTTTTTTATTTTTTTTTCTCTTTCATGGGTGTCACCCACATTTATTCATTCCTTTTACAAATATATATTATATAACATACATACATTTTTATAAAAATAAAGAACAATAAAATGCAATATAACAGCTAAAAAGGCACTATATCTATACATGTACATAAAATCGATGGAGTAAAAGTATGCTTTAAAAACGTACATTTTATGTTTATTGCAAGTTATAGTAAAAGTACAACTATTTATCATTTAAATTTACTTTATATTAAGGAATGTATTAAAAAGTAGCTGTTTCTTTTATTATATCTTAAATCAGTACTCACAATTTGTTTCTTTATTTCTTTTGACCTTATATTACATCCGTTACAAATATATACACACATACACACATTAATATACCTATTTACATTTACGAATCAGTTTAATCTAGTTATTATAAACACATTATATGCTACTTTTTATGTTTTGGCCTTGTATAACATTTGTTTCATTCCACTATTTCTATTCCTTTAAAGTTCTTTTCTTACTATGTTGGCCCTTTACATTTACCAGTTTGTTTACTTATATGTTTGACCGTGTGTTTCAGTCTATGTTTTACCCTAATACATTTATTTCTATCATGTATTAGTTTTAGTTGTTGTAAATGTTGATAACATTCACAGATGCCATACTGATAATATTTTAACATTGATAAATATTACAACACTTTACATTACATGTTTTTATGAGAAATACATAAACATATTTCCAAATATTGTCATGTCATTATGATAATATCATAAACAATGTGACCTTTATAAAGGACATTTCCTTGAAGAAACATTACCACTAAACATTAAGTGAAAATAAAACGTGACTTTCTTGGTATAATTCACCGAACATAAAGACCATAGAAACTGGAATTCTTAGACAAGATCAAATGGAATGTTAGGAATTCATAAAATCCAGCAGGGTGCTTCCACTGAACCTTTAATAATCTTTCTGTTTACAAGTTATGTTTCGTTGTGTAAGACTTCATAGAATTGTTGTAGACGTACGCCAATATACTGCTATGCCAAGATATTAATTGCTAGGCGGCTAAAATGTAATTGGTTTTTTATGGCATTATTCTGGGAAAAGATGGGCGACGTTGGTTCCTTTCTTCTTTTATTGCCAATAAAAAGAATAGAAAGATAGATTATCGGTATTAATAGGACATTTCCTTTTGTTGATGGCTTGAATGTTTGTCTTTCTATTTCCTATGCACATCTTTCTCTAGCTGGATCACAAAATAGGCTATGATACCTTAAACTTGAAATCTTGTGATTGGGCTTGTATTGAGGTTTTGATCATGAGAAAGATCTTGGTGCTGTGATGAAGATATGATTTGAGCCCAGGACCCTGGGACTTGTAAGCAAGCATACAAACATGATTCAGTGCCACTAATTTATTATAGTAAATGTCAGATTAAAACAGATAAATCTATGATATAGGATACAATGTGGAAGTGGGGTTAGTGTAGCGTTCTAGTCCAATTTCCTTTTCACACCTTATCAAATATATCAATATTGATGAGAAAACATGGCTCTAAAAAACATACACCAGAAGAACCTTTCCTTTGGTACACCCTTATTCAAGGATTCCCTTTAAATGTGGCCACTACTTCCTATAAAACAAACCTGAGGTAATAACACTACAGCCACATGATATCATGTTGATACCAAGAAATTAATTGTTAGGATTCATGGAACCATTGATAAAAAAGTAATTCAGTTTTTAGAAATCACCACGTGAAAAAGGATCATTTACCTATTAGGCTCTATTAATTCAAAATAATGAATTTCTAAAAATGTAGACTTATAATTCAAGTGAAAATGTATTAGTCTCAATGAGTAGATAATGTGTTATTATAATAAGTCAAAGATGCTCTCCCAGGTGGAATACCATTCTGAGATGAGAGTGTGTCATATTGTACCTTGTCACTCATACTTTTGTTTTTGTAATTATGTTATTTTCTATGGAATATAAGATTGAATGAATAAAAACACAGTTTTTATATTTGATTGTTAAATTCATTTTAACATCTCAGTACTTGCCTTATCTGAGACCTGTTATACCACTTAGTTCAACTACAGGTCAGCAATATGTAGTTCACACAGTACAAACTAATTTTTTCTTCCATTTTTTAACTGATCTGACTAATGGTTTGGATTAAATGTACAGGTACATTGTACTTTAAGTTCAGGTTGTTTTTTTTTACTTCTTTGTTCTGTATTAAATATGCTAAGATAGGCAAGATTTATTTGTAATCATGTAAAATACATCACATAGTTAATTTCAAAGTTACTAAATTATACTTTGTATAAAGTATAGATTGATACAATAGAATCCTTGCTATATTGAGGAGATGCCTCTATTAAGGGAACACGTTCAACATTATGGTCAACAGTATATTGAGGAGATGCCTCTATTAAGGGAACACGTTCAACATTATGGTCAACAGTATATTGAGGAGATGCCTCTATTAAGGGAACACGTTCAACATTATGGTCAACTCCTATACAAAAGACACTTCTATTAAAGAGACACTTTCATGTGAATCAAATGAAAAGAAATATGTTTTAAGACTATGGCCAACCTCTATTCAGGGGACACTTTCTTGTGAAATACTTCCGCTAATCATTCCTAATTCAGACCTGGGAGTCCTAGCATTTATGGTAACTGATTGAGGGCACATTATTTTCTCTTCAACATCCCTGTGGTATAAATGTAGCAACTGTGTGAGAAGGTTCTGTTAAACAGGATATTTTGAAATGGACTACACATGTTTTCTATGTCATGGTTAGTTTGCATTTTGGTTTGTCATTATTATAATTATGCCCACAAAGACCAAAGTATAACAATTTTAAATGAGATTGTTAATTTTATTATGACTTTAGCTCTGCCTACACTATCAAACTAGTTTTTAAAAAGTGTGATGTGCCAAAATATGGTACTGATAATATATGCCCAAATATGGTAGACTTTGAAGTTTTCCTAAGCAATGTGAAAGAAGTAAGATATAGTAACATACAGAGTTATTTGTATTTTATATATAAAACATCAGTCATTTTTAATAAACATTCTACATCGTGCATTTCTATCCTAACAAACTATTCAAAACTTTCTATTATTGAAAGGTTGAAGAAAATCATGTCCATTCTATAGTCGCCACAGATTGACATCTTCATCAGTACTTCTATGAATGCATGATTAGTTGGGAACATGAACGCTAGTTGATCATACCCAGTACGTTTTGATTGTGCGATCATTCGAAAAAAACCTCACGACGATATAGTAGATAGATTGGCTAAATCATTGAATTAAACTGATATAATTCTGTTCATTTTAACTTTCCAAACTTAAATCTATTGAATCCATAAGAATCCATCAAGTGGAGCACATTTCTACAAACAGTGCAGAACTTATTGGTAGGTGCTAGAAATCTAGTAATCCACAGTTTTTTGATCTGGGAATAAATTTGTCCAATTAACTTAATTCAAACTCATCGTATCGGAATGTGGGTATCTTTTGGTTTGTTTTAATAATTTGTTGGTATGTCATATATTGTAGTGAAAATACATAAAAAATTGTAATGAACACAATGAAATATTCTTTGTAAACAGCAGGACCTATGTCTGGGAACTTGGTTTTGCAAAGGTAGGAAATGAAGGCGGTCTAATTTGATGAAATGCTTGAGTAAGTGGTACCCACAGAGACCCTGTTGTTTGCTAAATTGGTCCACAATGGTTTCACGGTGTTTAAGTAGTTCAGTAACCAGTGTCTCATGATCTTACTGTGACCTAAGTTCAGACCATGCGGCTTGAACACAGCTTCAAATCATTGGCGAATCTCTTCCAAATCTAGAACACAGAAAGTTTATTGTGGATGGTCTTGTTTCTCCCAAACATGCTAAGATATGTTGTTTCGTACAAATGTTAGGCTGCACATAAATACTGTTGCATCTCAAATGTGCATTACTGTTATGAGAACAAGATTCTCTATGTCGTAGGAAGTTTAAACAGGTGCGAAATGATGTAGTCTTAGCCAGTTAAGTGGGCTTTCCTAGGGTGGAACCACCTTGCCAACTACTAGGGTCCAGGGGTAGAGTGCTATACTGGTGGTCTAACAATTTCATTAAGAAAGGATACTGTATATTATTGTCATAGAATATTAATACAGTTTAAGCTCAGCTTTCTGCCCTAAAGGAAGTTTCATTTCTGATTAATTCACAAATGCTGGTGTAGCCTGGGGTCTAACAGTATGATAGTGGTGGTCGGTAGATTTGATTTTAAACTTTTAATAGTATATTAAATTTTTAGTTTACATTGCCTGTAGGTATATAGTCTGAGATGTAATTAAGTTTTTTCCTACAGTAGTATAACCAGTGTGTCTTTTAAAATCTACTGTTAAAAGTAATTTTCCATAAAACACACCTTAATTTTAAATTATTACAACACACAGTAACACACCTATTAGTATTACAAGAAAACCTTGAGATCCCAACAAAGTACCATATCCCCAAAACAAAGGAGGGTTATCCCAAAGAAGTGGTTCTACTATATTATGAAACAATTGTGTGTTAAAACATTCTCTAACAGTACACAAATAATGTTAATTAACTATATTGCTTTTCTCTCTATAAAAACACAAATAATGTAGTAATTGTATTCAAATACGTATAAAACACATATTATAAGTGCTTTTCTCTATATAACAACATATAAATAATGTTACTAACTATATAAGTATAAAACACATTATACATTATTGCTACATAACACATAAATAATGTTACTATATAAGTATATAACACATTGCCTTAATTATAACACATAAATAATGTTACTATATAAGTATATAACACATTGCCTTAATTATAACACATAAATAATGTTACTATATAAGTATATAACACATTGCCTTAATTATAACACATAAATAATGTTACTATATAAGTATATAACACATTGCCTTAATTATAACACATAAATAATGTTACTATATAAGTATATAACACATTGCCTTAATTATAACACATAAATAATGTTACTATATAAGTATAACACATTGCCTTAATTATAACACATAAATAATGTTACTATATAAGTATATAACACATTGCCTTAATTATAACACATAAATAATGTTACTATATAAGTATATAACACATTGCCTTAATTATAACACATAAATAATGTTACTATATAAGTATATAACACATTGCCTTAATTATAACACATAAATAATGTTACTATATAAGTATATAACACATTGCCTTAATTATAACACATAAATAATGTTTCTTAACTATTATAACACATAAATAATGTTACTATATAAGTATATAACACATTGCCTTAATTATAACACATAAATAATGTTTCTTAACTATTATAACACATAAATAATGTTACTAAATATAGTATATAACGCATTATACATTATGGCTTTTCTCTCTATAACACATAAATAATACTACTACTCTATTCATATAAGTATAAAATGCATTACATATATTGCTTTTCTCTCTATAAATAAATATAAAAACACAATAAAATGCTCTTTAGACTAGAAATATCACCTGAAGGACAAACCCATCAATTGGCAGTACTTATTACTTTACATTATTATAATTTACATCACTAAATAGGCTTAAACTTGTCATCACGTTATCGTTAAAACTCAATTTCATTTCGGACAAGCGTGGCAGGTAAATTGTCATTTTACAGGCCTGTCACATTACGAGTGCAGTTACAACATTTTCTTTTTGATGAGTTATTAATCTCCTCATTGAATTTATTGTTTATATAGTTTCTTTAGCTGTTATATATTGCTAGTCAGTATAAATGACTATATCCCAAGGATGTCTGTTTCAACATATAGCGCTTTTGACTTTGTTTCCTATTATTTCATTAGATTTCTAATACTTTCAAACTCTTCTATTGGGACACCTCTATTCAGGGAACACTTCCATAAAGACGATATTTCCTGAAAAATAAACGAGAGAAAATGTATGTTTTAAGAACTGCCAACTGCCCTATTCAAAGAACATATTTATTTTTGTTCTAAAAATGCTCAAAATATAAGAAAATGGATAATTAAAGCAAATAACAATATAATCTTTCTTTATCATTTTGATTTAGATTTTTGCTTATTGTTATTTGTATCTTCATTGAGTAATTTGCCTTTATGTTTTATGAATAACCTTATTTATAAAGAGCATGCCTCACATTGCATTATGTAACATATGATACTGTATTAAGGAATTTGCCTATGATACTAGAAAAATAATGCCATATGTAGAGATACAGTACAGAGAATCGGGTGCGATTTTTACAATGTTACTAATTGTTTATTTAAAAGTTATATTTGATAATTTGTTTTCTAAATAGGTTAATCGTTGAACACCATTGCGGGTGAACTAATTTGTCATACAGTGTTGGCTGTTACTGAAGTTCAAGCCAAGTTCTCACTCGGTAAGTGGTGCCACTTTTCGTGACTTTAAATTGCTTTATAATCTCACCGACTCTGTGGGTCACCTCCCCCTTCTGAGCTTTTTAATTTGCTTAGTTGATACCAAAGACTCTATTGGTAATTTAGTAATTAATTAGGTACAATAACCTATTTAACTTAAGGCTTATTAATTACAATATCACGATTGTATTATGAGACAAGTGTTGTAATATCCTAATTACATATAAATTCAAACTACTTTTTTGAAAAATGTCTGATTCAAAGTTCAATTAATTTGGTGTCACTATACTGATGCTCTTTGTCAGAAGTACTTAAATGTAGTGTACCCTTGTTCAATTATTAAATCACACTCTTATGACCCTCTCTTCTTGCCCTCTCTTCTTGCCCTCTCTTCTTGCCCTCTCTTCTTGCCCTCTCTTCTTGCCACTTCTACCCTGTTCCTCTGCTCCTCTCTTTTTGTCCTGCCTCTTTTCTCTCATTCCTCTCTTTTCTTTTTTGCTCTTTCCCCTACACTTCTCTTCTCCTCTTTTTTCCTTTCCTCCTTCTTCTTGTCCCTTTCTTCTCTCCTGTTCCTCTTTTTTCTCCTGCCCTCCCCTCCCCTCTTCTTGTTTCTCTCTTTTCTCTTGCCCTCTCCTCTTCTTCTCCTTGTTCCTCTCTTCTCCCTGCTCCTCTCTTTTCTCTCATCTCTGTATTTTATTCTTCTCTCCCTTCTCTTTTATTACTTGCCCGTCTCCCTTTCCCCTCTATTCTCCCTTTCCATCTCTTTCCTCTCCTTCTAAATTCATGCTCTTCATTAAGCTCTTTCGTAGGTGGTAATCCAACTAATATTCCAGTTTTTTTTCCAGAAATATCTACTGTATTTATTTAATGTTTTAATTAGAGTACAAAAACAAACATTGTTTTATTATTAGTAGAAACTTTACCAGTTCACATGTTTTCACTAACGTCTGTAACAATACAGATGGTATAAGTCAACCAATTACACGGCCACGTGTTTAAGAGTTGAATAGTTCACGAAATCTGTAACAACCAATCAGGGTCTTCGTTAGTTATAGCGTCTGTGCTTATTGGTAAAAACCAATCACAAGCTGTGTTTGTTTAATAGAGCACATATTAATTAGTAAGAATAATTATATTTTTGTATGTCACCCAAGCTTATATTCACACACAGTTTTAGAGTATTCGAGTTTTGAACAAAGTACGTAGGATATTGAGTTAAGCGGAGGGGTTCATTATGTGTTTAAATAGATTTTAGCTTGGTACTTTTAACTTCATAATAAGGTTGTAGTTAGTAGCCTACATAGGCATGTGTAAAAGGAGCCAACCTAGCATCACCCTCCCAATCGTTCGGTTAAGTTGGTACTTGAGCAAGAGGCCCCTACTTTAAAATCCTATATCTTCGACTGTGTCAGCTGCCTCACCCATTTACGCATATATCACTACTACATTGTTGGACCTTGAAATGGCTAAATGTATTCTTCAGTTATACATTTTCCATACACATTTTTCAATTATTTTTATCAGTTTTAGCTGGATCCTTATTTAAGTAATTGCATACTACCGTATTTAGACTTCGTATTCATTAAAATATATTGTATCTATGAAGAATTATGTGACATGACGTATATTGTAATTAGTGAGGTATTTCGTTTAGATACGTCATTGTACAAAGTATTATGATTGCACTGTCAACCTTTGCTGGCAGCTAGTAAAAAGTGTGTGTACTTTCTTAATCATTTAAATAATGTCCACCAGTTATACTCTCGTTAACCCTAAAGGTACAAAAAGCTATTTGGATCATGATTAAAAACTCTTAAATCCTTACAAACAAATTACTAGACTAATACCTATTATTGCACAATCTTTTATGCCTGATTTTACAATGTGCAATTAGGATTTTTTTTCTTTTTCTGATGACAAATATTGACGCAAAGCCTACGTAATGTCAATGCATCATACTCATTAAAGAGCACCTTTACAATTAATAGGAGATTGAGATGAATTCTAGAAAGGTTTGGCTGCAAAATACGGCTGTTTTCCTGACACTTTCTTGTTTTTAAATAAAGAAAATATTTTTATTGTTGAACATATTCAAATTTGTTTTAGAAGAACCTTCAAATAGAATTTAGATATAAGAACTTTATTCATTCATGAAACACCCTTATTAAGGGGACACTTTGTTGGTCCTGAAGGTGTCCTTTTAACAGGGAGTTGTTATTAGAAATCCCTGCCTTTAATAGGATCTCTACTGTGTTACTTTATTTGACACTGGAGAAACCTGTATTCCTCTACAAATACTGCTTAGCTACAGATATCAAAAAAGCTTTTCAAACTTAGTGTTAGTAATTCGGAAATTCCGATAAAAATTCCAAATTCTATCGACTGCACAATTTGAATAACTTAATTCATGTAATGTATACTGTGTGTCTGTTTATCAGTCGCCGAACATAAGTATAAACAATGACAACAAATGTACAGAAATTTTGCAATAAATCCTACAATATGTTACACTTGTCTTCTAGTTTATAACAGAAGAAACCCAATTCCCCTTTGAAATGACTTTTGGATAAGGTGATGAGAATTAAATGAGTTGTGATGACGTTTACAGGCGTGTGACGCAAGTCTTGACTGTAATGCGTGACTTGTCAGTCATCAATATCATTGTTAAAATCTAGTTTTACTAATGACAAACGCATAGGGTTTCCTATATTGTTATTTTTTTGTAGTCACAAAGCGGCATGTAATGTTAGTAGTGTGTGTCAAGCTGACCGTTTAATTGTTTGAGGTTTTGTTTTAGCGGAATTGTTGTTGGTCTGAAGAGAGGAGGCGGAGGAGGATAGGCGTGGTGTGTGAGGAGGTTGCATTGTGGGGAATGTGAGGTTGTTTCCTAATGTTATTTCATGACATCAGAGCTTATCTATCTAATTCTTTTGGGCTTATTCTAGTAGGTGCTTGTTTGTGTGGATTTGTGAAGTAATGTATGAGAGGTGTTGTATTTGTGGCATGTTACTAGTGTCTGAAGATGCTAGTTCATGACTTGACATGAAGGCTGACCTTTTAAATTATTTGGGGTTTTGTTTTTGGGGAGTGGATATTGGTACCTGATTATGAGGGATGTAGCAGTGGCTAAATGTGGACTTCCAAAAATTGTATAATAATTGCATAAACCTTACAAATGCCACCAAAAAGAATTTTGAATTCTGGAATATTCAAGTAATTAAATTCTTTGACATTGAATCAAAAAATTAACTGTGTTGCAATAATTATCATTACTCAGCAAAACTGTATCTTTATATTATTTATATATTTTCTTAAATTTGTTGTTTATGCCAATTCATTGTCTTGTGATTGGATGGTGACATAATAAACGTTAAAGAGCATGTGTTACCCTCGATAGTACCAGATGAAACCGAACCACAAGATGCACCAGATACAACCAGTCTACCAGCATCTATCTTGGTAGTAAAATTCTAGTGTTTTATCTTGGCAGAGATTTGGGTTTTTTTCTATACCATATTGGTCTTGTGATTGTGTCCTGTGATTTGTTGAAGGGCATGAATAAGCTTTTAATTCAGGATTTTTTATGAATATTAGATAATAATCCAACCTTATTTTTAATTACCGTTGTTTGTGCTGCTTATAGTAACTGTAGTTTTTATCTTGGCAGCAATGTTACAAAAGTGGTATTGCGATTTTCCAAAAGTTGGGCATAAAAAAATATATTTATTGGAAACGTTGTGAATCTTGCAATCTTTGCTTTGATTATTGTAATTATTTTAAATTAATCTTGGTTCGATCATTTTATTGAAGTTTATAATATTGTCTTTATTTCCATTTTCATCAATAGGAGTTTCTTTGAATAGGTGTTGGCCATAGAGTTAAAATATTTGTTTGTTAAAATTTGGTTTTCCCCATATGTTAAACAATATGTTAACTAAAGCATCTTTCACACATTCTTCGTTTCCCTTCTGGTTCGTGTCAGACCACGTGTACAGCACTAGCGAATTTTCATGCGTAAAAGATGGGTGCATACCCGCATGGAGCTTCGTAAAAACTAAATATTGAGATGCGATTTTATTCTAGTGTGGAAGACGATGAAATTCAGTGTTTTCAAGTTCGTCTTGTGCTCTTGCTGTCTCTTCTCCATACCTAATCACTATTAAACCATCTTGAAATGCCAAACGATTCTGTAGTTGTAGTGTGGGTAACCCACTCTAGTCAATTTAATAGGATTTTATCCACATAAACACTTCTACACAACATCAGATGCATCAAGTACTCTGCCCGCTGAACTCAATTGTAATAAACCTTTATTTTAAGTATGCTCTAAACAAAGTAAAGACTTTTTTCTATAACAACAACACACAAACAAACTCTTCAACCCATCTGCAACCTATAGAATCCTAATGACTTAAGTACCAGCTTTTCAGTAAACTGAGAAAATTACCTTTTAAGTTAAATTTAAAAACAAAGTAAAAAAACACCATCTGTGATGAAGAATTGTCTTAAATCTTGTTCACACTTGTAAGGTTTAGCCATCCTTAATCTATTCATTGATCAGTTTCTTTGTATTTGGGGATAATAACAATTTGTCATTTAATTTTTGATTGCCAATAATTGCAGTTAATCGTGATATTTCAGTTTGTGACAGCTGAAACTGGTAAAGTTTTCTTTTAGACTAATCATTTTATAGTCCAGAATATGTTGGCAAATACTAGTGAATTACATTCAGTTTGTTTGTTTAGACTTAATTTACTTTTGATGACATTAACCCCAAACATTTCTTCTTAGTTGATGGGTCCCACATTTTCTTCTTATTTTCGTACTTAACTCAATGTTGTATAATATTTAGTGTATTGATTCACTGATAAGGTGCTAAATTATAAATGTCTTCCATTTGAAGTACTGTACCAAAATGATGGTAGGCTTTTTCCTTTGCATCTTTGCACCTGCCCTTTTTCTAAGCCCTGGATCTACGAATGATCATGTTATTACAAGTACCACTGTGGTCTCCCAGACCAGTACTAGTGTTTGTATATTTATTTATTTTATATTTATGGATTGATGCTTTTGAGTAAAATAGTTTACCCTTGCATTACAAGCCCTGCCCCAACCCTTGCTGACCTGGATATACCACTTATTATATTAATGAACATTCGTTTCAATGTACATGCCTCACACTACGGTATGTGTAATACCTCATCTTTAGCGTTTTAAAATGATGTAGATTTGATTAATTTGTAAAATAGCATCCACAAAATAATTTATCTTTTGTGTGTCTGTCAAAATAAAAAATAGTTATTAAAAAAAGATGTTTTGTGACTGATTCATGTAGCGTTCCTTTTAAACCGTTATTGATTTTATTCTGTCACTGAGCCTTCAACTGGCATCAATGGAAATTGACAACAATACATACATAGTCGGTATGACTCCCAGTTTCTGTTAGGCCTTTTGTTGTTATAATAGGTCTATTGTCTCTAGGCACGCGAACAGCTCTGTCATACATTGTAAATATTGCCATCGAGAGGTCTTTTTGTTTTGTTTTCACCTGATTGGCTTGGGAATTTATTGTGCCCTAGTTTCTCATAGCGACACCTCGTTAGAAGCGCTGAAATTTAATTAATATACAGTAGCCTAATTTAAGCAGCAAGGTCAGAAATAAATTAATTATATAGTTTTTCTATTGTTTTTCACCGATTCTGTGTGTTTTTTTCCAGATTGATTATCCATTACAATAGTCATTATTGTTTGAAATTAATTGATACGCAGCCGGTATCAATTTTGAGTTTTAATTTGAATATTTTAAGTAGATAACTTAATTAAAATTATCATTAATTTGTACTTTATTTTATATGTACTAATTAATATAACATGAACCTAAATCAGCATAATAATATTGTTTATAGTTTAATTTTAATAACATTTTTTATGCTTTTTAAAATCATCAAAAATAATTGTAAATTTTTGTAGTGTTTTATTTAGATTTTGCAATAAATAATGCTAAAAAAGCAAAAAACAAATAATATATTATTAGTTATTATTATTATTATATTTTATAGTTGTTTAGTATAATAATTAATACAGTATTACAATTTATTAAATTTAAATTGGAAATAGATATACATTTTTTAAGGAAACAATCCATTTTCACTAAACCATTAAGTAAGTTTGAATAAAAATAAATTAACAACAAAAAAAATTATAATTTTCATCATAATAAGTATACTTGGATATCTAAAGCTTTTCATATTGAATAATATGTTTAAAATTCAATATTATATTGTAAAATCAACTAGACGTAATTCTGAAAAATAATAATTACTACTACAACATTTTGTAAAAGCAGTCTCGCACAGTGAATTGCACTTATTACAGATGCCGTAGTATTTACTGGATTGTTTACTATAGTTGCTTAGTGGCCAGACCTTATAAATGAGAATATGATTATAGTGTCCATGGCAACATGTGATTGTTGAGACATGTGTATGGAATTGTGAAGGCCACGTTTTTATCAATTGCTAATTGTAAATATTGGTCCCTAGAGCTTCTTCAAATAATTAAAATACATAGTCTATTTTTTGGTTGGAATATAGGTATTTACATAAAAAAACAATCATCAGTTTCATTTTTCCTAATCCTATGTTGAAATACACTGAACAGTTTTTTTTTTTCATTTTGAAGAATTTACAGTAGGATGCCTTGATAATAATTATATTTAAGAATCACCTGTACCACATTAAGGGAGGAAAGAAAGAGGTGATATCCAATCAGATTTTAATATATCAAGCCTCGGTAGTATAATGGTAAGGCACCTGCATATTAATCGGAAAAGTCTATGTTCAAATCTCTATTGCAAAGACTTTTTTACTCACAATTTTTTCTTTCTTCGTCTTACACATTATATCTCCGTATATTGAGATCGCGATTCTACTCCAGTTAAAAATTACTCTATAAACAGTTTTGACAATTAAAGCCGAAATTAATTGAGGATTTCAAAACAGTTTTTAAGATCAGGTCTCTTTTTGTTTGTTTTTTTTAATATCAAGGATGGCATCAAGGCTTCAAGTTTTAAGTCTATTCTTTCATCCTCAATACATACAGGACCTTATTTTCTATCTTTTTATTTATGATTTTATTGTTTTGTTTATTTGTCATAACCTTTCATAGCCTATTGTTTGGATTTGTGTGATCAGT
This sequence comes from Antedon mediterranea, assembly GCF_964355755.1. Taxonomy (NCBI): domain Eukaryota; kingdom Metazoa; phylum Echinodermata; class Crinoidea; order Comatulida; family Antedonidae; genus Antedon; species Antedon mediterranea. Next base: position 1,623,197 of record NC_092678.1, read on the forward strand.
CTGGTATTTGCACTTGCAGTCTAGACTCTTAAATGTTTGTTATTTTACAAAGACAAAAGCCTTATTAACAATTGTTGTTTGGTATTGTGATTTTTTTCAATGCCCTACTTCTTTTTTTTCTTTCAGAAGAGAATCTTGTATTATTATTTTGCCCATTTCACTCTCACTGATTTGATATGATAGGCATTTTCAATGTGTACTTTTATTCAGGCCTACTCTGAGTCTGACTAGTTTGTTTTGTTGTATTTAAATTGCTCAGACAATGATTATATTGTTTGTTTGTTTGCTTTTTGTTTAACCTGTGTGGACGAGAAGTTTCACATCAAAACAAAGGAACAAATCGTACAAAGAAGCTGTTTACACGCTCCTTTCTCTATCAGAGGAATATTTATGTTCTGATTTCAAATGCAAAGGATACATCACATTCAACATACTGTAGTCCAGTTGGAATGCATTTTTATCACTTGTAAACTTTACAAATTTGTCAGTTAAAATGATATCAAACATAGCTCTGCGTTTTATAACGATCAGAAGTAACTTTGATGTGTGAACTCTGTTCTATGCAAACTTAACTCTAATGGTCTGAACACGACTAGAATCGGGTAAATTGTCATCATCATTTATTGTAGGGATTAAGTGTTCTTTGGGGGTGCTTGCAGCTTGGTTGGTTGCTCTGTCTGCCTACTGGCATTTTTTTTTTCTAGAAAAGAAACCCATCTTAGGTTTGGTCATTTCGATAACCCATGTTTATAGGAAATACTTGATAATGGACTACCATAATCAATATTCAAAGATATAGATCATTTTAGCATGCCTCATCCTGATCATTATACTTAGAGCATCTTTTCATAATCAAGAAATGAATTATACAGATATCTTTGGAATTTCAGCAATAGACACTGTTTTGATATTCTTACAACAAATTACCATGACAACAATTCAAATGTCTCAAAAGTCTAGTTAGAAAGAAAAGAACAGGACGTTATGGATTTAATAAGGATGAAATTGAATGAAAAGAATAAGGCCCTTGATAGTGTTACGTCTGGTAAAAAAAATACAGTAGACAACAATAGACTTAGTTGTTTCTGTCGTCAAAATAAAAAGAATGTCTTGTTTCTTAGCATAGTACTGGACTCAACATAGAATTTGTAGAATTATATTTTTTTTAAGCATTTAAATAGAAATATTTTATGACTTATGTAATTAAAAGTGTATTGACCTAAATTGATCTGATCAATCAATAATATGAAATGGTATCCATAGTATATTATAGTGATAGATTTAAGGTGAAGTTTCAGAATTCAAAGCATTTTTTAAAGCATTTTATACTAATTTACTATTATTAATGAATTTCATAAGTTTATAATAATTAATAGTAATGAAGTGTGTTACTTTCTGAATTATAATCGGTCCCAATTGCTGTGATAAGATGAGAAATGCATTTTATTTTAGAATTTAGAATCATCAATATTAGATAAATAAAAAGACATTTCTGTAACTTTTTTAGTGTTTTTGATTTACCATGGAATTATAATAAAATATAAATAAATAAAGAACAAATGTTGATTTTCATATTAAAGTTCTCTTTAAGATTTGAAAGCAAAATTATAAGTGAAACTATCTATTTATAAATATAATGTTATAAATAGTTTTGAACCATTTTGATTGAAGCTTTAACTATTCATATTTTTACTTTTGATTACCTGTAAATTCTATTTATATCTTTTCAATTCAATGTCAAAGAAAGATGTTAATTCTTTCTAATAAAAAGTGTTTTTTGTCTTTTTATTGTCTTTGTATGTTTGTATTTTGAATTCTTAAAATTCTATTTTGAATTCTGAAAATTCTATTTAATTGATATTTTTACCGGGAATTTTATTTTGTTATTTTAATATAACAATGTAGGCCTATGATATTTTCACAATAAATAGATTCAATTTTTAAATTACTTCAAAGAAAAAGTGTATTTAAATTTGTATTTTAGCCTAAACCTAACAAATGCTATTCATTGTTCAGTATTCCTTATTCAGAGGACACAGAGTATGAACAATAAATGTTTTAAACACACAGCCAATAATCCCTATTAAGGGGACACATTTTGGGTTGGGTCCTAAAAGTGTCCCCTGTTCAAGGATACCCCTATTAAGGGGACATATTTTGGGTTGGGTCCTAAAAGTGTCCCCTGTTCAAGGATACCCCTATTAAGGGGACACATTTTGGGTTGGGTCCTAAAAGTATCCCCTGTTCAAGGATACCCCTATTAAGGGGACACATTTTAGGTTGGGTCCTAAAAGTATCCCCTGTTCAAGGATATCCCTATTAAGGGAACACATTTTGGGTTGGGTCCTAAAAGTGTCCCCTGTTCAAGGATACCCCTATTAAGGGGACACATTTTGGGTTGGGTCCTAAAAGTATCCCCTGTTCAAGGATACCCCTATTAAGGGGACACATTTTGGGTTGGGTCCTAAAAGTATCCCCTGTTCAAGGATACCCCTATTAAGGGGACACATTTTGGGTTGGGTCCTAAAAGTATCCCCTGTTCAAGGATACCCCTATTAAGGGGACACATTTTAGGTTGGGTCCTAAAAGTATCCCCTGTTCAAGGATATCCCTATTAAGGGAACACATTTTGGGTTGGGTCCTAAAAGTGTCCCCTGTTCAAGGATACCCCTATTAAGGGGACACATTTTGGGTTGGGTCCTAAAAGTATCCCCTGTTCAAGGATACCCCTATTAAGGGGACACATTTTGGGTTGGGTCTTAAAAGTATCCCCTGTTCAAGGATACCCCTATTAAGGGGACACATTTTGGGTTGGGTCCTAAAAGTATCCCCTGTTCAAGGATACCCCTATTAAGGGGACACATTTTGGGTTGGGTCCTAAAAGTATCCCCTGTTCAAGGATACCCCTATTAAGGGGACACATTTTAGGTTGGGTCCTAAAAGTATCCCCTGTTCAAGGATACCCCTATTAAGGGGACATATTTTGGGTTGGGTCCTAAAAGTATCCCCTGTTCAAGGATATCCCTATTAAGGGAACACATTTTGGGTTGGGTCCTAAAAGTGTCCCCTGTTCAAGGATACCCCTATTAAGGGGACACATTTTGGGTTGGGTCCTAAAAGTATCCCCTGTTCAAGGATACCCCTATTAAGGGGACATATTTTGGGTTGGGTCCTAAAAGTATCCCCTGTTCAAGGATATCCCTATTAAGGGAACACATTTTGGGTTGGGTCCTAAAAGTGTCCCCTGTTCAAGGATACCCCTATTAAGGGGACACATTTTGGGTTGGGTCCTAAAAGTATCCCCTGTTCAAGGATACCCCTATTAAGGGGACACATTTTGGGTTGGGTCCTAAAAGTATCCCCTGTTCAAGGATACCCCTATTAAGGGGACACATTTTAGGTTGGGTCCTAAAAGTATCCCCTGTTCAAGGATACCCCTATTAAGGGGACACATTTTGGGTTGGGTCCTAAAAGTATCCCCTGTTCAAGGATATCCCTATTAAGGGGACACATTTTGGGTTGGGTCCTAAAAGTATCCCCTGTTCAAGGATATCCCTATTAAGGGGACACATTTTAGGTTGGGTCCTAAAAGTATCCCCTGTTCAAGGATATCCCTATTAAGGGGACACATTTTGGGTTGGGTCCTAAAAGTATCCCCTGTTCAAGGATACCCCTATTAAGGGGACACATTTTGGGTTGGGTCCTAAAAGTATCCCCTGTTCAAGGATACCCCTATTAAGGGGACACATTTTGGGTTGGGTCCTAAAAGTATCCCCTGTTCAAGGATACCCCTATTAAGGGGACATATTTTGGGTTGGGTCCTAAAAGTATCCCCTGTTCAAGGATATCCCTATTAAGGGGACACATTTTGGGTTGGGTCCTAAAAGTATCCCCTGTTCAAGGATATCCCTATTAAGGGGACACATTTTGGGTTGGGTCCTAAAAGTATCCCCTGTTCAAGGATACCCCTATTAAGGGGACACTTTGTTCCTCCATATGCCCTCTAATAGAGGTTTGTTTTTGTACTGTATTAAAAATTCACAATGCAAATTTCACATTTATTTCCTGATATATTAATAGTCTTGTTGCATTCATTTTAGCAGTCAAGGAAGTTCTTTTCATTTTTTTATGGGTCAAATATAATTAATTAAAATCCCATAATAAGGGGTATTTGAGCCAACATTTTGAGGAAGTTGTGTTTGCGTATTTTGTTACAAGTTTTTTGGGGTTTCTTTGTCTGTAACATAAGTTGAAGCATGTCAACAATTTTTCTGGGAAATTTTATGAAATCCCATTCTTGTATTCTTCACAATAATAATTGTATAACTTTAAGTTGTATTGTATGGATTTTAGCTTAAATTTTTTAGTAGAAGATTTATTGATGAGGAGAAATGTTATGATTAATGTATTATTACGGTAATTGAATATGATTAATATCCATCGAAAGTTTGCAAACGAGGTTGCAAACAAGTTTTGAAACTGAAATGTTTGAGCAGAGTAATATAAAATACAAAAGATTCAAACTCGGATTAAAGCGTAAATGCTGCAGTAAATTTGTTGTTGTTATTATTATAAGTCGTGTACAAAATAATTGAAAGTGATAGAAAAATTACAATGATGCTTAAAAAAGCTCTTATATTGTGATTCCAAGAAATTGTCATTAAACATTTTATATTTTTAAAAATTGATAAATTGATTGAAAGAGAAACAATGGGGAAACTGGATTACTATATTGATTAATTTCTGCACTCTGCACGCGAGGCTCATTTACTATGTTTTTGATACCCTGGGAGAGCTTTGTTATTGTATTAGATTCAGGGAAATTCCCTCTAGTTTCATTCTTTTGAATAAATGTTTTGATATGATGCCGTACATTGTCAGAGTTGATACCAAAACTTCCTGGTTTTATTTATTGGAAACCAGGTCCATGTTGTGTTCTATGACTTAATCTCTTCTACACTATCAAATTAGTTGACCAAAAAAAAGTGTGATGTGCCCAAATATGGTAGTGATATTCCCAAATATGATACTGATATGACATCACCGTGTCCATATATCATGGGCACAGCATATTTTTTTGTAACATAAAGTTGCTATTGTAGATAGGGCATTACATTTTCATTGCATCAATATGTTGTTTGTATATAAGATCCACTGAATAATTTCAGATAAAAAACAAAGGCAACTCCAAATAAAGGGATAAAGACATATGAAACTATGCAAAATTATGATTTGAACTAAATTTAGGGAAAAACGTGATAAAACATAATTATGATGAAAGCAGCAAACCACACCACAAAATTCATTGGTGTATCTAGAAAGGGATGTTGGGGGCATCAAATTTGCAATTCAAAAGATTGTACATTCATCTTCATTTTTACAATTTGTAGGCTCTTGACCTCCACAACTTAACAGTCCTGAATTCGCCACTTGCAGCAGCTATAAATGACCCACAATGGTTTTCTAGAAAGTTGGTTTTTCCAAAATTCTTAAAATCTTAAAGAGAAACGAGATTGATACATATCTATATTTCAGTTTTGTTAAAATTGCATTATATATATTTGGTAATTAAGTTATTGCTTGATTGTTATTGGACAATTAATGTTAGAATTGCGTGTAGTAAATGATTATTAAATTACATATTTGTAATAATTAAAAACTTGTTTTAATAATAGATCATTGTTTTCAACTTGTAACCTGAGCCGCAGAAAGTTAACAATTGTTTTCCATACTTTTTGGTAAACCCAGTGATCTAACTGGTTAACATTTGATTATTTTAACATATTAAATATTATTATTATTCTGTAATAAATATTTTATAACATTAAGCTTTGTTATTATTACCTTGTCTATTTTAAAAGGTAATTATGTAATGTAAATTAAAAGTACCTAAATCCAGTGGATGCTCTATCTTTTAAACTCTGTCTACACTATTAAACTTTGTGACAAAAAAAAATTTGATGTGCCCATATATGGATATTGTGATGTCATATCACTACCATATTATTTGAGCACATCACACTTTTTTTGTCAAACTAGTTTGATATTGTAGACAGAGCTTTAGGCGTTTCTCTTCATTTCCAGATCCCTTGTAATTGCAAATGTTGAAATTGTATATGCAACATCTGAAAAATATGGCTACACCCAACACAAATACATCTACTTATCATGACTTCTCCTTATTATTAAGTATGTATCTCATATGCACTTATCCAATATTAACTGTCATTGAATTTAAGTAACATATGATAAAGTAGAAAGTGTTATGTCCACAAAAGGTGTTAATGTTGTTTATCTCCATGGTGATGTACTTCAACAACTATGTCTTGTTATGTGTTAACGCGCGCTAAATACATTTTTCTAGTTCTCTAACTGTGCGTTTATCATTTTCAGTTTCTTCAGTCAGGTAGATTTTTGCTGTTATGTAAGTGCCATTCCAATTCAATTACCTGGAAATAGTCGTATTAGAACCATTTACAAGCGATTATAATATTTGATTTTTAATTTCTGCCGTTAAAATTTGATATCAGATGAACGCATTTGAGTAAAAAGAAATGAAACAGTTAAATTTTAACATGTGAATGGATTTAATCAAGTTTACTAGGTTTAGCCTGGTTGCATTGTAGATTGAGAAATTAAGCATAAACCATTTAGCCCACAAGGTTAAACTTAGAACAATACGTTGAATGCAGAGATTTTAAGACAATTTTACGAGTCTAAGAAGTTGTTGAAAATCCGGAAACAGTTTTAGTGATTTAGGTCAGGAGTAGAATGGTCATTTGTTCCGGTTGAACACTTTTGTTCTGTGAATTATACGTTATTTCCTGCGTAAGACAATAGATTTTTATCATAACCACGAAATTCAAATTTAAGACTAAGGGTAACTACTGAAGCAATGCTTCAAAGTGAAAGCGCAAGGCTCTACGGCCCACTACAGTTAGTGGTTTAAAGTTGTTCTAGTACCAGAGGGGTAGTTGGCTCATGTTTGCTTTAATTTGCGCTTCAAAGTGAAAGCGCAAGGCTCTACGGCCCACTACAGTTAGTGGTTTAAAGTTGTTCTAGTACCAGAGGGGTAGTTGGCTCATGTTTGCTTTAATTTGCGCTTCAAAGTGAAAGCGCAAGGCTCTACGGCCCACTACAGTTAGTGGTTTAAAGTTGTTCTAGTAAAAGGGTAGTTGGCTCATGTTGGGTTTTATTTTTCATTTTATATTGTATGTTACTGTTGCGGTCGAATAAATAAATAAAAACTGTGATGAATTCTGGAAAATATTAAGGTTCCAAAGTTTTTAATTAACAACTGAAGAAATATGTTTTTCTATTTTTTAGTTTGTTATATTTCTTAGTCGAAATTATGAGTTTGACAAAAAAAAAGTGTGATTTTCCCAAATATGGTAGTGATATGCTTAAATATGGTAGTGATATGACATAACATTTTTTATAATGTAGACAGAGCTTAACAAATAGAAGACAATATGAATCACATTTAATGTTTTATTTCATTCCTGAATTGAACTACATACAATTGCACTTCAATAAAAATACTATTAATACTATCTGGCCACAATCAAACCAATGGCAAATATCTTTCAACTTTGTTCTTTGTTCCTGTTCCCCAGTCTGCTTTTTATCCATGTATGTGCTTTACATATTTGAGGTTTTGTTTGTTTGTTCTGCTATTTATAATAATCCTGCTCTTTGTTGTGTACATCCTAGATGTGGTCAAGTTTTTTTTATATTTATAGCATAGTCACGTTTTCTACAACCATGTACACATATCAACATTTTAACAATGGTATAAATCCATAAAAGAGCGACACATGACCAACACTGTTCTATTTAGTCATCTAGTACCATTAGCAATTTTTTTTGGAATTTAACAACAAAAGGAAATGTTTTTAAACCGGTTGTTTTGCTGTTTACCATTTTCCAAGTATATGGCAGATAATGACTTCATGATGTCATTTTATGTTACTTTTCATCCATGTTTAATGTGACCACATACCTTTATTTTTTGGAATTATACATAAATGATAAAAAAAATGTAGGCCTAGGTTATAACAGTTTATACCTTCCATCCAAGCTGGTAGTGTTTGGACTTTTTCTACCTCGATGTGCCCATATAATGGACATGATCATATTACTACATTAGTTGGGCACATTACACTTTTGTGTCAAACTATTTTGATAGTGTAGACAGAGCTTTAAGTTAAGGTCTTAATACAGGCATCACATGTGAAACACATGAGAAGCTGTATCACAGACTTTTACCTATGATAGTGGAAAGATGTCAGTGGCAGATCCAGGATTTTGAAATAAGGGCCCAGAGTCTGAAAATTGTGAAATTAAGTGCTGAACTTTGTAATGTGCTATCTTTTCCATTGTAATTTTCAACATTTTGGAGGTGCCAACTCCCCTTTCCTCACCTTCTTTTTTAAAAAATCCATCTAACAAATGTATGTGAAAGGTGAGCCAATACAATACTATCATGAGTTGATACACATGTGACAATATTACACAAGTCATTTTGTTAAGTCATTATAACATACGATGACTTGAGGAAATGAAAATATTCAAGAACAATAGGATCGAACCATTTGGCTATCAGATTGGTTCGATCTGCAATGTTGACTTATGATGTTTGTTTAATGTTAAAGGACAAGTAGTATAGGAAGCAAAGACACATAAAATAATACATTAGCTATTAGATGCAGTTGGTGAATCTGTGCCTCGTATTGAGTATATTGACATTAGCGTAGGTGTGTAGTTCAACGACCGCCTGAGGAAAGCGTTGTATTTGATTGTGTAGATTACTACAGACGACATTTGGATAAATCTTAAAAGACGGAGAAAATGTAGTTAAACATTTGTAAGAAATCTACTAAATTGTCTTCGGTGAATTTAATTACAATGTGGGTTGGCTACTTATAAGAATGTGCTGTGGCGTCACCGTGTGCGTTAGTAGAAAACAATAAATTACAAGTATATAATACTCTAATTTATTTAAATTTGACGCATTGACCGGATGTGGCATTGTAACTCGTTTTAGTTCAAATTCTGGATCGACCTAGTACTTGATATTTCTCTTGTTTATCACTTTCAAGAGCCTTGCTTCCGAGACCAGGACAAATGTCATTTAGGTGATAATAAAATAATTTAATATTTGTATTCAGTTTTTAAAAATTCAAATGCATGGAACTACTTTTTTTCATTTTCTATCCCGCCCCATGTTATGTGGAAATGACTGTTGAAATTAGAGCTTTTTTAAAAGCTTAATAATTTTCATTGATCAAACTTTCAAATTGTGCATTGAGGTGTTCTTGTTGGATCAGTTCTGAGAAAAAGAGTGCTCTAGAAATACACTTCATAATTACCCATACCCTTCTTCTCTTCTGTCCCTCCTCACCCTTTCCTTTTCATATTTTCAACAAAACTTATGAAATATAATCATATGTCTTGTTGTTTTCAATAAACAATTACCACAATTGTCTCTGGCTTCCATTTTTGTGTACTCAATATGGTGTTAGTTAAGTTTTATTTAACAATTAGTTGTTATGATTAATGAGTATAGTTTGTGTCACAGGATGTAGGACTTTGTAGATTGTATGGTACTTTGTATTGTTCATTATTTATCACCACACCTCAGAGATTGTTGATTTCATTTTTAACAGCAGAGGCTTACTATACTATAAATCAATTTCTTGTATAATTAAAAATCCACATAAAGTACTTGCCATATAAAAACCTTTGACATCTTTGTATTCAGATTACCCAACTCTCACTTGACCAATGACCCAACCCTCACTTGACCAATGACCACTCCCCCCGCCTACTCAATCCCCCACCCTTTCTCATGTTCAGTGCTGGACCAGACATTCTTGAAATTGTATTTAAAAAAAACAATCCTCCATCTTGGGTGGTTTCTTGTTCATACTAAACTGATAAATATTAATCTTTATTTAAATAGCTGTTAACATTATCTGTCCCTGCAACTGGGTAGAGATTATCTAGATTGCTGTGCACAATGCATTTATCCTTGGGAAGCAATCTGTGGTCAATAAGATACCATACTGCACCTCCCATGATAGAAAACCACACAGGTATAAGATGAATATCCACTTTGTCAACTACAGGGTCGTAGACATCAGTACGGTTGGTCAGGTTTCAACCTGACCACTTTTTCACAGAGGCCTTTGACAACCCAGTGGCTTGAACAAAGATTGTTCCATTTTCTTGCGACCACCGCAAACCAATTTATTTCTTATTTCACTGTCCCACCATGTAAAATGCAAAGGATCTAGAATTCAAGGAAACCAGGTAATCCGGTTTCCGGATAGAGTGGATAGAATTTATAAAATGAAACGGAGGAAAGGGTATAGATAATAACTAGAATTATTTGAACCTTCATGATACTGGACACTTTGCCAAGAGCAATGGTCCTTGAGTTGTTTCTACCATTTAATATGCTAAGAAACCAATATTCCGAGAATTCAGATATTCTAGTTTCACAAAAGTTTAATTTATATCACTAACCAATGGAACAAAAGAGAGGGTATAGACAATGCATAGATATTTTCTTATATTGGCAACTCTGCCAAAGGTCTTCAAGTCTTTAACCAGAAAATAGTCTAATTCCAGGAAAGTTGAATTTGATATACAATAGAAATAAATGGAACAAAGGGTGTAGATGTCAGTAATGAAATAAATATTTTAAAAATAAAATGGAATAAAAAAATAGTGTTATATTTGCGTTTTTATAAATTTTGTTCATTTTCAAAGCACTAAATCGTTTAGCAACTTAGTTAATAATTCTTTAACTTCATTAGTCAACTTCTCAACATTTTCAACAACTATGATCAACTGACCATAATGAGCACTCTACTCAATATGGCCGCTTTGTTTCATACCTCTTTACCACTCTCATACAATCACTTTTCCTGGACACAAAGATGGCCACTAGGACACGTTCCACTCAAGGAACTAATAGGAAATGGTTAATAAATAATGATAGTTGAAGAGGTTTTATAACCCATTTATAATTCTTTTATTACTATCTAACAATTATTTCAACACAATGCATTTAAATTTGTAAAGGCAACACAATGAATTTATTTAAAATTTAAATTATGGATGTGGTTTTCCTTTTCCATATACGACCTTCGTCATTTCCTATTAGTGACCTTAATTTCTTTCCACCATACTGATAAGGAATAATTTATATTTGTTCTCGTCCTTAAATCAATGCCATTCTGGGATTAAACCATCAGGAAATCCTGTTACACCTTCAGGAAATCATTAGGGAAAGTTTTTAAAAGTTTGTATTTATACTTGTGTCACATGTATACATATTACTTTCAATATTGTTTTAGAGTGTGAAATAACACAAGATCACTTATCACAATATGAAATACATTTCTTTATTTGTTCAAAGCATTAGAAGTATATATTCAGGTAAAAGGCAGACAAAAATGATCCCTCATGACAGATTTTGATGTGAGCGAGGATGAAATAATGAAATTTTAAGTGAGATATATTTCCTATAAATATTAATTATTTCACTTAAGTCAATCAATATTTAAAGATTTTAAGTGGTATTCATTTTAAAGATTGGAGAATTATAATCTTAAATTGATTGTAAATAAACAGTCCAATTTGTTAATGGATTGCCTAGCATATTGAGCTGATATGTAGTACATATGCAGCATAAACGGTCAACAACACAGTCCGTTGGATAGCCTAAGATTCAATCTTTTCCCTACAAATTCAAGTGAACTGAAAGATTATCGTTGTAAGGTCATATCTTGCATTTTTTTTAAAGTTTAAACCAATTAAAAGTTTTAATTTAAAACTAATTTAAGACCAAGGTTAATATGATTAATAGATCATGTTAACAAATAGACACTTTTATTAACACCTGAAAGTGTTTTGATAGACAGGAAATTGATATCAAGGTATTTCTTTGTTAGAAAAGTTAATGGAACAATCAGTTGATTGATATTAGACTATTTTTTATGACTACAAATATAGAGAAACTCTGAACTACCCATTAACATTGCTGAAGTTAAGCCATGTGAAATGGTGACGAAATCTAGATAGAAATAGAGTCTAGAGTCATTAATTGTGTCAAATATGACATTAGGTTCGTTGATGTTGTAATTTTAAAAGTGATCTGATATTATTACTAGACAATCATAATAGTTCATCATTGTGGACAGCTTTTGTTGAGAAAGTGTTTTTGTTTTCTTGTGAGCCAAATTGTGATTATCTTAATACTGTCTCATCTCTGTGTGAAAGAGCTTTTGATTGATACAAAACTAGATGTCTATATACTATTTGATTATTTACTGGTCAGATCTTATACCATACAATAATAAACTTAGAAATTTAGCTGTTCAGTATTTACATTCGTTTTCATTCATAGGTCAGATTATGGTCACACTGACCTGTTACCAAGGAAACATAATAACAGAGTTCAATTGAAGTATCAAAAGTATTGATATAATACCATTATTATACATCAAATACCATTCTCAAATATTTCACAATAAGCTATTGTAGATGTTGCCAAGTAGTGCGTACAACAGCTCTTTATGTAATATATAACCAGCCTTGTTTTAATAGATTAACTTATAAGAAGTTAAACAAGCATCTTTATGTTAGTTTTACATTAAACAAAGACAGACTATCATTGAATTTCAACATCTGTCACCTTAACTTTGTTTAAAATTATTGCTTTCATTTTATACTACAGCAGACTGTACTGTTTTTTTTTATATGACCACTTCTTACACTTTCACTGGCCGCATTGTTGTGGTATACCTTGATTTCCATCTGAACTGTAAAGAATGCTGTAGGGCGTATGAAATATTCCTTTGTAGTTACTGTACGTTATATACTTGGCAGTTCACAACTGATCACTGTGGGAACAGATGACTCAAAGAAGTTTGTGTAGTTAAATTGCCCAGAAGAAATGAGTCATTTCATTCCATAGTGTTCACTTGTGTTTCACAAACACTATAATATGTGGGAAACCTTTGACGTGTGATTCATACTATACTGTACCAGTCTGAGATGGGGGGAATTGAAACAGGTGGGAAGAAAAAACTATATAAAAAGTTGTATGAAGTACTAACTAGAGCAGTGTACTTTGTCAGCCTATGACTAGGCTGTCTCTTTATGGTGTTTTATCTGGGAGATATTTCTGCATGCTGTCCGAGATAACAAAAAAAACTGCTCATGGCATTATTATAAACTTAATTATTTTCAACAGTTGATTTCTTTTTAATAATAACGTGGGTTGAGTATAATTATATTCTGGTCCCTTGTCATGCTTAATCTTTCACCTTGTCATTTATACTGTAATAGGCCCTTCATATGACAATCAACACAAACCTTAACTTATTACATAATCATGGTTCAAGCAGATTTCACTTGCACCTGGAGACACTGCCAAGACTCTACAAATTGTTTCCTTAATAGGGGTTGACCATAGCATTAAAACATATATTGCTAGCTCTTATTCGTTTTAAAGGAAAATGTTTATTAGGGTGTCTCAACAAATCAAAGTAAAAAATGATGTTCTTTTTTCTTCTTTTTCTTTCCTCTTTCTATCAATGCCAATTGGTTTGTAAAATGTGCCAACATTTGTTGTGCTCAGCTCAGCTCTGGCAAAAGTTTGCAATGTTTAATCAAAGGATGCAGAGATGGCTTTGATAGAAAAAACAGTAGAAAAAAGCTGGTGAAATTTCTAAAGATTTTTGAAAATGTTACAGAATTCTTGGACACTTTCCAGACAGTGAGATGAGCCATACTGTTACTGTACCAATGTTTTTAATTTCCTTTTGTTCATTTTCTTTCTTTCTCTTTCACAATAAAGGAAACAATGTATTTATTTTACAATGCAATTTTATGAATCATTTTGTTATGATATTCACATGCCTGAAATGTTTGATACCCATGAGTCAATAACCATAGGCCTACAAACAATAGAAGATATTTTGTGAAAGTTTAGGACTTCATACTTTACTTTTGTTTCCTTGTGTTTCTTCTTTGTTGAAGCCAATCTTTTATTTTGTGGAGGAAGGTTTGGGACGTGTGTAAATTTATGGGAGACTATAGTATTTGAATTGGAAACATAGAAAAAAAAAAATGTTCAACTTTAATGTCCCAATCGAATATGCCAACTAGCATAATGGAGCATTAGTGGAAGACCAAGATTAGACCAGTAAATTAATTCTTCCAATAAAATGTATTTTATTACAATGTAATATTACCGGACCTTTGAACAAAGAGGCCCACTGGTAATCATATACAAAACAAAGGCCTACAAAACTGTTGCTAATGAGAACAGACTGTTAGATCTGGGTCTGTCTGTGATACCTTTGTTCTGGGTCTGTCTGAATGGAGTTCGAAGGTAGTTCAGTAAGTCAAAGTTTGCACATTTATTTTTAGTGATGTTTACTGTAACACGAAGTGGTAATTAAGTTTAAGGTGTGTTCATGCCAAAACTGACAAGTTTTCCTATGCTGTAACTATAGCAACTATGGCAAACTCTTTTTTTTCCCTCTGCTATGTAGAAACAATAGTACAACTTTGCATTATTTGGAAACTATTTTGCAACTTTGCACTTTGTGGAAACTTTAGTGCAACTTTGTGATATGTGGAAACAATAATACAATATTTGCACTATTTGTAAACTATTTTGCAACTTTGCACTATTTGGAAACTATTTTGCAACTTTGCACTATTTGGAAACTATTTTGGAAACAATAGTGCTTGTGGTAGGTACTATAGTGCAACTTGGCAGTATTTTGACACTATGTGCAATTTGCTCTTTGTTGAAACTAGCAATATATTATTTCTGCTTTAACATGCCAAATCCTACCAAAAAATACCTTAGGCCTACCAACAGGTAGATTTAACACAAAATAATGAGATACATTTTTACTACCAGTACTATTTAGCAAATCAGCTGGTTAACCTTTTGAATTGTATTGTACTATACATTCTAAAAATAGAACGCATAATTATACCCTTGAAAAAAAGTATGCTCAGATATTGCCTTGTTATTAATTATTCCTTTAAAATAATAAATGTAACCAAGAAAACGTTATGTAAACCTAAATGATCATAAAATTGTGTGGTAGAATGTTCTAATATAATAGTATAATATACGAATTTGTAAAGCGCCAATTCCAGCAACAATTAGTGATCAAAGGCGCTGTGGACTTAGATGTTACATCTTTTCAGTAACATTCTTCTCCCCTAAGGGTCACATCATGTCATCGGCAGCCAACTACGGTGCCATTACGTCAGTCCACGACAGCGTGTATGTATTAACTAGTACACCGGGGTAACCCCCTACTCGTCTCGAAAGATGTACTAGGTTCTTTAAAGTGCACACGAGCCAGATGTACACTGGACCTGCACATGAGCCAGATGTACACTGGACCTGCACATGAGCCAGATGTACACTGGACCTGCACATGAGCCAGATGTACACTGGACCTGCACATGAGCCAGATGTACACTGGACCTGCACATGAGCCAGATGTACACTGGACCTGCACATGAGCCAGATGTACACTGGACCTGCACATGAGCCAGATGTACACTGGACCTGCACATGAGCCAGATGTTTATAGTCCATATACGAGAAGACTATAGAAAAGAGCTCACCCAGTTAGTTGAATACCAGCCTGTAGTTTTAATACTATGTACTATGTAAACCTGCAATAAGATAAATCCTTCAGTTATTAACTACATTGCTTCCTTCTCATTTTATATTAATATCATATTTTCAAGTGGCAGTCAATGCCGTGCCCTGCTTTTCTACGGCTTTTTGCCAAATTGAATTCATTTTGATTTCAGACATGGGATTCAAAAAATTAAATTTCAATTTCTTAGATCTCAGAAGGTCGTCAACCTGATGTTTTATATTACTCCATGAGGTCTTATTGGAAAATGAATTACCTACTTATTTAGGGTGCCATGGTCAAATACCTATCTTCAAAAGTTTAGATAGTAATACTAAAAACATAGAGGTATATAAAATACCTCAAGTTATTTTAAAGATGTATTGTCCCTTTGACTAATTCCCAAAAAAATTTTTTTTTTAAATTTCGAAAAAAAGTGGGTCATTTTGAAGTATCATAATAGTTATTAACTTTCACCAAAAATTAGTCAAAAAAAAAATTATTTAACCAAAATACAGATGTTTTTTTGTTAAAAAAATAACTTTGACTTCCATTCAAAGTTTTCAATCAAAACATATCCCATAATGCAATGCGCTTGTTTGGCTACTCTGTATGCATAATCATAAAACTTCCTCGCGATCTGTGTGAAAACACCTTCTCAACCGTGATGAGTTGTAAACAATCCTAATTAGCATCATGCATAATGCATACTCATGGTTTGAAATCTTTGTTTACTTTCGCTTGCGACGATTTCTCAGACGAAATGTAATCTAATTAATTTACCTGTTAATTTCGTAAACTGTTGTTTTTGGCTCGAATTTTCGACTTAAAGTGAATAACTTTAATATTACTTTGATATGGCCAATTTAAATTGAGAATATTTTTTTTTCATTTTTTGTGTTTCAAGGGACAATACATCTTTAATTAAATGCTTCAGATTACAAACTCAGTTGTATGCTATTTCACACTTTTGTGCCTTGTGTACAAGAGGTACAGGTATGACCCGACTCAATTTCAGGATTTTTACCACTTTTTTTTATATTAAAGACCCCTTCCCTGCAATTTTGGACGTTTTTTGGAAAATAATACATATATATCACTTTAAAAACATTAAACCATGTCATTCCTTGTCTTAAATGTACGTTTTATGGTAAATTATGATAAAGAGTGTGAAACAATGCACTACCTAAGTAGCTCGCGGCGATCGACCTCTCGTGGACGGTCTTAGGCCTAGCCTAGCTAGGCTTAGTTTTGTAGGCCTAGCTGGTAAACATCGGTAACGTACGAACATCGTACGCTACCTATATACCTAGCCTGACGTTGTATAGTTGCTGCATTAATTGTCTTTCTATTTTTGCCAGACTCCGTTGATACAAATTGGGGAAAACCCGGTATTTTCGCTGAAAAGTTAGGAGTCTTCCATTTGTTTTGGCCTCACGATCGATCGAAAAGTGGGCGAATTACAGGTGAAAAACAAAAATATCAATCCGCGCGCAATGCATTTTGGGATTTATAGAATCGCTATAATTATTAGAATCGACTTATTTTTCACATTTTTAACCGTTTAAAGACGAAAAAAGTTATCGCAATAGGATCATATAGTATTATTTTTACATTAAATATAGTTTGTGATCTTAAATTAGATCTAAAAAACGTAGGGAATGGGGCTTTAAATTGTGAATCTTTTAGGTCTTCATCATATACTTGTTTACTTCCTTAATTACTACTTGAAATCGTAACAAGAAATTGTGCTGTTTTAATGAATAAACAAAATTAGTGTCTGACCTTCCTTGTGTTTGGTTTCTTGTTTTTGTTTTGACTTCTTATTTGTGATTTTTATTATTTTGATTTGATCAGCAAAATCAACACTGTGGTCATGTTACAAAGTTGTCATAACAATCATAGACTATGTTATACCATACAATATTTTTTTATATCAATACCATATTTGGTTATATCACTACCATATTTGGGCACATCACAATAGTTTGATAGTGTAGACAGAGCTTTTCTGTGTTAGTGCAATATTGGATTGTTGATCTATACTTTTTGCTTTATCATGATGATATTATATACCGGTAAGTCACTATTGATAGCAATGCCTTTCATCTTAACCATAGTATCTCTATGCCATAACCTATAGTTAAATGCATAAATATTCACTGAAAAGGCTTGACATCTGAGGTAGGGCTCCTAGACACTCCTTTATTCTAGTAAAACCCACAAATACCAAACTGCTTAGAAAAGTCTTATCTTGATCAATAATGTAATGTTTATATTTAGTAAGTGGACTGTGCCCGGAACTATTTAAAAAAATAGTTCATAGTAAAGGTTACTAGAATAGTACCAACATTCCTTAAATATATTGTGAACTTTACAGTTTTTATGTAAATATTCAATACTTGTTTTGAAAGTTTGTAACTTGTACTACTTGTAGTTATTGTGTTAGCCAACCAGGAAATATGTATTGCTTAGAAATGTAACCAATTTTACAGGGACCTTATCATTATGGCTATGTTGACAATTCTTTTTATGCAAGTACCTAGAACACATTGCTGGCACTGAATTTGCATTGTATTTGCTGAAATAGCAAATTTGTCTTTGATGTATAAAGACAAGTTACCATGTCGTGAAATGTGCATGATCAACAAGAGCCATTGGTTTTAGCATGGTTGACATATTGCAATTTAAGGTTGCAAACATTTTGTTTATACGCATTTAACAACGAGAAACTCACCAATTATAAAGATAGATAAACTACAATTGATCGTACTTATAAACTAAGTCTCATTTGAGGCTTAGGGAGTGGAGCTGAAAGAGTTGCGAGTTGAAATGCTGACCCTAGGACCCTGCACTTTAGGATTGGAAGGCAAGCATGTTAACCACCAAACTATATCCATTACTGCATATGTAAACACCTATATAAAAAAAACCTGAAGGGAGGTTTTTTACAGGGGTTAGTTTCTCCACAAAAGCTGCAAAAATTGTAGGTAGTAGGATAGATAGGTCTGCTTACCATACTTAATTGTAGGTAGTAGGATAGATAGGTCTGCTTACCATACTTAATTGTAGGTAGTAGGATAGATAGGTCTGCTTACCATACTTAATTGTAGGTAGTAGGATAGATAGGTCTGCTTACCATACTTAATTGTAGGTAGTAGGATAGATAGGTCTGCTTACCATACTTAATTGTAGGTAGTAGGATAGATAGGTCTGCTTACCATACTTAATTGTAGGTAGTAGGATAGATAGGTCTGCTTACCATACTTAATTGTAGGTAGTAGGATAGATAGGTCTGCTTACCATACTTAATTGTAGGTAGTAGGATAGATAGGTCTGCTTACCATACTTACGGGAGGTAGTAGGATAGATAGGTCTGCTTACCATACTTAATTGTAGGTAGTAGGATAGATAGGTCTGCTTACCATACTTACGGGAGGTAGTAGGATAGTCTGCTTACCATACTTACGGGAGGTAGTAGGATAGATAGGTCTGCTTACCATACTTAATTGTAGGTAGTAGGATAGATAGGTCTGCTTACCATACTTAATTGTAGGTAGTAGGATAGATAGGTCTGCTTACCATACTTACGGGAGGTAGTAGGATAGATAGGTCTGCTTACCATACTTAATTGTAGGTAGTAGGATAGATAGGTCTGCTTACCATACTTACGGGAGGTAGTAGGATAGTCTGCTTACCATACTTACGGGAGGTAGTAGGATAGATAGGTCTGCTTACCATACTTAATTGTAGGTAGTAGGATAGATAGGTCTGCTTACCATACTTAATTGTAGGTAGTAGGATAGATAGGTCTGCTTACCATACTTAATTGTAGGTAGTAGGATAGATAGGTCTGCTTACCATACTTACGGGAGGTAGTAGGATAGATAGGTCTGCTTACCATACTTAATTGTAGGTAGTAGGATAGATAGGTCTGCTTACCATACTTAATTGTAGGTAGTAGGATAGATAGGTCTGCTTACCATACTTACGGGAGGTAGTAGGATAGATAGGTCTGCTTACCATACTTAATTGTAGGTAGTAGGATAGATAGGTCTGCTTACCATACTTAATTGTAGGTAGTAGGATAGATAGGTCTGCTTACCATACTTACGGGAGGTAGTAGGATAGATAGGTCTGCTTACCATACTTACGGGAGGTAGTAGGATAGATAGGTCTGCTTACCATACTTACGGGAGGTAGTAGGATAGATAGGTCTGCTTACCATACTTACCCCCTGGACCCCCTAGCATCACATCAATATTAGTACCTCAAATATACTTGCACTTTTGTCTGAATCATTGTTTTTTTGTTTTCCTTTTTGTCTATTGTATTGTTATCATAAATTATTGTATGAATTGCAACAAAAGATTGACAATTCTCACTTCCTAATCACTTTCCAAAAGGATAATATTTAGCCTTGGAAAAGCTGTTAGGATTTGTGGATATTTTATTATACAAGGACTTCCACTTAATGGATCAAAGGACTGAATTTAGATTTCTATCAAATAAGTACTCTGTAGAGTTACTAATATCTTATTATTGCATCATCTGTGATTATATTGTACTAATATT
Organism: Antedon mediterranea; assembly: GCF_964355755.1. Classification (NCBI taxonomy): domain Eukaryota; kingdom Metazoa; phylum Echinodermata; class Crinoidea; order Comatulida; family Antedonidae; genus Antedon; species Antedon mediterranea. Next base: position 1,643,464 of record NC_092678.1, read on the forward strand.
TTTTTTACCAAGCCCAAGAAATAAAATAGAAAGTGTGAAGAATTGAACCTTTGACACTAACATTCAAGATCCACATTCGTGATTATAAAAGGAAAAAAACAGTAGAGTAAACAATATCAAAATTAAGTTGTAATTGTATTTTTATAGTGCATGTCTCCGCAATGGGTTGATCTAGGTAGTCTGCATGCTTAAATTAATTGCAATTAAACTTGATTAATTAATAATTGAGCAGCATTTCTTTACATTGAGAACATTTTTAATTATCATGATGTAGATATTCTCTCAGGACATGGATAAAACAATTTAATAGCATTTTGATTTATTTCTGATGTATTGTCATTAAATATGTTTTATGATATCAACCACTGGTCCCTGAAGATCATTTTTAAATATTAAGGAATGTCTATAGATGACTTTTCATGGGAAATTTGGTTGGGCCACCCAGTTTAATACCTACAATAACATGGGATTGTATTTGGCCTGTTGATTTACTGTAAAGCTCTGTTCACACTATCAAACTTTATTTAACAAAAAATGTGGTGTGCCCATATAATAATGACATGATGATGTTGTATCACTACCATATCTGGGCATATCACTACCATATTTGGGCTAATCACACTTTTTTTGTCAAACTAGTTTGATAGTGTAGACAAAGTTGGACCATACCTGATTTAAACAAAAATCATCATTAATATTACTGGTATCCAAACTGTTTTTCGATCGGATTTCTTAATATATAATTTGTGTGGTGTCTGGTAAGTTCACTGGGAGATGATCTCCTAATCTTTTTGAAGTTAAATATAGTTACTTGCAAAGGCTATGGATGAAATCGGTAAATCAGATATTTCTATTGTTTGATTTGCTAAAAAGGTAGAAGTTGTAAAAGGTTTGAATAGATAGAGAACCTATTGTGTATATTACAGTCCATTACAGTCATTTTCTAATCCTCCAATCAGGACTTAGGATTAACAAAAAAGTAGGATTAGAGGGGATATTATTGAATATTAACCAACTAATCACTTATCCATCAATGGTTAAAGCCTTAATCAGATTACTAATTAAACAAAGTAAAATAAATTGACATAGTGATGGATAAAACGCTTAGCTTTCGTACAGGAGAAATAAATCTGTGGGAGTCTGTCTTTAAAATGAAGATTAAAAATTTACTAAAGGTCTACATAGATGGTATTGTGCAGTTGAATTAGTGATAGAAAGGGCTTGCCGTCATAATCCAGGGTCCTCGTTGAAATTCTAAGATAGGGTGTGTTCTCATGACACAGATAGAAACTCTTTGGGACATTCTTATTAAAGGGACAGTTTCCTGTGAAATAAACAAGGGGCAATATTATGTTGTCTGCTATTCAGAGGACACCCCTATAAAGGAACACACTCCTATTAAGGGACACTGAAGGTTTTATAAATTATAGTGGACTTTTTAAACATGCATTTTAAAATTCACAAGTACAAGTACAACAATCAGAAGAGGAAACAATCTTATCATTAGGCCTACTTTAACAAATTTGGTATTAAAATCTACAAATAAGCCGTTGCAGTCTAGTCTCGTCTGCACTAGAACAAAAGAAAATTTACTATCAAATTGGAAAAACAAAACATCAAGACATTTTTCTAATTTATTTCTTTTTGGAAACACACCTCAAACGTGAATTTACAAATATTGTTTAATATTAAAAAGTAATTGTAGGGCACCATAAAGCAAATCCATTTAATATCTTGTTAATAACCTATTGGTCCAAAGAAGGAGTGTACAACATTCCAGGTATCCGTAATCTAGAGGGGCTGTTTAGTAATCTATTATTTGAAAAACTGTACTTTGTTCCAGAGAGTGTACTACTACTAGGTCTTTTTGCTAAATACAAAATAGTTTTCTTCTAAATATCTTGATTGGGCTCTAGATTTAACTATGCAGTTCAGAGGTTGGTACTAATGCAAATATGCTATGATGAAACAAAGGATTTTAAAGACCACAGCTTTGTGCGGTTGGCATAGCTCCCATGCTTCAGATTCCACTCATGTGGCTCAGCTTTGTGATTCCAAATGTCGTACATTATTACCCAGAAAGGAGTTAATTTTAAGGAATGTTTGCCATCAAATCTTTTCTGTTCAATTGCTTTGTTTTTTAGCGCGTGTGTACCATCATCTGTCCATATTTGGCTTGGCTGCTTATGATGATGTTGCTATAGTTACAGTGTCAACATTATTAGCAGAAATTTCTGTGTGAAATTTGATATATAGGTCACACTCCGATCAATTAATATTTGTGACCTGATTTCAAATTATTGTTTGGTATCACACTACCTGAAGGCAGAAAGATGCAGTAGTGTTCATTGGGGATTTTATATAAAGACAAAGACCATACCATAATTGGACCTGCCTTTGATACAGTAACTGCACAGTAGTGTCTTTTGTATCTTTATTCTTTAATAAAGAGTTCATTACCTAATGGTTTTGATAAATTTAAATAGTCTTTTGTCTTTCCAACTATCTAACTACTTTCTGTAGAATAATTTGTTTTCGTTATTCCAAAACTATTCCACTCTACCCTTTTCCCAATAACTGTGTCATGCTTTTGATATTAGCTATACCCCACCACACCATTGTGTAGCTAGCTATACCATACCCCAGATATACACTGCACCACGCCCTTTTTACTGTAGCAGATCATTCAGTACCACTGTCAAGTACATGCAACCAACCCTTATTTCTACCAAACTCTTTTCATGATCTTTCTACAGCTTTTGGGGGAAAGAAACCTATATATATGTAAATCATAGTATTATTACTATTTCTTAGAAATCCAACTCTGTTCCCACACTTGAGTGATATAATAGTTTTATTGAACCAGGACCCAAGAAGATCAGGAAGGATATAATAGTTAATACCGATCCGGATTGATGATGTCGTCACACCTTACAGCCAAGGAAGACAGGATTCCTAACCTTTATGAAACATAACATAAATGGCGGCGCATACGTACAATATTTGGCATATACTGTACCTTCTCAAATTTTGGTTTTGATTTTGTATTTATTTTACCAATTTTTAATCTTTAAGAAGCAGTCTGTTTGGCTAGAATGTTTTGCTAATTCAGTCTCGAACATTTTTTTATACATGCACTGGACAAACCTTCAACTGTGATGGCATTTATCAATAATCATTTAACATAAATAAATACCAGTAATTTTACTGAGACACACTTTTTTCTAAGTCTGATATTAGAAATGTCAATCAATTTGTATAAAACATCCAAAAATATTCTTTATCGACCTTGGTAAATTATTGAAACTTCATCATAAATCAATTTTGTCTTTCAAAATTATATGCAACCACCATCTTCTCCCAATAATGTTTAACAAGTTCACATTTAGAGTTAATGAAGTTCAAACTAAGTATAAAAAAGCAACATCATTTCAACATTATCCTTGATTATGAATAAGTCGTTCACATGGTTAATCATCATGACCTCTTGATCATGAATAAGTCGTTCACATGGTTAATCATCATGACCTCTTGATCATGAATAAATCGTTCACATGGTTAATCATCATGACCTCTTGATTATGAATAAGTCGTTCACATGGTTAATCATCATGACCTCTTGATCATGAATAAGTCGTTCACATGGTTAATCATCATGACCTCTTGATTATGAATAAGTCGTTCACATGGTTAATCATCATGACCTCTTGATCATGAATAAGTCGTTCACATGGTTAATCATCATGACCTCTTGATTATGAATAAGTCGTTCACATGGTTAATCATCATGACCTCTTGATCATGAATAAGTCGTTCACATGGTTAATCATCATGACCACTTGATCATGAATAAGTCGTTCACATGGTTAATCATCATGACCACTTGATCATGAATAAGTCGTTCACATGGTTAATCATCATGACCACCTTACTATATTTTATGTAACTCTAGAAATATTAAAACTTTAGAATACAAAAGCACAAAAAAGTACATATAATTTTTAATGATTTTTCTTGATAATGATTAACTTGTTCACATTATTGGTCATGATCATCTTACTATGTTGTAACTCTACACCTATTCAGAATTTTAAAAACAAGAGAGGGCAAAAAGTACTCATCATTTTCTTGATCTTAAGTAACACGTTCACATTGTTGGTCTTGATCAACTTTATAATTTCTTTTCATGTAAACGCACTTAATTGCAAATACCGTGAAAGCTTATTTGAACGATTACAATCATAAATGTTTTCAATTTTAGGAAAACATTGGAGATATGCCAACATATACGATTGATACCTTACAAACTGGTATTGATTTTGTTTTATGAATTGTTGTCTTAATTACTATAGTACATTCAAGGGTAATGTTATGTCAATCATTAAAAAAAATAAACTGGTAGGAATTATTACTATTTGATTAACTTAATACTGTAACATGATTGATAAACACTGGTAAACGTTTGCAATATCCTATTTTAACTTATTAAATTTGTAACCGTAGTTTTTTGCAACAATGTGTATATTGTACATTTTAATTTTTATTTATTATGTATCCGTTTTATCATACCATACTAATATTTGCCAATCCTCAAGAAGGTTTGGGAAGAATAATAAATATATAATAAATTATTATTAGAATTTTATATTATATAATAAAAATATCCATATGAAAGTAACATTCCTGTAATATAATTTTATATTTGCAAGAATTTTTAAAAATAAACTATACATTTTAAAAACATGTAAAGATAATATAATATTATAAGTACAACGTAAAATAATAGTATTGTACATTTATTAAAAGAAACTGTATCGTAGTGATCGCAGAATACATGAATGAGCGTGGGATGCCTCGTTTAACGAGTTCCATAACAACGTTTGATAGTATAAGCATACTAGATTTCATATCGTGTTACAAATGAGTTCACAAAACGACATACAAAATCAGCCGACATAGTGCTTAAGGCTCTACTTATATAAGTGATGAGACAGTCTTCAACTTTAATTCGGCCGTATAATCGCACAGCTCGCCGCCTCGTTGTTCGTAATATGAAAAGTCCGTCATTTTACATAAAACTTGTCCTCAATTTGTTTATAATTAATAAGAAATTGGTGGGTTATGGTTTAGTATTTCACTATGGTTTACAATGTGACCTAGTTCTTAATAGAAATTATCAGCCAACACAGTTGTAATCCCAATAAAGTGCTTTTATTTTAAGTCTGTTTGAAATACTGTAACCCACCTTCCTTGCTTATAAACAAGCTTTCATCCTCATATCATCTTTTTGTTCTGTCTACACTATCAAACTAATTTGACAAAAAAGTGTGATGTGCCCAAATTTGGTAGTGATATGTTTAAATTTGGTAGTGATATGACATCATTATGTCCATATATGGGCACATCACACTTTTTTTGTCACATAATGTTTGATAGTGTAGACAGGAAGGATTTTAGTCTATAAAAATCTTGATCCTTAGCCTCACTTTAAGTATCAGTTTTCTTATTTAAACAAGTATACAACTCCATGTTTCACACTTTACTTCAATGTTGAATAATTTGTCAAAAGATTTGTCAACGACCTACTTCTGTTTGATATATGGCCATATTTTGTCGCATAATTAAAGTAGTATTAGTACTTGTCAGGAGTTTATAATATAAATGAAATTCTCAAATATTACAAAAATAATTTGCGCATTAAATATTTCTTAGAAATTTAATAATTTTCCCAATTATTGTAAAGTTATTAAAAGGTGTATGCACCCCCACCTCCATTTCTGTCTTACTGTAGTAGAAGCTCTCTTAAGGGGAACAAAGTGTGGTTTCTACTGGATATGCATCGCAAGGATGTAGAGTTTTAGAAAATTAAAGTTATTAATAATCGAATATAATAATTTATAAATATTAAGAAGATAAATAAATTCTTTGATACAGTATCTATGTTGTATCACTTGCAACATTATTATGAATTTTTCTCGAATTGTACGAGTCGACCGATATTGATGGATTTATCTCAAACCACTCGATGTCAGGTAGGAATCGTTAAGATTTAATGTATTGTATTGTGGCGCTTGTCTGTAATGAGATGCAATCGAGATGATTTTACTGTAAAAAATCGCATTAGTTGGTCATTGTCGGGTGTACACACAGTCTGACAGGTGAAACATAGAGTATCATCGTGTCACAAGTTCACAGAATAATCAAATGATTAGATTTGCAAGAGATTTCCAATTCATTGCTTTTGATATTATTAATGACATTTGTTTGATTAACTCTGTCTCTTTGTATTTTCTTCGAAAGAACAAAACCTGCCTAGTTACTCGTAGCCCGTGTAAAATGTAGTTATCCCTCAAAGCAGTCTTCTTAAAAACATACAATTACAGTTGATCACCTATCTAGGGGACACATCAAAGTGGTTGCCATAGTGTTGAAATGTATATTTCCCGTCATTCATTCACTAGCAGTATAGTTAGGCCTATTGCTTTATAAACATGGTAAAACCACCACCAAGGATAGGCAGAGGTTGACCCTCAAAATATTGTCTATGTTTTTATGCACAATGTTAGGTTTCCTTCATTAATAAAGACTTTATAAAACCAGCTGCTTATGCTAAGTGTGTTACTTCCTGAAGTCGTTAAATAGATAAATAATAAAGAGATAAATCCTGGAACTTTAGTACTATTATTTAAAAAATATCATTATAATGTAACATCTTTGAACATTTTGAGTAAATATCAATATTTATGATTCCGTAGAAAACATTACCGCAAATGTTTGTAATGACAGTTCACAGAAATTTCTAATTGAATCAAACTAATATGTTTTATCTGCTCAGAATGATCTTCCAATATTTCTTTGAAATCTGCTTACTGAGCTATGACGATGATGTTTGCGACAACATTGACATTCAGCGAACTTTGCAAGGCCTTAGATGATGAGAAATGGTGATAATCTAAGATAATGTTAAAAAAAACCAACTTAAATTGTAAGTTTTTATTTTGTGATGCATTAATCACTTTCTTCAATAGTTGATTAACTTTGACATATTACATCTCACAGAAGTGTAACATTGAAAGCCAACTAGAGGTTTTGTTGTACACTTGTATATTTGCATATTAATACAACTACTGTATAAGCCTACCCCAAACTGCTCATTTCAGTGGTTAATCAAGCACCTCTATTTACTAGTGTTCAAACCCCCTTCCAGCAATTCAGTTTCCCTTCAGCAATTCAATTTCCATTCTAACATTCCTTCTGTTCTTCTATAAGTTCAATATTTCTTCTAGTATTTCAATCTCTACCTCTAATAGTTCAATCTTTCCTTCCAGCAGTTCATATTTCCATTCCAGAAGTTCAATATTTCCTTCCAGCAATTCAATCTTTCCTCCAACATTTCAATCTCTCTTCCAACATTTCAATCTCTCTTCAAGAATTTCAATCTTCCAGCATTTCAATTTCTCTTCCAGTATTTCAATCTTCCAGCATTTCGATCTCTTTTCCAGTATTTCAATCTTCCAGCATTTCAATCTCTATTCCAGTATTTCAATCTTCCAGCATTTCAATCTCTCTTCCAGAATTTCAATCTTCCAGCATTTCAATCTCTCTTCCAGCAATTCTTTCAAATTGTATCAACAACATCAAATAGTTAGCAAACTGTAAACTGTTTAGACATCAGCACACTGAAACTCTGGTCCAAAAGTAGTTTTTATCGGAGAGTAAAATTGAATCTATTTATGTAAATTATAATTTTATTAAGTGTATGTATGTGAAAGAAACCACCTGTTTGATAAAATTCAGACAGGATTAGAATTTTTATAGCAGTACATTGAACCTTCTCGTTATCATTAGTTGATACCAAACAATCAATCGTTTATTTATTAACCAATATTTCCCTTTCTATGTGGGGACATCAAAGGTAGATAAATCGGTTATCACAAACCGCCTTCTACTAATATGCTGTATATTAATATCTTGTCCGTAATTTAGTAATCGGTCTGACTTTGAAGTAATAATTTCCTGGCCAGAAGTACATTAGTAAATTAAATAGATTATTATATTGTGTTGTTAGTTTTATAATGGTTGTATACAACTGTCTGGCAAGTGTGTTTTTTTCTTGAGTTTGGCGGTTAAAGATTTATATTAATTGTATCAATATTTGCACTTATCTTGTGACGTAGTTTAAGGGGATGTGGTCTGGGAATCGCAGCTGATACGTATACTAAAGTAAACACTGTCGTTTACAGAGCAATTATTTCGGCTCCTTCTCGATTCCATGTTTATTGTGTAATTATTATTCTGATTATCAGAAATACGGGAAAGTCCCAAACTTTTGAATGAGCAATTTATTCATATAATATAATATCTGTTTTGTTTATTACACCATTTAATAAAAAAAGTAATTTATATGTTTTTTAGGCTATTTTTAGTAGAGAGCATTTTTGAGTGGAGAACTTATTTGATGGGAAAACTTATTTGAGTGGACAACCTATTTGATTTAGAGGTTATTTGAGTGAAGAACTAATTTAAGTTAAGAACTTAGTTGATTAGAAAACTTAGTTGGTTAGAGAACTTAGTTGGTTAGGGAACTTATTTGAGTGGAGAACTTAGTTGATTAAAGAACTTATTTGAGTGGAGAACTTGTTTTAGTTTATAGGTTATATATGTCTTATGAGATTACTTATTTAAGTAGAGAGATTATTTGAGCAAAACTTATCTGAGGAGAAAACTTATTTGAGTGGAAAACTACTTAGTGGAAAACTAATTGGAGTGTGCATGAGGTTTATTTGAGTTGAGAGCTTATTTGAATGGAGAATCTATTTAAATAGAGAGCTTATTTTAGGGTATGTTGGGAAGGTACTTATTTGTTTCTTCTTCTTTGGCATGCTTATTTGAGCTAAGTGTTTATTTTAGTCAGTATAGGATGTTTTGATTCTCAACAGGGTACCATTCAAGTGCCAATCAAGAGCAAATCATTTGGGTGTGGTCAAATTGCCTACTCACTCTGTTTTTTCACTGGTAGTTGCTAAAGTCCAGATTAATTAGTTACTACTTCAGGTTTGTTGAGATTCAGTAGTTTAATTTCAACTGATTGATAACTAAAATCTATTTACAACTGATTGGATTAAAATTTAACCTGGGAATTAGTTAATGATTAACTTCAATGTAATACTACCAGTAGGCCTACGGATTTCTAAACTTAAAATGAGTGAATGGTTAGACGTGGGTGCTGTAAACTCGTCCAATTACAATATACTAATATTAGACCTTGGTTGGTATTGTTTGGTGATGAACACATTTTGTGATAAAATTATAAACCACATACTCTGCTGTATCTAGTCACCCAAAGATATTACTATAAGGTCCAATCTTTCAGTTTCAGTAATAATTAATTACCTTCTGTTTAATTAATATTTTAGAATTATACATTTTTGTTTGCTATAAACTCTACTAAAGTCGGATGACCTCGCAATGATTTGATTCCAAATTTCCACATGAACTGTATGTTCAGTAACATAAATAGTATAAACAGTAATTCCAGATCATTAAAAAAAAATCGGTTAATGTTATTTTAAATGATCGTTGTCTCATATAACCCCTAAACACAAATCATTAACTGTTTCAACTTTATCGATTTAAAAGTCAAAGAGACTGTATATTATCGGTAATATTTGTACGGATCTCAATACTTGATACCATTTCCTCGTTGTTGCGATAAAACACTCGATGACCTACATAACCGGTAATCAAACTCATGTTCACGTCTCACCTACTTACACATAAATATTTACGGGATGATTTAGCAAATGTTATCAGCAAGGTTCAGAAGTACAATATACAGTGAGTGTAATATTCCATGTCAGTGTTTTCCGATTCATTTAATTATTGTATTGTTTCTCACGTCTTATATGATTATATAATTTTATTGATAATATGGTATCATTTTTTTCTAATAATTTAATGACACATTTAACCTTGGAGGCTTAAAGATTTTCTGACTGTAATGTCCAGCTTATTATACTGGTACTTTCATTAAAATTAATTTATAAAATCACATAAATTAATTTTCATCCATTCTCACGTTTCATGTATTTTGGCTTTTATTAAAACAGATAGAGATAGTTAAATTTTACACCCCACATATGAACAAACTAGTGGCATATCCAGGAAAAAATATGAAATAAAAGGTTAAAAGATGGGCCAAAAATAGTATTTCTAAAATCTTCTAAAAATATTTATTTTCATGTGTGACAATTTATATTATACAATATACCAAAATATATACCATATTTATACCATATTTTTTTAAATATGCCAAATAATTTATTGTATTTTAAAATACCACCATTATCAGTGCAGTATATTTTTGGCAGCAGTAACAGGTCTGTCATATTCCCACATAGACTTAGACCTAGATTAGGTTACTCAGCGCCATAAATGGGCGTGTTGAATTGATTGATCGTTAGTTAATGATTAATTAGTATCCAACCACAATTATTAATAATACCTGATTGGAATTAAACAATCAATAATATCTATTTCAATCATTTTGTTTACGTGTAATATTTATCCAAAATTGAAATGTAGTATACAAGGCTCTGCTAGTTATTTATACTATACAGTACTACTACCAACTATATGCAGCCTGCATATATAGCAATTAGATGTTAAAATTGATTTTTATTACAAGTAAAAGTAGAGTTATGTAAGTGTTGTTGGCTACAGCTGTTTAAAGAATAATGACCTAAATATTCTACATAGTTTAATTTAACACAATCTTTGTGTAACTATTGCTAATTAAACGAACAAAGCTTTCAAATATTCAAATCTTGCGTATACACAGATAAAAGCCTTGGTCACAGAGTTACTTCTTCACAAAAGTGTAAGATTGAATTTGCCCACAATTATTTAAAGAATTTCTTTGAAGAAATAGAGAACTTTAAAGTAAATTGTTGGTCTATTGTAACTGTTTGAATAGAACACAATAAGGATTACTTAAAAACTGTTGGTTTAAAAGTTTACGCTTTAAAGTGATACTAACTGCTTGTGAACTGTTAGTCATTGAAGGCTATCATCTTCAGTCCTTCTATATATTACTGTACTATATTAAAGTTAGGTGCTCGTCTCTTCTGAAATTTTAAATTTTCACTACCCACCCCAATTTCCCAGCACAGATTGTCATATTTTATAATAATAATTATATTTAAAGCATCTTTGTCTCATCTGTTTTTAACCTTCGTTCTTCTTATTTCATACATAGATATCGTAAATTGTTTAATTTTGTGGGTGTATAATGCTATTTAAAAGATTATCTACCATTCCTTAGTATAGGTCCTTGTACTGTAGTACGTCAGTACATAGTTTTGTGTATTAATATCATATGTTCGATGTCATTATATGTTTAGTGACTCTTATTATTATTGATTGATCGATAGATGTTTGGTTTTTATTTCAGCTATCTGCATCATACGTTTGTATATTACAAATAATGATGCAACAATGAATGTATTATATCTATAGATTTTGTATCATTAATATATAATGTCTAAAGTACTTCTAAGCCTGCTATTGGTCAATTTAAATTATATGGACATGTTCAATCGACTTCTTAAATTGGCAGCAATTTGAACAAAAAAGGGGTAATGACCACACCCTCCTAAGACCTCCTATTCTGATGCATTCAAAGATATTTTGAAATGAAACTTTGAGAATGAGAAAATTTACTTAACTCATGTCCAGTCAAAAAAGCTGCATACAAACCCGACTTGACTGCATAATTATAAAATCAATAAAACGTGTTAGTTAATATAAATGCTAATTTTAACCAATGTCCAGCAATGTAAATACTTATTAACTTGCTCATTAACTAACTAATTAACTTATGGTCCATTCATTTAATTCCTGAATTATTACTCTGTTATTGAAAAAGATAACAAACTGAAATATCTAATTTTAAACACACCTTTAAAAATATTGTGTGTCTGTATTGTATTTTAACTGAACCACACCTTGTAAACATTCAAACCATGTTTCACTCCCAATAAACTCTTCTTTGCCACAATTTCCTAACCAATGTCTAACCATAGAATAGATTTTTTAATGCATTGCCATCTCCACCCACTACACAGACCTCCTTTTCCTTTCTCCATAAACATTGATAACCTAACCATAACACTTTTAATGTTTATAGTAGATGTATTTTCTTCGAAGTCTTTCCTAAAATTATTTAAAGCCCCATTCTCTACGTTTTTTAGATCTAATTTAAGATCACAAACTATATTTAATGTAAAAATAATACTATATGGTCTTATTGCGATAACTTTTTTCGTCTTTAAACGGTTAAAAATGTGAAAAATAAGTCGATTCTAATAATTATAGCGGCCCGCTATAAATCCCAAAATGCATTGCGCGCGGATTGATATTTTTGTTTTTCACCTGTAATTCGCCCACTTTTCGATCGATCGTGAGGCCAAAACAAATGGAAGACTCCTAACTTTTCAGCGAAAATACCGGGTTTTCCCCAATTTGTATCAACGGAGTCTGGCAAAAATAGAAAGACAATTAATGCAGCAACTATACAACGTCAGGCTAGGTATATAGCTAGCGTACGATGTTCGTACGTTACCGATGTTTACCAGCTAGGCCTACAAAACTAAGCCTAGCTAGGCTAGGCCTAAGACCGTCCACGAGAGGTCGATCGCCGCGAGCTACTTAGGTAGTGCATTGTTTTTCACTTTTTATCATAATTTACCATAAAACGTACATTTAAGACAAGGAATGACATGGTTTAATGTTTTTAAAGTGATATATATGTATTATTTTCCAAAAAACGTCCAAAATTGCAGGGAAGGGGTCTTTAACTATTTTCTCCCACTTCCCTTAAACTTTATCCATACATAACAAGTAACCTCCTTTCGCAGCCCACATTATATTTTGATCTTCTAAATCAATCCTAACAACGATAATGTTCAGTATTTTTGGTTGTTGCTATCTTTCTGTTTTTACTCTGCCAAACCAAACTTGGTCCTATCGATACGGCAACAACGTTAGTTCAGTTGGCCAAAGCAATGCCAAGTAAGGTAAATCATGCAGTAACACTCCTTTTTAGTTTAGTTAGCCAAAGCAATTAAAAGGTAAATCGCAGCATAAGACTCCTGCCAACAGTCACTGATTGGTTTTGATCTGTTCGACATTGGGTACGTAGCATAAATGTGATGTTTTGCATCCTTCCCGGTTATAATACATTACATATGCCACCTACTGTTTAGCGCAGAATGTTGTTCCAATTTGACAACTCATCCCTCGTGAGTTTTGTAATTATTCTGGGGATGTGATTTACCGTTTCATCATATTGATGAATTTCCTGTGTTTTACCATTACATTATTTGATAGACAGGGTCACTGAGTATATCAGCCTCTTCTCATTATTTTTGGTGATAATGTTATTAGCCAGGATTGGATTGACAGTACTCAGGGTGTAATAACTCCTAAATGGAACCAATGACTTCCATGTATCATTAAAAATTGTAAAAAAAAAATAAACATTTTTTCTTATGAGTAATAGCATTGCAAGTGGTATTGCAGTGTCTTTATTTTTTAGGTGATTTTCTCTAGGTATATCGCCTATTCCTTGTTTGCTTATGTTGGTTTATCTTTCCATTGGTAAATAGGGCTTATGTTGGTTTATCTTTCCATTGGTAAATAGGGCTTATGTTGGTTTATCTTTCCATTGGTAAATAGGGCTTATGTTTGTTTATCTTTCCATTGGTAAATAGGGCTTATGTTGGTTTATCTTTCCATTGGTAAATAGGGCTTATGTTGGTTTATCTTTCCATTGGTAAATAGGGCTTATGTTGGTTTATCTTTCCATTGGTAAATAGGGCTTATGTTGGTTTATCTTTCCATTGGTAAATAGGGCTTATGTTTGTTTATCTTTCCATTGGTAAATAGGGCTTCTGTTGGTTTATCTTTCCATTGGTAAATAGGGCTTATGTTGGTTTATCTTTCCATTGGTAAATAGGGCTTATGTTGGTTTATTCAGGTAAGCAGCACTGATAGACTACCTACACCACTGTTGGTTTGTGCACCTATTTAAGGGACAATTTGTTCTGTCCTGTCAGTAGGTATCCCCTTATCTGCTATTGTAGCATAGAGCCTGTAGCATATCATATTGGTATTGGGACCTTAGGTAAACCAATACTTACTGTCTGGAGTTGAGCTTCCCCCTCGCAAATAATATTCTGCACTCATCCCATTTAGGAGCCTCTAAAATTTTTAATGCTACCAATAAAGTGTGTTCATTATCATTAGTTCCACGTGTACCTACCGGTACTAGATTAGTACAAGTTTAAAGGGGTTATTGTTAGTTCAAGTCTCTCTCAGTTACAAGTCTATAAATATTACAGACTTTTGCTGGTTGATTTGTTAAGAGCTTGTGCAATGAAAAAGCTAATTCATATGAGATCAGCTGATTATGGTCTGAGTAAGTTAACCCCGGCTGTACTTTGTATGGAACTACTGAACTGGGTATGTTTTACAACCAGATATAAAGCACTAAACATTGATCTTTTTATTCAATGATTGTATATTTTTCCACTAGAAATTCTGCTTCTGTTTTTTAAAACATACCTTCATGTTGTCTTTGTGTTGCTAAAATTACCAATTCATAAATTTATAAATACAGTTTGAAATATAGAATCATAATGAATTGTCTCACTTTTGAGAGTTTCTATCATAGATAATAATTTACTTAATTTTTTGGTTTTGGTTATCCGTATCATTATAAGGGAACCATGCGATGTTTTAAGTAAATATCGGTTGTAGATAAGCGGGTACTAGTTACGACTGATAAATGACAGTTACTTATGCAGTATAATTTAATTTTTAAATATGAATTTGTATAAAAAAATGTTTAGATCACAAAGTTATGTTGTACTGTGTAAGGAAATTAATATTGGACTGTGTTGATCTGAAGATAAAAACATTGTGTTTTACAAACAGTGACATAACGCAGAGGCCTGAGGCCCCTGATTTATAAACCCTAAGTGCCCCCCCCCCCCCCCCCCCCCCACCAACACTGGAGACCTCTGGCATTTTTAGCCTTTTTCGACATAATTTAATGCCTGTTTTTCCTCTGGGAAATGCTCATGGTCCCCACTAAGCTCAGGGCCCTGGGTTTAGCCAGTGCTCATAGGTGAATACGCCACTGTTTACAGAACAATGAGTTTCTGCACTATATTTATTTTTAGATGGATTTCCCCCCTCACTTTTTAATGGCAACCCCCACAATAATTATGAAACAGTCACTTCCTATGACTCGCAGTGTACTTTTAGAAACCCTGTTAAACAGGTTTTCTTTTCTTTCTCACAAACAATTAAACAATACCTGTTTTGTTAAAACACTCACAATACAAGTATTACATGAAATTATGGAATAAATTAAGACAAATTAGCATCTATATTGACATTACAAAAGATTTACATCTTCCAAGGACGTAATAAAATGGTAATAATTTATTAATATAATTAAATAATTTATGACCTTGTGGAGTCAATGACAACTAGATGTGTATAGATTGTTATCAGTTACATTGTCTGTGCAAAATATTACATGACTTTTTGTCTATTTACTTTTCAGGTGTATTGATTGTAAAGTCATTTGTACGTTACCGCACTCAATTTTATTATAATCGATATACAGTATCAATTTGAATTTTATAATATCATGCAATATTTATTATTCTTTAATATATACAGTCAAACTCTTCCCTTGTTATTACACCCTTATTCATTGGACACTTACTAATACCAATTGACTAAAGATTTAAAGGTTTAAGATTAAGGGACATTTACCAATACAGTAAAACCCCTTCTTTGGGACATCCTTATTCAAAAGATTAAGGTTTAAGATTAAGGGACATTTACCAATACAGTAAAACCCCTTCTTTGAGACATCCTTATTCAAAAGATTAAGCTTTAAGATTAAGGGACATTTACCAATACAGTAAAACCCCTTCTTTGGGACATCCCTATTCAAAAGATTAAGGTTTAAGATTAAGGGACATTTACCAATACAGTAAAACCCCTCTTTTGGGACATCCCTATTTAAAAGATTATGGTTTAAGATTAAGGGACATTTACCAATACCAAACTAACGAAAGACAATGTAGAGTAAAACCCTTCCTTTGGGAGACTTCTTAAAAGGGGAGACTTTCCATTACCATTATTTTGCATTGCAGCTAAAAGTTACACAGCAATAACCAGTTAAATGGCTAAAACACCAAATCAATTGAATGTTTTAACTGTTATTTTGATAATGCCAGTTATTTCAAATTAAGTTTAATATTAATCAGTTATTTCTTTGAAGCAGGCCTTTAAGAGCCATGAAACAAGGTTATCTTTGTTGTTCCATCTCCAAAACACAAACAAAGAAAAACAAACAAAGAACAAATACCCTCGACTTTCTTATTAACAAAGTCAGTGGTTAATAATTATTTTCAGGAAGAGTTGCCAACATGTCGTGTCAAATTTGTTTCAAACAATAGAAACTGATTTATCAGCTTTCCTAATGATATCAATATTTATAATTGATTATTTCCCTGAATTTGGTTGTGTTCTATGAATATCTTCAATATGGTTTTGGTTTTATCCAAGAATTTGATGGTACCAGCTTTGTTTAAATAGTTGGATTTTCTGATTATAGTTGAACCTCCTTTGGGTACATCTATTGAAGGAACAATTCTGTGAAATGAAATGAAGGGCAATATATGGCCAACCCCTATTCACTTCTCTGTGTCCCCTTAAAAATCAGGAGAAATTGATGGCCAACCATATTCAGGTGACACACCTATTAACGGGGCTTCTTGGTGGGCTTCTTGGTGGGCTTCTTGGTGGGCTTCTTGGTGGGCTTCTTGGTGGGCTTCTTGGTGGGCTTCTTGGTGGGTCCTGAAGATGTTGCCTTAATATGGGTTCTATTGTAATGTACCTTACATGAGACCAGGAACCTACCACTTATAAATATAATCTATGGTAGTTTTTAACAATAAATCTTTTGTTTCACTAAATTACTGGTTGCCTTTTGTTCTTACAGTACAAGAATATCTGTTAAAAATCTGTTAAATAAATTTATACCAACCAAAATTTGATTTTAATCTCTCAGCATGTTCTTATTGTTTAACAGGCTCAAGGGAACCCTAAAGCTTAACAATATAAATGTAATAATTTGTGAACTATTCAACTCTATAGAATCGGCACACAACACCTTAACGCTAATATTTACATAAACAATTGATTAGCAATTTAATTAAATTGTTCTTTTAGATTAAATTCTCCAGTCTGGAAAATGATGCTAAAAATAGAATGAGTGCAAAAAATTCAGGGTTACAGTGAGGGTTATCCCTGAGGGTGTCCAGGGACTAATTGTTCCTCAGAGTTTGCACAGTGAGTGCTGTCTGTGAAAGTTTGGTGAGTATAGTTTCACAGGGAACTTTGGTATCATCTAGCCATGCATAAAGACCTTTGTATATGAATTCTGTTAATGATAAATCTTTTGTTTAATTTGTGTGGTACCAGTTTATTAAGCAAAAGAAAACATCAGTGTTATAAGTACGTAAATAGTCAATACCGTTTAAAAGGCTGGCCTTTAGTCAATTTAACTTTGGAGAATCAACTTTTGCATTTATGCTGACTGGACATATTTCAATATTGACATGACAAATTCAGTAATCTAAACCCCAGATCAGCCATTACAGTATTTAAGTTTCAGCCATTTTTTACAATTTTTTCTTTTGTAAACCTTAGTATCATTTTGTTTAATTATAAAGAAAAAAAAGGAATGTTACATCATACTGAAAAAAAAACAATGTAAGAAAGAAAAAATACATTTTTTCAAATGATGCTACTCACTAAAATTTAAGAATAACATCTGAACTGGTTCTTTCTTTTTAATGTAGTGCCTTTTGGCACTACATTAAAAACTAGATAAATAGAATTAAAGTAGATCTATGCTAATTAGCAACTCAGCCTTACTTTGCTAGGTTAATAATGTGCATTATGTTTCACTGTATTTATTTCACTTTATGTGAAAATGTTGAAAGGAAATAGTTTACTTAAAAAAATGACTAAGCTATCAATGAAAAGGATGTGTGAACTTTTAAGAAGGCGACCCCAGATGAAAGATGAAGGTGAACATTGGTACTGTCAATGTTGGTTATATAAGCAACATGTCATGCATACTGAGGCTGGTGCACACTAAAGCAAACTGGATGCTGAGGCTGGTACACACTAAAGCACGCTGGATGTTCAGTAAGCTATTGATGGATGTGTGAACACTTAAGAAGGCAACCCCAGATGAAAGATGAAGGTGAACATTGGTACTGTGAATGTTGGTTATATAAACAACATGTCATACATACTGAGGCTGGTGCACACTGGATTCTGAGGCTGGTGCACACTGGATTCTGAGGCTGGTGCACACTAAAGCACACTGGATGGATGTTCAGTAAGCTATCAAAGGTGTGTGAACTCCTAAGAAGGTGACCCCAGATGAAAGATGAAGGTGAACATTGTGGAACTGTCAATGTTGTTTTAAAGCAATACATCATACATACTGAGGCTGGTGCATACTAAAGCACACTGGATGTTCAGTCAGCTATCACTGATGAAAAGGATACATGAACGTTGAGAGTTGATGATTAACTATGTCATATTATCTGCCTTTCTTGCGGCGAAAATCAATAAACATCGAATATTAAAATGTTTTATTATTTTTCTGTATTGATATGTGGAGCATGCATGCTATATTGTAGTTGTTTTATTGTATCTTGTTGACCCTTTGCACTTTGTTATTAGCAATTTCCAGACAAGACCCACTTTATAAGTTATTACTCCGTGGAAAGGAAACTAAATATTTTAATGGCTTGTCTGTACAACTGGTGTAAGTATACAGATATAGCAGCTCATAAGCTCATTCAAATTTACCGTATCTACTATACTATTTGTAACAGTAAGCGTTTGCAATTATGCATTTATATTGTTCAAATGATATGTGCAGACACAGCTATAAAGCAACTATTGTGGTCTGAGTTTGGATGGACATTTATGTAATAATATCACCACATCAACCCCAATATCATGAGTGGGATGATGTAAGGCCCAAAATAGTTTGTACTTTCGAGACAACTCCGTTTTTGTTTAAATTATGTTTTATCAAGGTCTTGGCAAATATTTTAAGGCCATCTCCTAATCTACAAGGAGGTACCGCGGTTGCCATTAACATTTTTTACATAATGGTTTAATGTCTTTGTTGATACCAAGGCTTTTTACTAATTTCACAGGAGGTACCGCGTTGGTTCCCGCCATTACATTGCGGTTAAATACTACTCGTGATTTAAAGCGAATTTTGTAAGAACCATAAAAGACAGAACTGGAACAAAGAATTCATAAAATAACTAGACATGTAACTCGTCACTTTGACGAGTTTGGTTATCCGCCGCGCAAGTGGTGCAACATTAACATTAAGGGGATAGGTTGAGGACAAAAGGAAGTGTTCACGTTGGCATTATGACCTGAACTGAAGAATATGATATGTTGTTATTGCTGAATTTTATTATTTAAATTCATATATAGTATACACAGTATAATCTGTATCCATATCACATACAGTGTAGAATAGGTGAAATTACGGGACCCGCTATTTATTGCAATTTTTAACATGTTGACGGTTTTAAAATGAAACGCGAAGGTAGCAATTCCGAAAGGAAATTATCTCAGCAACAACGTATTAGCGTGTAGGAGAAATTTGAATACGTGAAATATTGATGCGCGCTCTTTTAAATGTAATGAATTATGACGCAAAAGATGAAAATACGACCTTTTTTATTTAACTGGCCATATGATGACGTCACAACATCCGATTGGCAACATTTTTACATAATTTCGTATCTACAATCCAATAGCTTCCAGAAAAAGTTTTAATCGTGATTATCGCATTTTATTTTTACGAGCTATAACAGCTTAAAATTTACTGTAAAGATGAAATTGATGCCACACGTGATTAAAATTTTTAGGCATGATGACGTCAAAAAAATTAAAATATTTTTAACTCATGCGAAAGATAGTTGATTGACCTAGACAATATCAAAATCGGGGTGAAAATGGAAAACGGATAAGTGGAGATGCGCTCTATTCAATGTGATGAGCTATGACGAAAGATACAAAAATCCTAAATTTTATATTCGCGTGGCCATACGATGACGTCACAATGTCCGGTTAGCCATATTAATACCTGATCCGATATCTACAACTCATTTACTTCTAGAATATGTCATCCACAAAAATTTGACCGTCTAGTTTAGAAATTACGACTGTTTAAAAAAAGGCATATTTTAAACGAATTTTTTAACCTTTTCATAAAAAACGCGCGCAAATTGTCCAATTCGACGTGCTCGTATGACGTATCTTTAAGTCGAAATTGTTTAAAATTTGGTAAAATTTCTAGAAAAGGCTGGAAAAACATAAATCACGCGAAAAAAATACGTTTTCAATGCTACGTGCGCACCGCACACGTAAAAATGTGCGCACGCGTGGGAATTTTTGACATGCTTAAAACGACATGAAACGCGTAGAAAGTTGATTAGAAATTAATTTTGCGCATTTTGAAATTTTAAATGCGCGTGCGCGCGTAACTTTGTGTAAAACACGGAATTTTTTTTCAACAGAAAGTTAGCGCATGATATAAATTAAACTTTTGCAAAGTTTCAAGTTGAAATGTTATTTGGTTGTCGAGCTATGTTAAATACGACAAAATCGTTAAATCGCGCGTAAGTCACGTTGCGCAATTGTAAACGTCATGAAAAGCTTCGCTTGACGACGTTACGTAAATGTCAATATGTTAAGATAGTTACCGAAATGTTATGTTTGCGAGTTTTAGAGAAAAGCGTTACACAAAAATCATACAGAATGATTTCGTACAATCACAAGAGGTTATCCTGCAACTTCGTTGCGGATAACCAAAAACGCGTGTCTGGCCCTCCTGCGGGGAATTTACACCGCTTTAGGGTTCGAAAATCTTTGTCGATGTTAGTAATTCATTATAAAAGCAAATCACTCCGAAGCGTGCACTTGAGGTAGGTTCGTCGCAGCGACCCAGACAACTTGTCGGGTCAAGGAAACTACCAAAGTAAATTTTCCCGCCGTTTGTGAAGTCGGCAGACTATCGATTGCAGTGTTAACGACGACTAGTAAAAGGGCAGGTAGTCTGGAATGTCAAATATTTGTTTCAATCGTATAGGCTTACTTTATTCATACGCTAGATTCCGTGGGAAGAATCCTTTAAGACTTGATTTGTAAAAGACGCGTCGCGTCCAACAAAGGCGGGAATAACATTTTTTGAATCGACGCATCATCCCCTCACCTGCATACTAAATCTACTCAATGATTGTGTAGACGTTATTGAGTTTTTATCCAACTCGGATAATTATGCAAATGATTGGTCTTGTTGCAATGAAATTCATTACAAGAAAAGCACAAGTTTGTATCTGTCCGTCACCGGATGCCATCTGTTTTAGACTGGACTGCTTTCCTGAATGTAGCAGTCAGTTGATGCACATGCCATGCCTCATTGCAAGACTGGGGTTCAACGTTAAATTTGACCCACTTTTCGTGTAGGGTTTCTAATTCGGAACTCATCGTCATTCATTCAAGGACCATTGTCGTCCAGAATGGTACGACGATACAGTCCCACGTAGTTGTCTTTCCCAATCAGTTATTAAAGTATGCCTAATTTTTGAAAAACCTAATAAACGTTTTTGACATGTTGTAGTGATTTTTACGTTTTTACAAAATTATAGTTCCCGTGGACCCTTCCGACTATATATAGATATATTTTTTTAGTATGAGGCAAACACTCAAATAGCGAAAGCTATTTTTGTTTGCTCCAAGTTTCTATTGGTGAGTAAAGATTAATAATGATAGTCACACCCAAACTCATAATTCCGTGTTTCCTTTCTTACCTTTTAAGTATTTGTGGTATAGTATTGTACCATTATTTTGTTCCAATTAAAACATGGTTTGGTAAGGCCTACTTTAGTAAAAATGACAATTTATAAGAAGGTAAAAATATACAGGATATACAATAAATATTCATCAGCAGAAGCAATGCGCGACATGATGCGATAAATGCTAATTACAATTCGATCTTCATCATCTTCTTCGTACCAAATTAGGAAACGACGAACTGATTCATGCTTCATTTACTGACAGACATGACATCCTTTACGGATCCGTAAAGGTGAAAATTACAATGGGTCAACGTAAGGTCAAGTAATTAATGCGCTCAGTCGCAGGACTGGTCATAATCACATATCAAATTAAAAAATTATTGTATGCATGATAATTGGATTTTATTCGAATATGATACTTACACAAAACGTGCCTCGTTGGTTTTGTCTACATTAAGGCCGGAAAAATATCAAATTGATAACAAGTTTTTATTTAAAATATTGGTCTAGATTAAAGTAGAAGTTGTTTCTGTCTCCCACGAATTTAAAGGCAAAATGGAGTAGAGAACAATCGCGCCATCAATCAGGATATACTGCAACAAAAAGAACAAACTAATAACAAAATTGAACTAATATTAATAAGCGAACATCCCCATCCACAACCTTCCTCCAATTCAACCTCTACCCAAATCATACAAGAAACAATGCCTTTAATCGGAGTTACTACCCGAGTAGATTTTGTTTACAAAAATAAATCCCAAATTTAGGCCTAATAATAAATAAAAGAGAATGTAGGGCTAACTTACTTGTCACCGAGTCGAGACTTACATCGAATTAAACCTTTCTTTGTAATAGGCCTATATTAGATTATAAATATGGCCAAAAGTAGATATACGATGTACTTTGAATATGTTTGTTTGTTCAAGTGTAGGTTTCGCAGGTGGAAACGATCAAATATCAATATTTATTTGTTAAATCTGATTAATCCTGGTGCAAGAGTTCAAATTAAAGGTAACTTTTAACATTTAAGATATAATATACGGTAACACCAGAAAGGCTAATGCAAAATTGTTTTTCAGAATTTAAACGTCTTTGGAGCAGTTTTTGAAAATAAGGTTTTTGTGTTTTGCACGGAATAGAAAGAAAGCAACTCAAACCTGCCTTGCAGTAAGCTGAAATAAACGATAATTTATAAACGTTGAGAGGAATATTCCGAATATTTAATTACTTGTTATACTTTAAATATATAATAAATAAAATGGATAGAAATTCTTAAATAATCATGTCAAGATATAAAAATAATGTTTAGGTTTCATTACTTTTTCCCATTATCCAATATAGCTAACTGAGGCGAGAAAAGATGATAGTCTTTCTTACAAATTGATTTCAAAGAAATTTGGTAATTATATGAATATTATTGTACATTTGCAATCGGGTTAATGTATACACCCACACAAACTGTGCAAGCGTCCTCCTCCATCTTGATTCATCTTAATTTTCAATCCAAGTTTTAGTGTAATTTGTCATGATTCGTATTACAACCACGCACGGCAAATAACCTTTCGCACATTCACAATTGTTTAGGCTTTAACAAGCGATGTTAACTAGAAATCTAGGCCGTCGGTGGGTAGGTTAATCAGCAAGTCAATGAGTAGGTGTATGTAGAGAATTCTACTTTTCTTCTGATGGCATTGAACGTTGATGGATGTTACGTAGGCAGCTATGTTGTGTAGGTGTGGTTGTATATCAACTGCATTGTGTTACACCTTCTGTGAAAGGTCTTATGAGGTTAATGTTATGATGAAAGTTGTGATGTTGTTGGTGTTTTGTTTTTTTACGAGGGAGGGGATTCATCCTTCATTTAGTGTTCTCCTTTGGTTCACCTGTCGATACATATAACATTTGAGTTATGTTGTGTAGGATAGGAGTGTTTTATAGTATTTGGCATGTCACTTATGAACATATGTGTTATGTCTCCTGTAAATTTATTGAGTCCATGTTTCCTTTTAAAATTTAAGACCAAAAATAGTAAAGTTGTGTTTCCACATCACTAAAAACACCATGTATATCATCCTCAAAATTGTTTCCACAACCTATTGAGAGAGATTAGGGAAGACTCGTATTATCTGGTGAGGTCGGAGGGTAGGTCCCAGCCCACAGTAAGCTTTGGGGATTCATTGGGTGGGGCGGCGCACAAAGGAATGGTACCGTAGTGGATGCGCGCCCAGCGTATAATGTAATTAATAATAGGTTATAGGGCCCAAAAACAAAAACTAATATTATTATTAACTGACTGTAGACCTTATGTTGACAATGTAGGCCTACACACGTATCAGATGGCAGTAGTAGTAGTGTACACGTAAAGCTATTTGCAACAGCAGCCATCTATTTTTAGCATTTTGATCGATTACCGATACTAATGCAAATTAGAACAAGCGTATAAATGAGCGCAAGTGACGCAGGATGACGTCAGAGCTCCATCATTTTTAGCCATATTGAACAGACGGTGATATAAACGCTTATATAATTGCATAATTAATATTTTGTGATCATTTGTATATTGTATACGTTTGATTTCAAGGAAATTGTTATTTGATCCCGAATTTGATATAACATTTTAATTATGCCAATTTATGTTTTTGTATTTTCTAAGCTCTGTTTGGTTTGTTGTGAAATATCTCTCCCTGGTTCATGGTACGATTTTACTATCTTATTTTAACAAAATAGCATGGTAGTATGAAAACGGTAAAACTGCCATGGCTTTAAATGTTATTGTTGGCCTAATCATCATTATTGTCTGTTCCGATGTCTTCTGTATGGAAGGGGAAACCCTACAGGCGAAATATTAATTTCAAAATTAAGTAATTGTGTTATGTAAACGTCGACGATTATTATTATATAATATATTATGATTACTTAGTGCGTTTAGCTTGCCAACGATTAGGCCTAAGTATTTCTAGCTCGTGTCGAAATTACAATTTACTAATTAGATGCACCAGACCAGTCAGTCATTATATGACCGACGTACATTGGCAATATGCCAAGAAAAAAGTGATTATTATCATTCCTGCATCATCATCTGTAGCACTTAGTATCCTCCTCTGATGACGTCAGCGCGTAGTATTTCAAAATCTCTGATTGGTTATCGATCGTTGAGACATTGTTGGTAGCGTTCCTTCATTCCTATTAGTTCCTCTTTTCTTCTTTTCTGACTGGATGATGTCTTCCGTTTCCCGTTTTTTTTTTACAAATTCCTTGAAATCATTTCGTAGACCGATCTCTTGTGCCTATGCCGGGGCCTATGCTTAAGATATTGCATGGGGAAATAAATTGAATTCATTTAATATAATATGGAGTACTATGTTTAACACAGATCTAATATTATTAATATAGTAAATGGATTAAATTATATCATATAACGTTATTAATAGATTGTATTGTATATGATGCTACGATAGGCCTATTGTATGATATTAATACTTCGTGTTGCGTTAATCCGATTGGAATATTGAATCGATGGATGCTACTATAGAGAAAAACTATCACTATCAGTATCATAGGAATATTCTATAATACATTGTCATATATGTATCATATGTGACGCCTTATTTTGTTACGTTAAGGCAGGGAGTTGTTAATTAGATTAGTTAACAGCTCTCTGATGTTTATGGTCCATGAAAAGGGCGTTACATATTGTGATATATGTGACACACTGTAACATAACTTGATTACTATACCGTGAATTGGCCTATGATTCTTCTACTATCACTACATTTTTTTTGTTAACTCAGAGATGAATTTTACTTCGTTCTTTTGTGTATACAAATGAACATACACAACCTGACGTAAAATCAATCGACTTGGTTGTCAATTCCGGTTTTTGTAACAATAGCAATAGTAGCCGAAAATAATGTTACGTGATTTTTGACTTTCTCTGCACGACAACGGCTATTTTTAGAAAACCATAGCCTGTGTACACACGCTGACAATTCTAAATATAATACATTGACTATTGTAAGCCGAATAGGAAAAAGAACATATGGTCCTATATCAATAGTTGTCTGTTATAGTGTTATTGGTTAACGATTTTGTGCGGCCGTGTCTCCACTATTTGTTCGGATGCGAAGGTGGCAATGCGAAGCCAGTATCGTTTTTTTATCGCGCTGTACAGGTGTCAAAACGTTTTACAGGTGTCAAAAACCAGTTAACGTTCCATAAAACAGTTTATCCGATAGTTGTCGCCGAGTTTACTACACTGTATTATGGGAACATAACAGTGGATGTTAACAGTTGGATACCATACGGTACTCCTCAATGGGACACCATCAGGACCAAAGAAATTGTCCCCTGGGTGGGGATGGCTGTACAATAGTGATAGTTAAGATGTATAGCCTAATTTTCATTTATTCTTTAGCCAGAATCTTCTTACTAGAGTGACGTAGGAGTTGACCATAGTATTAAAACTATTTTTATTAGTATTAATTAATTAGTTAATATTAGTATTTCCCCCTCGTTCATTTCACAAAGTGATCCCTTAATAGCAGTGTAACCCCTGAATACAGGTGTCCTCTGAATATGGGTGTTCCAGAGAATGGGTTACTGTACAATATGATGACACCACAGTAGAATTGTAATGATATATATGCAACAGTATTATAGTAATACACGTTTAACGGTATTATGCTTATAGTCAAACCGGATAATGTTTTGTATTAACTATTATTATTAACTTCTACGAAACATCAGTGCCTTTCACTACCTCTCCACACATTAATATTTGTTGATTTTCCGGCTTGTATTTTAATAATTGGTCTTTACAAGAAATATACAGTACAATACGGCGGTACTTAACCCCGTATTCTGTCCAAGTTTGGATCAGGATCCGTAATGCTGACGTCATCGGTGATTTCGGTCATGAGAACATCAGGCGAATATCCTGTTGGATTGGATGGTTACCGTTACTGTAACCTTCACAAGAACTTTATAAACAGTACAATGCAAGGAAATTGAGTATCAAAAGATTTAAATTTTCATTTACCCACAAATGGCGATGGCCTAATATGCTGGTTTACCATGTAAAATGTTACAGGGTGAACCACGGAGCAAAGACTGTATTATTATGAATAATTAATTTAATAATAATTATCTCGGAGTGTGTCGGCCTGTCTGTGCTATTTGTTAACTTTATTCTGCTGCTAACTTTTTAACTGAACGCTTTTTAATATTCTATTGTCTTTTTAATAACTTGTATTTTTTATGACTTTTTAACTATGGTACTGAACGGTATGGTATTCTGTTTTAATGCTTTTTTTATGCCATTTTTAAACCTTTTTAAAACCATTTTTTAACCATCATTTTAGACATTTGCATTTTTTTAGATTGTTTATAACATTTTTTCTTTCTTTTTAATTGTGAATCTCAAGTTTTAACTTTCTGTATTGTAACATTGTTATGTAATCATGTATTGTATGTTGATTTTGACCGAATGAATGAATGAATGAATGAATGCTCACTTCACTCTTAATATTTCGGTTGATTGCTTTCTTGGTTTTTAATGACTGGTTTCTTACGTGAAAATAATTTATACTTAACAGTGCAGTTTCCCCCCATTATGGACCCCCCATTATGGGACACCCCTATTCGGTAGACACCCTTATTGAGGGGACACTTTGCCGTGAAACAAACGGAACAGTGCAGTTTCCCCCCATTATGGACCCCCCATTATGGGACACCCCTATTCGGTAGACACCCTTATTGAGGGGAAACTTTGCCGTGAAACAAACGGAACAGTGCAGTTTCCCCCCATTATGGACCCCCCCCCCCCCCCCCATTATGGGACACTCCTATTAGGGAAAACTTTGTTTTGTCCCAAAGGTGTACCCTTAATAAGTTCTACGGTAAGAAGCTGAAGAATAAACTGTTCTTAACCCTATCAAGGCGAGTGATCAAGGCATGTGTATATTGACCTCTTGACAGATGACACCCAGTGTGATCTGGTATACTTATGTAACTATATAGATCCTAAATCAATTGTTCCTTATCAAAAATCAGATTTCTCAATTTGTCACGAGATAAAACCGTTCCGCATAATTGATTAACGATAGATCCACATACCAAGTTTCCTGATAAGAAAAGTCGGAGTTCATAATAATTGATTTAATATTTATTTTCTATCATTGTTCTCGTGTTCACGCATTTGACTCGTGTCTGTTAAACTGTTGCCAATGCCAGGTTCTATAATAAGGTCAAATTCTAAAGGAAATATCGGGATAAGCTCGAAGTAGGCCGTAGGCATGCCGTCATATATCAGGCTATAAAACAACGCGATGCTTACGTTTAAGTTATTTGACCTGCGTTTAGTAGAGCCCTGCAAAGCAAGTTGATTTTGTTTGTGGGGTGGGGGAAGAAACTTACGTTCATGCCTTAATATTAGTATATAAAGTTAGTGTCGTCAGGTCTAGGCTATAACACGCGATGCGATATTGATGGAGGTTTATGTGCGGCGTTCAGGTTCCAATACGCATAATAAAGTTAGCTGTTCTGTTCACATCTTCAATATTAACAGCGTATATTCAGCCTTCGTTTCTAAATACCATTATTAAGCACTAGCTCAGATTTTCTAAAGTGAGAAGAGGACTTCTTTTGTTACCGGACCTACCCTTTCTATTTTCCCCCCAACAAGAACATAATTAGGCCTAGGTGTTATACAACTTCAGCTGATAAGAATATATTATTAATAATAAAAGAAGGCATTTAACAACCAGCACTTACACATAATACGGGTACTTATTTATTCTTTAAGAATGGTTTAATCGCAAAGCACCTTTCTCCAACCATACGGTATATGTCAATTGCTTTGTCATATCATG
This sequence comes from Antedon mediterranea, assembly GCF_964355755.1. Lineage (NCBI taxonomy): Eukaryota > Metazoa > Echinodermata > Crinoidea > Comatulida > Antedonidae > Antedon > Antedon mediterranea. The sequence goes on from NC_092678.1 coordinate 1,672,328, forward strand.
GAATTATATTATAGTTCTATGGTCATATCAGGGAATAAGAAAGACCTGGTCATATTAAACGAGGTATACGTGTACGTTATGTAACATCCAAGTCATTGGGTGAATACTTGTTTGTTTCTGCGACAGTGTCAATCAGTCAATCAATCAATCATTATGTAAGCGAGCTAATTAACACTTGTTGTCGCGTGGGTAATTATAAAATGTTGGGATTCTATACGATTTTCAATATAGGCCTATACCATACAACAATTTCACTGGGACCAACAAAATACGGTATATTGCAATATTTTGATTGAGGGAAGACAGTGCTGCAGTGAATAGACACACTTAATTTATGATACATAGCCCGTACTCGACTCTTCATACACACACTTAATTTATGATACATAGCCCGTACTCCCATTGTATTGTTCAGTTGATTTGAAATTAATAAAGTAGAGCCCCTCCTACTCAAGAGACTCTTACTAAGGAACACTTTCTCCTTGAAACGAATAAAATATGTTTTATACGATATAAAGTGTCATCCCCTATCTCCAGGATATCCATATTCAGTGAACCCCTATTTAGTATTATAAGAAGCCACTTTGTTGGGTCCCGATGATGTTCACTTAATGGAGGTTGTATTGTAATTTGGACAGGGTTGATGATGCTGATGACATTTCTTGTAGTGATTTTTATTTAAAAAAAAACACAAGAGGGAAGAGTGTAATTTCACTCTTTCTTGTTCGTACCAGTGAGTTTCTAGCCTAGCCCGGTCTTTTGTAATCTTGGGCCACTTCCATAATCGAAATACTGTGCCATTCCCGATTGGTAGCACACCCGGAGCGAAGCTTATTTCTACGGCATTATATTGTTAAGGTCGGTATTGGTACAGTGCAGTACCGTATCGGGTACACCCAATCATGGTATGCGACGCATTGTATTGTATTTGCGAAAGATTATAAATTGGTTTCGGAAGGAAATAATGCAATAATGTATTTAGCATAAAATGAACTATATATTATGTAATAACGCGCGGGGTTTCCAGCACGCTGTAAATGAGTTTTCAAAACCACGAGGCTTCAAATCACCCGATATTTGTATACTACTGTATCTCCATAATATTGCATATGCCCAGTATCATGGCATATTCGTTGATACACTAATGGAACGCACCGAAAACTGACCCTGAATGAGCGTCCCCGTATTATAATAGAGGTTGCTCAAATTACCGTATACGTATAACTATAAACCTACCCCAAGGAGATGTACGCGCCTACCTCAAAATCTACTGATAATGATTAGGCCTACCACCAGCCATGGTACCACGAGGTGCCTATGAATAAACGTGACAAGAGATTCAGCAATAAGACCACATAATCCCCGCCACAGACAAATCACGTTGCATGCTGCATGCATGGGACTATAATATAATAATTTATAACTTCCGTTCTTTAAGGAAAATAATTTGTTGGTTCTATGATTCACTATATAAAGAAAGATAGTACAGAACAAGTAAGGAATTTAGGCCTATATTGAGGCGATGGCTCCATGATTGTGTATGTTAAAGCTGCATGGGTTGTCCTACCAAGAAAGGAAATAAGCCCCTGGCTTTTCGTGTGAGAGTACATGCTTAGGAGGTTGAAATTGGTGATACAATAACCGACAAAATTTAGAAAAAAAATATATTTAGTTCGGGTCATGTGAATTATTGGCCTGTCTGTCCCGCCCCGAAACTGATAGTAAGCTGCCCAGAACAGTCCCGGGCAGTATTATCTTTACCCATATTCAGGATGTGACAGGGGTGTCCTTCCGGACCGGTTGTAAAAGTTTGTTTCCCGGCCTGGGTTATTGCACATGTTTCACACGTGGACGGCTGATTTTGCATGGCTGTTTATTACGTTTTAATCCAGTCTATCCCAGTTTTTACTAGCTGATTTTTTTTCAATGGCGTTTTTGACTTATTTGACTGAACTAGGCCTAATAATATAAAGGGCGTTATCGTTTTCCGGGGTGGCGAGTACCATAGGCCTATCTATAGTGCACGAACTGCTTCTTAATATAGGACAAAATTTGAAACTATAGTATTTTAACAGCATTTAATTATATTTCTGGTCTTAAATATAAATGTCTGTCCATAAACCCAATACTTAGCCTGTCTGGGTACTCTACACGTTTTTTCATTATTTTGCGGGTAGAGTGTTGTATATTTAGACTACTTAGTTGCCCAGACCTCCCTTAATTTATCGAAATTAATCCCACTATATAATATTACTAGATATATTATTTTATGAGCCCACCAGTAAAAAAGATACCATACGCCTACGACCTCTGCCACGAGGTATAGCCTACAGTAGGCATACCTTCTTGTATTTAAAAAAAAAAAGCAAGCCGCGTTGACAAAGACTATTGGAATGACCTTCGGTAAGTGGAACAAAGGGTAGGCCCAGTGGACTGGTATAAACGGACAATAAGCGTGTAGTATGCCTTTGTCCCGCATCCAATTTTACACACGCAATCTTTGTTTCAGGTGCACCCCCATGATTACTATAATCTGTCGTTATTACCTGCTTTTAGCAGTATCGTATCGTAGTATCGTAAACCTAAATTTATTATATTATATTAATTATTATGTAGGCCATAGGTTATACTAAGTGTGTGTGTCTATCTAAAAGTGTGTATTCTCCCATTCGGGACGTAAGAAGTCCCTTAATTAAGGTGTATGTAATTGAATAGAGATTCTGTTTAATGTTAAAACATCATGTCCTTATTCCTCATTCGTCTAACAGCGAAATGTCTCCAGCAGAATAGGAGTGTCCCAACGGAGGAGTTCTTCTTATCTACGGTTTAGTCTTTACTGTATGTTGATAATGTCATAATAGATAGATAGAAATCATGTAGTTTAATGTGTATTATGTTGTGTTTATTGGTTCGGACTATTACAGTATGGCTAGCTGTTTCTGATAAATAAATAACAATAATAATAAAAACCTTTTTTTCTAAAGAGTTTTTTCTGATCCTAATATTAATAAAGTATTTATTTTCAAATGAATTTCAGACTCGCTCTCTGTTTTGTTTAGTTGCACCATTGTATAGGCCTATCTGTCTGAAAAGTGATCCAAAAATTATTGTATTGCTATCCATTGATTTTATAGTACCTGTAATGATATTTGTGGAGGTGGTAGACACAAATGCATTCCTGCCGCATATCTGCACACTTATTCGTACCATATTTAGGCTAATTTCATTTCTGGGTGTGGATTGCTATATCGTGGGAACCGTCGGCGCGAAAATAGACGCTTTTCAATTCCCAAGGCTAAAATCGTGCCTCAAAATAGTTTCCATTTTCTGGGCAAATGCGCAATACTTATGCCCGATTAGAATTGAGTATTGTGGCCTACACAATGAAGCCTGAATGGGGGTTTATATCATGCCTGGTTTAATCTTCACCGTGGATAGTTCGATGATGGGTCACGAACATACCTATAATCAGATTTGCCTAAAGGAACTTATCTTACTGTTTTTACAAGTGTAAATTCTAACCGAGTCAGACTAATCCTCGTGGAAAATAGTAGTTGTGTACTGTACCACGATACGATGACGTTAAGTCATAGAGATATTAATATTTCTATGGTTAACTAACACTGCGGATGGACACGTGACAACATGGGACGCGTTGAAATGATAATAGGGTTTTCCCCTTGTGTGAGCGTGCGTTCGTCACATTCAGTTCGTATCTTCGTTATATATTATACAGTAACGTCGACAGATCTTCATCGGAACGCGATCTAGAGAATCCATATATATTCGTGAGTTTTGTCTATGCACTGAGGAATATCGGTTGAATTAAGGCACATTGAAATAATTATGTTCATTCAGCAATATTAAATTGAACGATTAATTTGAATGTGGTTTTATGTTTTTCGCTGTTTATGTCCGTCGACAGGATGGCTTGATTTTGGCACAACGATATTGTAATTAAAATGGAAAGGATTAAATTATAGATGCGACATTGTTCCTTATACAGTGTATGTTTGATTTGCTTCTGTTAATATTTTAAACATTAAGATACCAGATTATATTCCTTTGCTTCTGTTGAAATATGTATACATAAATTATATGCCAGTATTTTGATTAGAATTAACATTTCTTTATTGAATCCACTTCGTTTGTTATACTGTAAGAAGTTTAAATTGCGATTCTATTCAAGGAAACTTGTGAACGTGTTCGTAGGATCTTAATTAAACCATGTCTTCTTTCCTGTGTTACATCCCGTCTGTCTAGGAACGTACTTTTGATGTACAGCAAACTTTACAAGTCATGGTCACACAGGATATCATAGGTTTTTGTCAACTTGCATTTTACTTTAACACACATTCTCTCCCAATCAGCAACTTATTAGCACAAAAAGTATTCCAATTCCAAGTATTATCAACCAAAGCATATTCATGCCATTTTATTCATTTTTTTAAATTCATTCACATTTAATATAAAAAATAAACTCTTTTACAATTCAAATTCACTGAAGAGAACAAGACATTTGGAGAAAAAATCTCAAGTTGCCAAACAAATAAATAACCATAAAAATTAATATAGAAAGTTAGTAGCAAGAACCTAGTTTGATTAAAATTCATATGATTACAAATATGTCACGATTCATAATTTTATTATCTAATCGTAATCAATTTAATAAATTATTAATTTATACTAGTTTCATTGCTGCAGTAAATCGAGAAATAAATACATTTAACTATTTATAATACAGATTTTAGAGTTAGCAGTACTTGTCTTAGTCAACTTAAAATTTCTCCAATCGCCTACACTCGTCGTTCAATAAGATATATTCTTATTATATAATATTACATACATATACACATGCTATTATTATGCCCAAGTCTAACTGCTTTCCCAAAATCACATTAAAATGCAGCACATAATGTTCTGTTTATACCTAGAAGTCATTTGATAGCAAGTTGTTTGGTCACATCATCGATTCCCTTTAACAATTTCACGTTTACACATTTAATACGACATTTACCGACAATGCAGCCAAGACAAATTTGTAAAAATCTACATGACCTCGATCTTAAAACAATGCTTGTAATTCTCTAGGGCAGCCAGTTCAATTTCCTAACAAATCATTACACCTGGCAGCCAACCATACAATAGTTGTAGACAATGGCTGTAAAAGTATGGCAAGGCATTTTAAATATAATATGTACAGTTGGATGTCAGGTATTTTAGGCAGGGGAGGGGGACCAACAGTGGCTGGGAAACGTTAGGGATTTAGGAGGATATTGCACCAGTTTTAACGCAGACCCATGTCTACGAGTAATTATCTGCTTCTTTGCATCGTCTTATACCCACAACAGAAACTAAAATTGCAACAGATTTGACGCCAATACATAATAAAGAAACTGAGAAGTTATTGCAAAGCAATAACTTTGGAGTTTCTTATGTCAACTTGACAGTTATATAAAATAATGACGAACAAGAATTCGCAGTGTTAACATCAACTTTGGGATTTATGTTCCTCGTCAGAATCGCTGTCGTTGTCCGTGAGGTCGGGACTGGAAGGTAACGTGTCCATGGCCTCTGGCGTGCTGGAACGGCTTTCAGAGTCTTTGCTAACAATGAGGTTTTCACGGCTGCAGCCAACGCTGCTACACGGACTGAATCCAACACTGTCTTGACTACATGTGACGTCGTCATCGACAGACATTTTCCTCGGTGTATTGTCCTTTTGGCCGATTTGCATCCATGGATGTTCAAGAATTTCTTGCAAGGTGGGTCGATGGGAAGGGCGTACAGATAACATTGATCTGATCAAGTTCTTTAATTGTGGGGAAAGACTCCTACGGAAGTGAGGTTGAGCACGGCAGATTTCATCGTCTCTTTCAAATGGGATATCACCGCAAGCCATGTCAAAAAGTAAAATTCCAAGAGACCAGACTGCAGCGGAACGACCATGATACCGGTGAAAACGAATCCATTCAGGTGGACTGTACACTCTGGTACCTGCAAGATTAATCAATTGAAAACATAAATATTTGATGTTTATTAATATTAACTAAACAGCATTATTAAATTCATTTGATGTTTCATGCATTTTTCCAAAGGATTTGGTTTAGACGGTACAACAACAGCTGAGACAAATTCTAAAGTTTGCCAAAAATCAACGGGAAGTGGGTTTTATGATAGTCCAACATTTGGAAGTAGACATTACAGTAATATTATCAGGGAAAATTTTCATTTAAAAATTTTGTTTAGCAATATTGCTAATCAAACTGATTTTTAAGTCGAGAAACATAGTTTTGTATTGTATTTTTTGCTACACAATTTTCAAAATGTGTAGCAATAAGGTTGTTTTGTATAGCTTTTTGCTACGCTACACTGGCGAAAATGTTCCCTGATTATGTGGGCTGGTTTGAAGCCAACTAATCCAACAGCTTTTTTAATTCACGTCATAAAAGGGTAAAGGTCACTTCCCGCCAACAGTGCAGTAGTAAGGGATGGCTTGTGCTTAGACATTTCTATTGAAAATCAGCCAAGCTCTAACTCGTTATCCTGTGTGTGGAATTCAATGAAACTAAACAATAGACGGAATTTACACATTTTAGAACAAACTATTGTCAAACATTCTTTAGGAATTTAAAGATTAGAGTCCCTTAGGCAATTTAAAAAAGAAGAAAAACTGTACCCACCATCAAAGTCTGTGTATACTGTGTCCCGCATGATAGCGCCAGATCCAAAGTCTATAAGTTTCAGTTCACCAGTTTTCATATCGACGAGAATATTTTCGTCTTTTAAGTCCCTGTGTACGACACCAACATCGTGACAACGTTGAAATGTCTCAACAATTTGTTGGAAAAAGTCCCGGCATAGGTCTTCTGTGAGTGCTCCATTTTCAGTGATAAAGTCAAATAAATCTTTTACTGGAGATGGCTTTTCCATAACAATGATAAAACTGTCCACTCTTTCGTAATAATCCAACATGGTTATACAGCCCTTTATGTGGCTCACTTTCTTCAGAAGACATATTTCTATTGGAAGTTTTTGGCCACCAACCTGAAAAGATAAAATATAATAAATATTATTATTACAATAAAAAAAAAACACATCCAACAGTAAAAATGAGTAAAGTAATTTTTATTTTGTTTAAAAAAAAAAAAAAAGTATTTTGTACATACCTGGACCCAATCAGTGACTTTGTCTTTTGCAACATGTTTTATAGCAACCTGTAAATAAAAATAAAGATCATAATTGTCTGAGCAAAAACATTCCTTGCAGTAATGATTGGTCGATATGTAGCTAGGGAGGGGCCTGGCTGTGCTTGTATATGTAGAGAGGGTAGTGAAGTGTATCCAAAATGTTTTTTTCTTACCGGTAATTTGTCTTTATTTCTAATACCACTATATACGGTACCAAATCCACCACTTCCAAGTACTGGACCAACTTGATACGCCTTTTCGAACGATTCTTTTTCTTTTACTGTAAAATAAAGAAACAGATTATTTAACAAATGTCCATTCATCATAACCTTCAAAACCGCGCCTAAACTGTCTAAACAAACAGCTGTTCATATGCCGGTGGTACGGCCCGACCGAATTCAATCAGTAAAATTCCTCCTCAATTTAGGCCCATAAAATTCCATTCGAATAGAAATACTCACCAATATTTTTTGCGTTGATAGAATATAATTCTTGTATATGTGTAGTAATTTTCCTTGATATGTTGTTCATTTTGCTATGTCAAATTAGAATGCAAAAAAGTTTGCGACTGAAGACTACAGCGACAGCGATTCAACTGACGTACAACGATAGATTTTTCTATTTATAGCGCGGGGGAAAGCGCCTTTACAACGGCCAATGTTTTGATGCTTCAGACACGGTAACGGCATAAGATTAAAAGTAAGTCACGTGGAAATATTCATCCGCAGTCACCGCCTTAGCGATCCGCCCACTCTTACATAAACTATGTTATACAATATTTAAATATTTCATCATAACAAAATAACGATATTTATGTGTTTGTAATTATATAATCAATGTAATTTATATCTTTGAAACACTATTTTATTTGTTAACTTAGACTTATAAAGATATTTTAAACGCGTTTGAAGGAAAGAGTGCAATGAATATGTATTATGTAATTGACCAATTAGAGTCTAGTATCGTTTCTGTTTATTATGATTTTGCGATGTAAACATTGGCGATTTCGAGAGTTGTATTAGGAAATGTAGTCACTAGGTAACATATTGATGATTCAATGATTTCAAATTTTTATTATATAATTCCCGATTATGCGTCATATAATAATGTAATTTTATTACACATTTTACCATGGAAAATTTTGTGTGATGTAATAATCATAACTGAAAGTAAATATTATGAAAATGCAAAGTTTTATTATCGAAAATATGCACGCCTTTAATAATTACAAATACGAGAGTTATTATATTATTTAATTTTTGAATAATTTTTGGAATTTTCTTTTTTGTCACTCATATTTTCAGCATTGAATATAATGCTACATATTAAGGAACGTATTTAAACAAATAATTAATTTTTTAAAAAACCAATGTTAATTAGGTTTAAATGTTCATTTTACACACAGTTTTTGATACAATACAGTAATAAATTAATGTTATGCAGGCATTATACCAGACGATATGATAATGTACATTGATTAATATTAATTAGATAATTGTCTAATAATATATCTCATTAGTATTTTTTGTTAAAGGTATGCTTTTTTTTTAAACTGTACTTCAATCAATGGAAATTCATATTTGTGCTGGTAACGTTAAAATATTAACATGCCCTTATGTTTGAATTACTGACGGCTATCTTTAGTAACCTCATCACTGCATACCGGCTTCAAAGGGAAAAGTGCATAGTCAAATTCCTTGATTGGATATTTACCCGACGACTCGCCCACACAATTGTGTAGTTACCATACGTAGTTCCAACGTTCAAATAGCAATATTATGTTAAAAATCTATTAATAACTGTATTGAATTTGATTTGTTTGCATTTGTAGGCCTCAGTAATCACAGCTATGCAAAGGTATCATTGTGCGTCACACTCAAGGTCTCGTCCCTACGCTAGAATATCGCAAATGGTCACAAACGTTCCATTCATAATTAATATTACATATTATATTAGGCCTAATCGTGATAGGTAGGCTAATCTTAAAAATTGATAATTATAACCCCGTCAAATCATAGAGGTAAAAAAGAAATTTATTTGTTACCTCCATGGTCAAATTATTTCTTAGTCTTTATTCTGGTTTTTATTTCTTCTTCATCGTGCCATTTCAAACAATTTTTTTTTTTTTCTGATTTTAAACATACAGTTGAGTAATAGTTTAATTATGAAAGAGGGCGCACTTGAAAAAAAATAACATTGTAAATTCTGCAATTTTTTTTTTATACTTTCGTATACTCAACTCGACCTATCATGAAGACATAGTTTTACGCGCACGTAAGGTCAAGATCTGATAAACACACACGGGCGTGAACTTTTATAAAGTTACTCTCTGCTATAATTCGCAAGTAATTTTATCATTGATGACCGATAGATAATTTTACCAAAGTCAAATGGAAAAGATTTTATGGTGATAGACGGAGTATACCAGCCTAATGTTGGCCTACTATCAATTTTGTTCAGGAACTAAATATCATTATGTAAATAAGTCCAAGTAGGCCTGCTGTACCCTATCAATGCGTGTCGGGTAGCTTGGTTCCCATTACGCTGACGCAACACAATGACGTAAAAGTTGTTCCCATTTGAACGCAACGCAATGACGACGTACGTACGTACGATCGAACGCGCACCGCCGCAAGTAATTTGATCAATCATGACGCGATGGACCGGATCGAAATACACGCATTATCTAGCTCATTATATAGGCCTACTCTACTCTACTAATTATATGAGTATATTTGAGTATATTATTAATTACAATATCGTTCTGCTCACATTCTAGTACAAATTTAACATCTATAGTAAGTAGGCCTATAGTGTTAGCTTAATTACGCTGCATTCTTTGTTTTCTATTTTGATGCGTCGTTTCTACGACAACAGACTAGATGGTATTTCAAAGGTTTGTAGTACCTGGAGCGAATTGTTTGATTATCTGACAGACAAAACCCACTTTAGACCGCTACATTGATCTTATTCAATACTTTGACGTCACACCAATAGATTTCAATAGGCCTCAACTATGACTTGCTTTTTCTGGATTGCATATTTCGTGTACTTGCGGTAACACCCTGGTACACCAATGAGGTCACTAGTGTGTTCCCACACTTGGTACTGTTGCTTTACTACGCCCAACATAAATATATACCACTCCCAAATTGTGCCCTTGCATTGTCACCATTTTCTATCACACCTCTTCCCTGTCAGAATGACGCGCGGTAGACTACCGTACTATACAGGGCGTTGTTATTTTTATTAAGCTGCTGCATTACTAGATTTGAACTGCGCATAACGCACGTACAAATACGTGTGCGTAAATTGAATGTATGCAATCCTATTACCATGTTTATTAATAGTGCTCAACATAATAATATGATACAGTCTAGCGTGGATGACATACGATGGCACATTTCTTAACATTTTCCACAAAATATAAATATAACATGCGAAAGATAATTGTCTCAGCAAGAACATGCTCAAGTATTTTTAAGATTTTTTTAAGTGCAACAACATTTATTCAATATTTTACAAAGTTTATGGGTTAAGATACACAGAAGCCAAAGTGGCTTGTCTTTGTAGTCCTAAGCATAAACATAAAACATATTATACGGACGCATTACATTAACAAAAAATGACATTTTGAAACAGAAAAACACAAACACAACAAAGTGATATTAAGCTAAATATTTACAACCCCAATTTTGCAGTAGCAATAGTAGCTAGCAATGTTTCAAATATCATCTTTTTAATATTGTACTTTAGCATAGGGAGTGAGGTCATGTGATTTTGTTCTAGGGTAGACTGGAGTTTATTCCAGTATGTTGGTCTAAAAAAGTATTGAGTCTAAAAACGGTTTCTGTAATAAAATGTGTTACTTCCCTTTATTTCAGTTCCTTGTTAACTTTAACAGTTCAGATCAAATATATATAAATCCAAGTAGTGTAAAATATCGTGAAATAATCAGTTGTAAGTAGCACCGTCCGTCCGTCCGTTCGTCACATAAGATTTGTTAGACAAGTATAGGAATCACCCTCCTATCATCTGTGACGTGATGGTGGCGTATAGTATTAGTAGTCGTAATATATTAAAGTTACTCATGGGCTACCACATTTTAGTCCTTTATGAACACTTACGAACACAAGTTAGGATGCAAGTTTAAGGGTTGTAAAGTTATGCTGGCATTTTGGGGTCAGGAAACTATCGGTCCTTCGCCGTCGTCCACAAGCAATTCAAGGGTGACGATTAAGAAAGACAATATGAGAGAATGAGAAGAGAAGGCAAATATAGATAAATATTTATTCCATTTTAATTAATAAACATTTTGATTTATAACACTTTTAATTCTTGTCTGATAAATATTTACCCAATGACAATTACAATCCAATCATTTTTTTCTCCAACATTTGGCCTAGAAACACTTCTTTCTGCTTACTAAAAAAAGTGCATGGTAATTAGTAAATATTAGTCCGTATTTTGTAAATTTACTAAAACCGGATCTTTTAATAATCACAGATTGGAATAAAAAACAAAGAATATTTCTTAATTGGGGATTTTCCCTAATCCGGGTCAGTAACAATAAGTACACATTATATGTCTACGTCATCGTGACAACAAAATACTGGTATACTGTATTAATAACGCGAAATATTCATAATGGTGTAAAAATACGGTAATGATTAATATAAAATAAAATCGTTTTAACACCTTATTTGGAAATGGTTTTATTCCAGAAATGAATGATGATTGTAAAGTGTTTATCTTTATTATTTGAAAAAGCATCTCAATATTCTATCGAAATATAATATGAACATACATATACCGACATCAGATCTTTGACCATCGGTTCAATTATTTTCTTTCGGTCAAAATCATGTCTTTATATTTTATTCATGTGCGAAATTTGCCTATTCATAAAAACATATTGATGAGGTAAAATCCCATTCGTTTTATGAGTGAATTAAAACTTAATAGATAATAGAGTGCGTCGGTCATGGGGGTCTTCCTTGAAAATCACAAGACTGATTATAATGGTGTTTACAAATAACGTACCGGTAACGGATTCCCCAAATGTAGGCTAACCTTGAAAATATGCACGTCGAAACTGTTTTACGAGTGCACGGAAAAATAAATTGGTACAGTAGGCCTACCTACTGTATATTGACCCGTAATGATTGAACGTAGACGCGGTTTGTGGGGGGTTGGCCTTGTGAGGAAAGAATAACCCGATTTGTTTACAAATATTAATTTGAATCTCACCAATGGTGACGTAATGAAATATATCTTTTCCGGGTGAACATACTGTTTATAAATCTCCAACGTAAACAACATTTTGAAAGAAATTGTACAAATTAATTACAACTGCTTTAAGTTAATTTTATATAAATCTTGTCTATTGAATAAAAAAAAAATCCCCTATGCTAAAACTGTGACAAAACTCGATGGTAATTTTCTGCGAATAATAGGCCACGTCAATTAGGACTAGGTCTGCAGAGAGTATAACAGCCATCACTACGGAGCAAATCGTCATAAAAATGTGAAGCGGCGCTCCTTATATTATTTGAAATATGTTGAATTGAAACATTACTTGGCTGGCAGCCATTAATTGAAATAAGTAGGCCTATAGGGCAACGGTAACTATTTAGGCTATACAGTGTCGGGACTACTTTTGGCGGCAAACGGCCAACCGGTTACTTGGGAACCATAGTTCACGGTTTGTTGGTAAACATCTCGTGCTACTACAACTCCACGTGGTGTAGATCGATACGTGATAGTATTTACTGTCGTAGTATCATGAACAAATGTTATAGTTTAACATAAGGTCAGCAATTTCAACCATTATAACATTCACATATGTAGGCCTAACGAACTTAGTTCGTTTAAATAGGACAATTATGTATGTGTGAAAACAAGGGGAGAATAATGGAAATACGAAATGATGAACTAACATATTTTCCCCGTGGTTAATTAAGAAGCCTAAATGGTTCAATCTAATCGGTGACATATGGTCATTGATAAAAGAATAATTTCATGTTTGGATTATTTATGAACTATATAGCATGACAGAGAATATGTATCAATCTGACAACAGGTCACTGAGCTCGCCTTGCCAAGATAGGAACTCCTAACAATCCTTTGATCTTATGTCTGACTGCGACAAATACCGACAATACTGTACATAAATGTTAATTAAAGGGCGTGGAACTGATGGAGCTCAGAATCATGTTGTTAGATTGCCTTGTTTAGATTGATGTTATTACTGTATATCACAAAGTGTTAAGATTTATGTATAACAATATTTTATTGGGTGTAAAATTATGATCCAAAGTTTAAATATATCAATTGCTAATTACAGTGATATTTACGTTTCTTTAAGTGGTGCATTTATTGTTAATAATAACGTCGTGTATCCGCTGCCCTTCGCGAATAATAGCAATTGTCGTTCGTTCGTTCAATTAGATGCATTTTAGATAATGACCCTCCATTCGACTAATGAAGGATTTTCGTCTTAGCTTATCACGTTCACATGTATTTGAATTTCATTAGTAACCTTTTACTGCACAATGTCATAATAGTTACAATGTACTGTATAGTAGGCCTAGTACTGTAGTACCATATAGTAGGTCTAGTACTGTAGTACCATAGTAGGTCTAGCCTCGGTTCTAACTCTGACGCAAACGCAATGGAAGTAAGTTGACCAATCACAAGAGACACTTCGGATGATTCATCGCGTCAAGATTGGACAAATGACTTGCGTTGCGCTTATATAAGCGCAACGCAAATCATTTGACTAATCACAAGCGATGGATTATTTGAATTTTATAGTCTCTTGTGAATTAAAGCTTGGTTCCGCGAGCGGCCAAGCGAGTTGACCAATGACAAGCGATTGTGATTGGTTAAATCATTTACGTTGTGTTAAGCCCTTGCGTTGCGTCCCTAGTGGAAACCAAGCGTTTACTAAAATACTAGGCAATGTTTCAATTCCATAGTGATATTCACTAGATTATGTGTTTACCAAGGCAAACAGTACGCTAAATTTTATTTTTACAGATGGCGCTCGACTACAATTTCCTTATTGATTTTTTTTCATGTTGATTGATAAAAAAAAAAATAAAATGTTTTCTCATAGCTGCGGAACACGGCTCTCGAGAGTTCGTATTAGTCAACAACAAATATGGATTTGACCTTAAATATCAAGCAATTATTAATGTAATATTGGCAATGGAACAGGGTTGAATGACATACGAACAAAATGGTTAAATAATGATATCGGTCGTAACAGAACGCCCTCTTCGCATAAAACTGAAACGCGCGCTCAAAACTGAAGCACGCTTGCGTAAATTGTTCGAGTTAATGTAAAACTCTGTCTATACTATCAAACTTTATGTGACAAAAAAGTGTGATGTGCCCAAATATGGTAGTGATAAGTGATATGCATAAATCAAAGTAGATATGATTCGACATCACAGTGTCCATGATGGGCACTTCACATATTTTTGTCACATAAAGTTTGATAGTGATAAAAGAAACTTGAAACTTATTGTGTGTGTGGGTATATATTGCATAGGTTAATTTGTGACCAACAGTCAGTTAGGAGTTAATATATTTTGTAGATAAAATTCTTTGGCTTTATTTTTTACATTAATTTGACCAGGGTGACCGTGTTTTTAATGTTATACTTGTGTTTTGTTTTTGTGTCTGAAGGAATCAGACAACAAACGATATTACGGAAGGCTAAGTCTATCAATTCCCGCGCGAGTGTACCAGGATTACTTGAAGTTTTCTAGTGCCTAACTAACCGCAGGCTAGACAAATGATTGTTTAAAGTTTTTAAGAACATTAAAGAACCAATGATTATATTATGATTATAATATGATGCCAAAAGTGGAGGTAGTCTATCTATACCATAGGCCTATACTCTATATAGAAATCAAAGTGTCTAATGTGTAGGCTATAATCTATATAGAAATCATCATTATAGTGTTTGTAAAATGTGTACACCATGGGTTACCTCCATGCGTAGGGAGGCCTACTGTATTCATACTGTATCTATGCGTACGTAAAACATTTTAATAAATGCGTAACTAGTTAAAATTGTATACAACAAATATTTATTATATAAACATTTGTTTTGTGATTAAATCGGTTAGACAGGATTTTAAAGATTTCTGAGTATTTTATACGACGTGACGTCATATTGCTCTGAATTGAAGCCCATTTCGCTAAATGTTATAATAATGTTTAATAGGGTGCATTAACCGGTGGAAGGACGCGATTTAATATTCATGTACGTCATTTTTTTAAACATGCATATTGTTTGTTTGTGTTTAAATCAGACAAGCTATAACTTAAAATGATTTTCCCACAATGAACAGAAAGATACACAAAGAAGTGAACAATGTCGTCTGTTGTGTTTCCAGTCGTGGTAGCCTAGACCTTCTTATCGCCAGAACCGACAATGTCTCCTTTTAACTTTACTTCTAAAAGATAGATTATGATTTTTATACTATGTAAGATTAAATAATTATTATGCCAACTTATCACACTGAAAAGGTAGGCCTACATTGTCAAAAGAAGGGCCCCTGAATTTAACACACTGGGCTAAACTGAAGAGTTACATTATTTCTTTAAACATGGTAAAAAAACGTGCATTAACAAATTGATGGTACAACTTACTTCAACTACTTATAAAAACCAATAGTGGTTGTATATGCATTATTATTATTATTTTATATATTATTTATATTATTTTATATATTATTATTTTATTTCTGTTAAAGGAAAGTCTTTAAACAGTGATTGGGTTCGCTTTTGACAATCCTGGCTTTTTGTTTCTTTTTGTATTTTTATGTATTCTGTTGTAATTGGAATGATATTGAATAAATCAAATCAAATTATGACGGATCATCCAGGATGTATGCCATTTCATGGATAGAAGAATGGGCTATCCGGGCCAATAGACAACAATATTCTGAAAGTAGAGGCAAAGTTATGAAAAGAATGTTAAAAATCATGCTTTGCAATCATGGGGTATTTATCGATGACGTAATAACATCACATGTTTGGCAAGCCCTTAGCCCCTTATCATAATTAGAACAATGTAGTTCCCTCCTGATAATTACTTCACAGTTATGATGATGATGATCTTGAAGAACATGATCATTATCATTATCGTCATAATCATCATCATCATCATCAACAACATCATCAATGTTGAAGATGATCGGTAACATTATACAATTTTTCAAAACGCAACATCGAAATTCGAAAACGTCACAAGCGACTATTAACGTCAATGACGTCATTGCTCGAGATCTTGGCTGGACTCCACCATAATTCACGTGACTTGGCAACAACCCACTCACCTATCTTACACTTTGCGTTGTCTTAATCTTACGTAATATTTTCATGTGACCGCGTAACACGAACCCTCCAATTAAATATTAATATTCGCTTTAGATTTCTAGTTCATTGCGTTCAATAGAGATGTACGTAGGCCTGCACTTTTAGGATATTTGATATAGGCCTATACCAAATTCATCATCACAGCATCTCTCGGATTTAATCAAATGTTGACGTGTATTATTTTACTTATTTTACTTATTGATTAATCTGAAGCCTTATTATGGTTGAACTGGAACAGTAGGTCTAATTAACATCCCGGACACATCCTCTTATCCCCTTCACGCCATCGTCATCAACCTCCATTATGCGCTGCCAATCACCCTCTCCCAACACCTCCGCATTATGTCATACAATAATACACATTGTTATTTAATAAATCAAACAAAAGGCAATTAACATGCATTCAGATTACACGTGAAATAAATCACCTGATGCACTTTGATTTGTAAATTTGAGAGGATTACGTCATCGGAACGTGTGAATGGAAGTCATCTCCTAATTATAAAATGTCCAGTTATTCTTGTTAATTGTATGTGCTCTTTTTGTAAATTACTGTGTATTAAGATTAATTAGATATAGCTAAATATAGTTCTCTAATGAGCGTTCATTGTTATAATTGTAGCAAGGAGGTATAAAAATAGATATATATTTAGTATATTTTTTTACCTCCCTGCGTGTAGCCTGTAGGCCTATGCATTTTTAGTAGGCCTATTATGTAGAGAAATATCTGTAATAAGCTGAGCTCGGTTTCGTCGCGAGGCGTCACGGAATTCCCTGTTTTTTGACCGAATTATTGTATTGCTTTGACAAATAGCCCTATTTATGGTAACAATTAATATCTAACATCATTTTGTTCGAGTAACCCTGGAAGAATTTGTTGAAGAGTAACCATCATCGCTATTTTCTCCGTAGAGTTAACAAAGGAAAAGGACGACACGCTACTAGATCAAATGCGCTTCACCGCGTAACAGATAACAAAAGTACTTTTGTCACCAGAATTTGAAATAGGCTGAATGAGCAAATTGATTTTACCGCTTCGTTTTGTACGGCCTTGAGAATCGCTATAATTCAAAATATACACAAGTCACGTCCACGCGATGCTATATTCGTAGGCCTGATTAAAGCAAACGTCGTTCATAATCTGTATCGATCCACTATGACATAATGATGTTTCTTTTGGCCTTGGGAAACAGCACATTACTCTAATCATGTTTTCCATGCTTTTTTCTAACAATCTCGAATTGATTATTATGTGAGTAGGCTACCTTATCTGCGGAGCTCCGCACGAAGTAATACAAATTGCATGAATCTATTAAGTATTTATGCATCTACTGTTAATTTTTCATTCCACAAATCTATATCTCCTAGCCTCCATCTCACTCAATCCGCCCATTTTATTCCAATTGTCCATCCCATCCCATTCCAAATGTCCATTCCATCCGTCCTTATTCCATCCACCGTCCGTCCCATTCCATCCGTCCACCACTTTCAACCCTTCTATCTATTTTTCATCCTCTTATCTCATTCTCTTCCAATCGTTTCTTATTCCATTTACTTGCTATATAACTATGATGAATAATACCAGGGACTCCCTGCTATAAATATTACCATGATACTACTATCCCAATCCATCTATTCCCATCACAATTCATCCTTTCCATTCTACTCCTCATCAATTATCGATTTTCAATTGTTTTCCTGACATTGAAACGTGCTGAACCAATGAAGCGTGAATGTTATGCGCGCGTTACTTTTGTCAACTTTTCCGATGACTTTAATAATTCGTGTAACATAATGTTCTACATATTATTAAGGATACTCCATGTTTCATTGTTTCGATGCACAAACAGTTCTAAGGTCAAACTAATTAAGTTATGGTAATAACTATTGTTTTAATTTAATTTATCAATGTGCCGCAAACGGAGAAACGGCGTGGTATTCAACGATGATCTATAGTCTTCAATTTATTATTAATTATTTTTTGCTAAAAATGTTGTCATTTCATTTCATTTATTGGTGGGCTTAAAGTCACTCCTTAAAACGATTCTTATTTGGAAGAGACTGAATTAGGAATTAACATCAATACATTATATTAAGTATAGTGTGAGGTTAGTATTATAATATCAGACACAGGCTGTCATGTTCGAAAAGTAACATCACCTTTTGGCGTAATGAAATGTTTATGTAATAATAAAGGCACTAGCGGCCTTCCATGCATTCACTACAGAACGTGTGGTGGCGGCGTGTTTGTCATCTTTTTGAGAGAATAAATATTGTCTTCTTTATTTAGTACTTTAATTCATACAAAATGAATATTCGGGTAGCTAGGGTAAGACCCATATGATCATGATACGGGAAAATGTTTTGTTTTCAACGTGATGGCTATTGTTTGATAGATATTATATTTCTAGGCCAGGCCCCTCTGCTGGTGGTAGGTTACAATCAACGTTCGCGGGATAGTGACTCCTTTTGTGGGTGGGAATTTACCTTTACAGAAACGGAAAATTGTGGCTAGGCCTAGCTATTTTCGTTTTGAACAAATTAAATTTAATTCTTAATAATTGCCAAGATGTTTGCATTTTAATAAATTATTTATTATAAAATTTGTAATATAGGCCCTAACTTAGTATTACTATAATTTATTTATATTTAAAATTATATAGCCCTATATAGGCTAGGCCTATATAATTATATAATATTTCTAAATTTATTATTTAATTTTAATATTTATTTAGGCCTAATTAATTAATATTACAACATGTTTTTGTTGTTTCTGTTTAGCCCGAGGACCTCATGAATATGCAGCACTGCAACTTACTTTGTCTACCTGAGAACTACCAAATGAAATACTATTTTTACCATGGTCTTTCTTGGCCTCAACTTTCATATGTAGCAGAGGATGAAAACCAAACAGTTGTTGGATATGTGCTAGCTAAAATGTAAAGTATCTTTATGGATATGACCAAATATAATCCCAGGGGGCCTAGTTATAAAATGTTACAAAATTAGAGGAGGGGATTATAATAGAGTTTTCCAAAAGTCTTGTGTCAAATTTGACATAAATTAGGAGATGGGATTATACTTTCGCGAGCATGGGATTATAATCGGTCATTATACTGTATAATTAAATCAAATGTTGCACTACTGTTGTTTGCCACTTATCTTTACGGTTAAATTTGGCATGATACAGTATTTGACTGAACTTGACTCTAGTATTATCTTTAGTTTTTCTTGTTAATTTATGTTGACTGCAATTATTGTATGTGGAAAAAAAATATTTAAAGTATGACCGACTTATAACTGACTAGTAGAATTGAAGCTACATTTGTACTTTGTTACGGAATGGAAGACGCCACTATTGCGGTAAATTATGAAAAAGGAAAATGTGTACTGGAGCTTAATTTTGTTTGGCAACCTTGAAATTGATACACATGATTTTGATAATATGGGACAATTAATACTAAAATAAGATTTAATATATATACTGCTATATAAATGATAAAATCCACTTATTTGTTGTAACCTTTCAGGGAGGAAGACCCAGATGACGTTCCACATGGCCATATTACATCACTGGTGAGTTATTCTAGAGTAAAAATTATCCAATGGTATAAAATAAATCAATGTGTTTTTATTAATATCTGTGGCCTTGGTTTGCGCAGGTCTCATCGCCGGCTAGGGCTTGCCCATTAATACTAACATTTTTTAAGTTTTCATTTATTTCTATAGGCTGTTAAAAGGTCTCATCGCCGGCTAGGGCTTGCCCAAAAGTTGATGGACCAAGCATCAAGGGCAATGGTCGAGAATTTTAAAGCAAAATATGTTTCACTGCATGTTAGAAAAAGGTACTGGTATTATTTTGATATTTAAATTCAATTTTAAAGTGTTACACTTTAAAGAACCCAGTACACCTTTCAGGAAGAGTATAGACTACCCCGGTTTTCTTATCAATTTCTGACCCTGTTGTTAATCGCGGCCCAGGATAAACCCTAATAATCACTTTTTATAGAAACTACAGTAGTTTGAATCATAATGGTATATTTATTTAGTTTTTTAAGAACTGAATACATTGTCTAGTATCATATGCACAATTTATACAGGCATATGTGATACATATGTGGCAGTGTACCATAGAATTTGTCTATGATACTGTACAAATTATAGGCCAAGGTACCACTAATAGACTATTGTGTTTTTCATAACATTGTATTGACTTCAAACACATTTTTTTCTTATAGTAATCGAGCAGCTTTGCATCTCTATAAGGTTACCCTGAAATTTGAGTAAGTGTTACTGAACTGTTTTACCATAGGTCAATTTAAAATTACAAAATATGATTCAAATTTTAACCTGTACACAATATTTTGTCCATTTATATTGGCATGGGGTCGAGGCCGACTCGCTCATAGTTCTGGTGGTGGAACAAGTCTTCTCGGATAAGGACTATAAACCATAGGTCCAGTGTACATAGTTAAAACTCAGTTTATCATTCAAGACATCCACTATCAAACTAGTTTGACAAAAAAAGTGTGATGTTCGAGATATGGTAGTGATACTCCCAAATATGGTAGTGATACTCCCAAATATGGTAGTGATACTCCCAAATATGGTAGGGATATGACATCATGTCCAAGTATTTTTTGTCACATAAAGTTTGATAGTGTAGACACTGCTTAAGATAGATAAATAAATATTCTTTTTGCTTGTTTTTTTTTAGAATCAGTGAAATAGAACCAAAGTATTATGCCGATGGTGAAGATGCTTATGCCATGCGTAGAGATTTAACTTATTTTCTTGAAGAGGTAAGTAGTAGTATCATGAAACATACAAAATTCAATAGAAAAATATGTTATATTTACATTAATAATGGCACCTTGAGTGGCTCAAGCATGTAGACAAAATATACAGAAATATTTGTACACACTAGTTCGAGGTTGTCTTTTCTATGTGTGAGTAATAAATTGAACACCGGGCTATAATTTGGCAACAGAAATCTTTCACATGCGTATTAAACATTTTATAATGTAAGTCAATTAATTTCAAGCATGTGAAATTTTACTAATCGCAAGTTTATGCAGGTAATTGAGTAAGTGTAAGAATAATGTCTTCAAACTTTAAAAAAAAAATATTTTAAAAGTTTAAACCTTAAAAAAAATCTGGTCTCTGAGAAGAACATTACTGTATTCTATGATTGATGGGTTTTATTACAGAAATCTTCCATTTTTATTAAACATTCTTTTCTCAGTTTAAAGCTAAAATAACTAGCCCAGACGAGCGGGAGATTCAACTGCTAAAATCAGTAATGCACTACTTTTATTTTTGTTCCTTTTTATCGCTATAATTGTTGTCTTTGGTTTTTTCAGTTGTTGTTGATTACTAAAAATAAACACAATTGTTGTAGTTTTATTATTGTTTAAACTAAACAATTTATTAACGTTAACACTTTACAATTTGAATTCTGTTCTATTTTTAGAAGAAGCTGTGGAAATTAAAGTTATTTGTGTTTCTGATTTAATATTTTTCTTCAGATTTTGATTCAAAGTTGTTTTTCATATAAAAATTATTTCAGATAAATTTTACATTTTGTTTTGTAACTGGTAAGCTCTGTCTACGTTATCACTAGTTTGACAAAAAAAGTGTGATGTGCCCAAATAGGGAAGTGATATGAGGTCACCATATCCATATAATGGGCACATCACATTTTGTTGTTTGTTGTTGTGTAGACTGAAAAAGGCCCAGGTTCATATGTTTTAATCTTTTCCTAAATTCAAAGCATTTTTGTGTTTGTCAGATAAAGGGAGGAAAATGGGATAAGAAAAAGGTGATGGAAGCGGAAAAACCGTTCGCCGAAGCATACGCAAATGATGAAACAGAGACCGAAAAAGCAGATGTTAAAGATAAGGAAAATGCGAAACCACAAGAGAAAGAAACGGCAAAAAGTCCGGAACCAGCTGATAGTAAATCAACCGGCAAAAAGAAACGACGCAGTAAAGATAAATCCGGCGATGCATCATTGGGGAGAGATAAATGATAGTTTAGTAATATTTACAGATCAGACAAAATCCCTCTAGATTTGATTTTTTTAAACTGTGATATTCCTGGGGAAAAAAAATGTTTAGTATTAGAAAATTTAAGCAAACAATAATATGCTTGAAGAGGCACAGGGGTCATTATTTTTATCGTCATTTAATTCTACCAGATACTGATGTCAGTAAATGTTGATGTGCGTTTTACATAGATATATTAAACTACTACTGTTCCACGCGTTACTACACGTGCGTTGCAGAGTGTGGAGCGTATATATGCTAGAATTTATTCTTAAGTTGGGCTAATGTAGACACAGAACTCGAGTCAACTGAAAGGAACTAGTTGCACAAAAGTGCGAATGACAACTTTTGAGCACATATGTTGACTTTTGAGCACTTATGTTAACATCAACAATTTTTTAGCAGATCTACCATCTATACATATAGTTGTTGAATAGTAGTTTGATGGTATCTTTATGGTTTTTTTTTTATTGAACAATAGATTTGTTATTGCAGCTAGTTTTAATTTAAACATAAAAATAAAAATGTGATTCGTAACATAGACAAAGAATTAGAATTTTTATTCGTTTTACCCAGGTCAGACGTGAAGTTACTACACCATCTCCTTTAGGATACCCATTAAGGCCAATTTACACAGACAAGCGGAAACGGTAAGCAGAAAACCGCATGCTTGTCCCACACAGAATTTGTTTCTATCTTTCTCTCCTCTGTGTAAATTGGCCTTTAAGGGGAACTTTTTCATGAAACAAACAAGGGGAAATATATTATAACACCACTATAGCCAACACCTATCCAGGAGACACCCCTATTAAGGGGATGCCTTGTTGTGTCCCGAAGGTGTCCACTTAATAAGGTGTTACAGTACTTAACAATAAAGTTGTATGTTGCAGAGCGTGTGAGGACCAGGAATCAAACATCTTCAAGGAATTTCAACGACCAACAACTGCGGCAACTGATGTATTCAAGACGCAATTATTTTCTAATTTTCATATCCAAGATGTACATTATAAAGAGAAAAGTACGTACTACAAATTTATCTTTAAATATATTTTATTTACATAATTTTCATTTTCTGGAAGCCATTATAAAATTTTAAAACTATATTTATTATAAATATATATTTTTCCAATTACACTTCCTTTGTAAGAAATAAACATTACATTTTACAGTTACAAATCTCTTACAGCTTTAAGCACCCCATCATGCATAAACTTTAATTTCGGATATACTGTACTATTTTTTTTTTAAATGGAAGAAAATTGTTGAGCAAAATATCATACTTGGTATTATACTGATCTTATTAATTGAAACAAACTTTTTAGGTTATAGTTTTTTTGTGATGATAAATATGTGCTATAAGAAAAGTACCATCAGTACTAGACTTTTTAATAACCATTTCAATTAAATTAGTTAGTGATGTCATCAAGATTTCATCATAATGTTATGATTTGGTGTCATACCGATTCGGAAAGTCCTAAAATATTTCTTGATGAGTTTATCATCGTCATCTTCCTTCCAGTGAGTATGATTTCAACTGATCAATAGCGCCCATTTTGACGTACCCATTGCTGTCAATAGGCCACGAGTTGAGGTCGTTGTTGTACCCTAGGTTGCTCCGTTTTGACTGGTGTGTTGACGAGAATATACTCTGGGTGTCCTTGTGTCGTGGCAAGTAGAGCTGTAACTTGTCCAGCATGTGTCCAGGCCAGAAGACGCTGGGGTCGTCGCTTTGGGTCATGCTTATGTATCTCTTAGAAAGATGCCTGTGAAGATTTGAAAACAAAAATATATTAGGATTTTAAAACAGATTAAAAGACTAAAAGATGGATTTTTAATTTTGTCTAGTAGTGTTCACACACAATAAACTTAAGCATGCATAAAACAAACTTAAGCTGATCTGAGTCGCAATTGATACAAATTCTTGTGTGATCTGATTTCAGTGTCGTTCCTAGATTTGATTTAACTCCGGTGTACCTCTGCTATAACTTTCAGGTTCCAGAGGTACATCTGACAAAACTTTGACTACAGTATGTTAGTTTTCAGAATGGCAATGTTAGGCAAGCATTTGAAATACCTTCCAACTGGGGTGTATTTGATATAATTACCTAGTTAGTTCAGTGTATTCCTCAAAGGTCATCCAGCAGTCGACCTTTCTTGACACATATGCTTTCCCACTTGACAGCGTCATCAATCGACCTTCTCTCATGACCTCTTCCCGAAGCGGGTATGCATGTCGTGCCTCTATCAACATCTCGCCGGTACTGCTAACATGTATCTTGTCCGGGTCGGTCGTTTTGGTGGAGTGTTTGACAGTTTCTGGTGGATTAGAGAAGTTACTGGACAACAGCTGACCAGGAGAAGACTTGAGTTTGATGCTTTTGTGCGGTTGGTCTCCAGGATAAAGTAACGCTGATGTTTTAAAATATAAAATTACTTTAGTACATTTTTTGGAAATGGAACTAAGTTTATTTTAGGGGTTTGTTTCTTGAAGCAATAATTTTGAAAAACCTTTTTAAAAACTGACCTTGTTGTAACAGTTTTGGCGTAAGGTTCACATCATGTTTCTTACAGAGTTTAAGAACTTGGTGATACTCCTTCAGCCGGTCTTCTCTGAAGCGATCAATACTCTCCCCCGTTTCGCCTTCCAAAGTTGACTTTCGAGAGTGCTGGTCAATTGCGAGAATGTTGGTCTTTACCTTGTCAGATCTACTTGAACTCTTTCTTGATTTCTATTTAAAAGAAATTTAGAATAAAATAACAGAAACGGGATACAAACATTTTTTAAATGGTTTGTAGTTGTACCCTCCCGCTGAAGAAAAATAGTTCCGCTGTTGGCAAGCAGAATCAATTTTGGAGAGCATGTAGGGCCACAATGTCAAATAATTACAGTCTTGACCGTACAATAATTAATGTCCAATTAAAAGCTGGCTTGTGGTGTATATATAGATGTGTAGATATACTCCATATTCAATAACAATTAGCTAACCTTAAAATGTTTTTCACGTTTGCGCTTTTCAATCAAAGTGTCTGGAGCAAGTGTAATCTGTTCTGTGATCTCTGTAGGAGGAACATCCAGATGAAGGGATCCACAACTACTGGGTGAGGATCCAGAAACAGCAGAGGGGATGCGATCAGTAGGTGGAACCAACGTAAGGGCAGGAGATGTCGAAAGAGCTTGTTTTGTTTTATGATATCTCATTCCTTTCTGGTGTTCTTTCATTCCACCTGCAAGTTCCTTGTAGTCAATCTCACCACTGTTGTCTTTGTCAAGGCTTTCAATGAGGTCTTTTAACAGTTGAGGAGCCATCTCAATTTTAGCCTAATGTAAATAAATAATTTTAAACAAATGACCAGACAAATGAATATTAAGCTCTGTCTGCACTATCAAACTTATGTGATGTGCCCATATATGGACATTATGATGTCATATCACTACCATATTTGGGCACATCACACTTTTTTCATCAAACTAGTTTGATAGTGTACACAGAGCTTTACTGTATATGACAAAGTATGATCCGATGCTTGAGTATAATCCCCCCCGGCTAATTTTAGTACCCAGACCACCTGAAACTATCCTCAGTCATTTAATAGTAATACATTTGAAAACCAATCAATGAAATTAATACATTTTTCGTCCTAACCTCTTTTAAGCATTTTCTAAATTCATCGTTACTAATTGTCCAGTTTTTATCCTTGTCTGCTCGACTGAAAAGGTCAATGACACGCTGTCGCTTTCGTGAAAGATATTTCGACAAAATCTCCATTGCTTCTGGTAGAGGGCGCTTTATCTTTGGAAAAATTTCTTCCTCGGAACTAGATGACTCTTCAACAGTTTTCTAAAGTAAAAATACATATTATTAGTGTTTATTATTATTTAATGAAATCCTAATATAGTAGTGATAGTCATAGTGATGGAGTAAGAGCAGTTTTCTGTTTGGGCTCATGCCTATTACTTGCTCCTGGCAAGATGAATTGTAAAATGTACTTTATACAATAAAATAATAAATAATAATAAAGAATAAATATTATTATTATTATAACAGTGAATGTAACATAACCATTTGTTTTATATTAGTGAACACTATGAAACCCAATAATGTTAATTTTCAATATTATACCATATTTTATAAGTTATACCATTTTGCACACCAGGTTCTGTGTAATATCAAAAGGCTGTTTTGGTTTAGCTTTTTGCCTATATTATTTTTATCTCCATTAATACACGCAATCAGCTGTCATTTTTTCAGTAATTTGCCTATTGATATTATAGAAAGTTGTTATGCAACCAATGTAATACTGATAGTTATAAATTCTAAACCATGCACTACAGGAGACTAATGGTAATAGCTCTAATTTGGCATAATGAGAAGGATGCTATCAGAGCTGAGACATTTACCAGGGTGGATGAGGCGTGCATGCTGGATTTGATTAGCACCTTTCTTTATCACCGTAACCAAAGCACAAATATATCTTGAACAGAAAGTGAGAACTGCTCAGTAATACAATAATTGAAATGCTAAAATAACTATACTACTGCAATAAGAATGTGGAAATTGAAAAAAACTGGGACTTGAATTTTCTGTTAATATACGACGATGCCCTGTATTATACAATTTGGAAATCAATAGGTTATATGTAATGAAAAGAGATAACCTAACATGATTAAGAAATATATTATAATATTAACAAGTTATGCTACATCCCTCCAGCTATATTAAACATGTACATGCATGCAACCCAACAATATTTAAATAGCTAGACAATTATGATTGGTATTTGTGCAGAATCTAATATGAATTGCTAATATCTATTGTTGTTTCCGGTAAAGTCTATAACTACTTTGTTCTCAATACCTCATCCTGTTTAGTGTAAAAACACACCGGTGTTTGCTGTTTGAAAAAAGAAAGAATGATTATTTTAAAGTACTTAAATGATGATTTTAGGAAGTAGTAGTATAATCCACAGTTTTATTATGTTAATTATTTCTTTTAGCAGTTATTCTGTAGATGGTAACTGTGGCTGGTTAATTGACAATTTTCATTGCAATTTAACCTGTAATAATCAATCTCTTTGTAACAAAGTGTTTTTTTGCAATATTTATTAAATGGACACATTTGACACCATTAACAAACTGTTCTTAATAGGGTGTCCCCATAGTGTTAAGTCTTATATTTCCCTTCATTCATTTACGGGGAAGTGTGTTAATAGCGGTGTTGCAAAAGATGGTTTCTAATAAATGTAATATCATCCAAACTCAAACATTTTATACCTTTATAGTGTTCATTGTAGCAAGCCTAGCATCTCTCATCTGATTGTAGACCCTTTGTTCTAATGGTGTCTTCTCCTTCGTCATCAGCCATTTTTCATCCAGGCCCATTTGGTCTAGCGACTCTCTCAATTGCTTTCTATCACCCAACCACTTGTGAAATATTTCAGTGCGCTCTTTGAGTTCGT
The DNA here is from genome assembly GCF_964355755.1 of Antedon mediterranea. Classification (NCBI taxonomy): domain Eukaryota; kingdom Metazoa; phylum Echinodermata; class Crinoidea; order Comatulida; family Antedonidae; genus Antedon; species Antedon mediterranea. The sequence goes on from NC_092678.1 coordinate 1,700,418, forward strand.
TTTGATGTTTTTCTGCCTTCTCTATCTCACTCAAAGCTCTGTCTACTAGTTGCATGTTCTTTGGTTCCCTTACTAGAGGTTTCAGATACTTTGCAGACTGTCTACCCATCATTTCTCTCCCCGACACTTCGTTCATAGGGGGTGCGATGATCACCCTCCGTCTTGACCTTGGTTGACCCCATATCCGTAACACAGTTCCATAATTCTTTGTCTTGCTTAGATCTCTCTGTTTGTAAAACTGCAGCTGTTCCTCAATTGGGAGGTACTCTGAATTGTCAGGGTTGAACAACCTTTTAAGACAAAAGTCTGACAGCTCCATTCTTCTGCTTTTACCAAAGTCTTGTACTGTACTTCAGTTAGCATGCATTTTGATTTTTCTCCCTCTTATCTGTCCAGAAAATAAAAATATATGAGGTGATCATCAAACATACATGTAACATATTAACAAATGAATATGGCATTCAATATTAATTACTGTAAAAATAACCAAGATTATTTATTAAAATCATAATATATAACCCTGATTTAGATTAGATTGTGGACTATCACACTGTTAATAAACAGGGCGAAACGACTCAATGATTAAGACCATATTATATGCTTAATAATAATATGCTGTGTAGTGTTATGTGCGGCGGGTGAGATCTCTAGCTAGTTAGGGCCAGGCTAGCCTCTAGTAGGCCTACTACTAGAAGAGAGACTTGCCACCTTGAATCCTACATACCATATATTCAGTACGGTAACAATAGATTAAAAATATTGTTTGTTAATTACAAATCCTATCTACAATTATAAATAACCCATTAACGCATACAGTCACAACATTTAGCTGTCAAAAGAAACATGAATTTAGCCTTTTAAACATGTCTATCACACTCGGTCGGTGGTTCCTTGTTTACATTTTGAGATAAAAGCGTGTTGTTGCCTCTGGTTACATTCTATAGAGGGCAGCAAGCAAAACACACCCTCACACAGTACACACACTCTATTTTTATTTTTAATTTAAAGTCCCACAATGCTTCATGCGCCATTTTACACTAATGTTTTGATCGGTCTTCGGAGTTTGCTTACATTGGTGTAAGTTTGTGCCACTAATTTGGCATTTTCTGAGCAGTTTTAATCACCTAAATGTATATGGTATTGTAGTTTGTAACATAGTTGACCAACCATGACGATTTTACCGAAGAAAAATTCTTCGAAAGATAAAAAAGACTCGAAACAAGGAGAAGGCCATCACTCCCACTCGCAACTCCATAATCCGAGTGGAGAACATAGGTCAAGTACAGGAGCTCGACCGAAATGTAGGAATTCGCCTCCTAGATGGCTTTCCGGGAGTTCTAGAGAAGAACGGCACTCATTAAATGAAAGTAGATTAGCATTTAGAGAAAATTATGAAAGCTATGAACGGACAAATCGGCCACAAAGTGCAAAAAGGGCACGTCATAGATCCTCCCCTCATCGAGAACATGTGGGAGGGGCAAGGACAAGTGCTGCCCATACAAGCAGCAGATTGGAAAGTGAAAATGAACAACAACAAAGAGAAGCTGAATCAAGTTTAGGTTATGAAGAAAGAAATAGTGAAGATGAATATGATCTCTCATCTTGTTCAGACCAAGAGTTTGAAGAGGTATAAATTACGCAAACATTGAAAAAAACAATTTAATTTGGGCCTTTGAAATACGAAATTATGAAAATGATACTGTATAAGATAGGACTATTCCGTATTACATATTAGGCCTATATATTATATAAGCTAATAGAGTAATTGTACTGTTTTGCATTTAAGAAGCTGAAGTACTGTAGTTACTAGAAGTAGAGGTTAAGCTCGTCCATTATTATTAGTCATCACGGTAGGCCTAGATATGAGTGACCAACATAAAAGATAATTTCAAAGTGGCAATAAGTCACGTATTAAGTGCAAATAGTGTAGTGGAAGGAAGGGTATTAGTAGTTTTTAACGAAAAAGTGGACAAATGCCTAATTTTGTTAGTTTACGTTGAGTCTAATAAAGTAGTTTCATTACATTGTCTCACTATAAACTACTTACTAGGATTTACCATACAGGTAATATATGTCCAGATAAAAGTTAAGAAAAACCAAGTATCTCTAATTTATGGCATAGTGCCAGCTAATTACCAACAGTTATTTAATTGTTTTTATTGTTCTAAACTTAGTTGGAAGCCCGGTACGAAAAGTTAGTGAAGCAGAGACGAGGACTGATAATTAAGAAGATGGTCCCAGACGGTGGTTGTCTCTTCAGGGTTGTAGGTGTGTAAATTAATTTGTTATCATGGTATAATTCATACTGTACAACCATAGTATTTTGTGTGAGATTCCATTTTTTGTTATCGATCTAAACAGTATGTTATTGTGGGATTACGATGTGAAATAACTGTTGTCTAAAAAAATAATTTTAATTAATATAAATGTTATGTTTGCATGAGCCTACTGTCTACACAAATGTGCTTAATAGTTAATTTTACCAATTTCTCTAAATTAACTTTTTGTAGAATTAACTAATTTAAAAAAGATTCTTTCTTTTAACCATTAAAAACACATTAAAAAAAACACACACTATGGCATTCCAAGGGTGTCCACGATACTTTATATTATTATTATTCTTTTTCATTAGCATTTAGCAATAATGATATTATAATTTCTTTACAGCTGATCAGGTTTACGGTGATCAGGAGTGGCACTCAATAGTCAGACAGCATTGTATGGATTATATGGTACGTTCCATTATATACTTAATTTACAATATGTTTGCACAAAGTCTCTTATAACGGTGCTTAGACTAGCCATGAAGAATATGCTTCTTTAATCACATGCTATCTAAATATTACGTTTTGTAATACAATGCTGTATTATACTGTACTGGCGATATTCAGAGTTTGTTGTTAGTAACTATAAATTTATTATCTATAGTTTATTTAATTTGTTGTGGATGTTATTGATTGATGTAATTGATTCACAGTTTTTATATGTATTTTTACATTTAAGAATTATGAATTTGATATAGATTTAATTTTCTTTTTTAAATAATTCTACTGTATGGGCAACTTGATGTTATATCCACTATACTGTAAGACAGTATAGTCCCAGTGAGCCAGGGGTATGAAATATGGGGAACATTAAGGGGTTGGATTATATCATTTTATTAAAGTCTTCTGTCTAAATTTAGCCTATATTAGGGTGTAGGATTATACTTGGCTATGGGATTACTATAGTATAATATAATATTACATTACTAAAAATTTGTTTTTTTATATTTAAGAAAAAAGAGTGCAATTTTAACTTTTTAATTTATTTTGAATTGATCACTTTATTTCTGAATAAATATTCCATATACAACAAATACAAAATGGAAAATCACACTAAAATAGGATTTTTTCACATCTTACATTAAATGTCAGGACAATTATAACAAATGTTTAAGAAAAGTTTAATTTTGGAAAGAAATGGGAAAAACTACCTTTTTCTTCGGGCCTCTAATTTGATCTAAAATGGTGTTTATTGTAACAAAATGTATTCATGTACATCATTGCATTTAAGAGGTAAATGAAGTTGAAACAATATAATGGTAATTTTATGCAAATTGATCGTTCTGTTTTCTCTCTCGGTTAAAAAAAAGCCTATTTATACATTTCTCACATTTCCTTTCTCATCACCATTTATCTTGTTTTCTTTTCTCTTGCAGATGAAAAATGCAGATTATTTCTCGCAGTTTGTCACTGAAGATTTTACAACTTACATCAATAGGAAACGACTAAACGATTGCCATGGAAACCACGTTGAAATGCAAGCTATGTCGGAAATGTACAATAGAAATATAGAGGTGTTTGTGTACAGTCTAGGTAAGTTACATTGTCATGAAATATAGAGGTGTTTGTGTACAGTCTAGGTAAGTTACATTGTCATGAAATATAGAGGTGTTTGTGTAAAGTCTAGGTAAGTTACATTGTCATGAAATATAGAGGTGTTTGTATACAGTCTAGGTAAGTTAAATTTTCATGAAATATCCATTAAAGAAATGTTTATTGTACTTTTTTTTTATGACACAAGAACAAGAGCTTTTAAAACTAAAGGTTATTTTATATTTTTATTCAACAGAACCAATTAATACTTTTCATGGTATCAACGTGACAGGCAATGCACCAATACGAGTTAGTTACCACCGTAATATACATTATAACTCTATGGTTGATCCGTACAAAGCTACCATAGGAGTAGGGCTTGGTTTACCATCATTCAAACCAGGGGTGAGTTAGTAAAATATTTGGTTTTTCACTATACATAAATATAGCATAATATTAATTATTTCTTGTCGCCAGACAGTTGGGTCTTAACAACTAGACCATAGACTCTCTTTATAGTAGTGAATATAAGGTCAACTGGTAAAAATTCAACCATGTCAAATTATTCTCTGCAGTAACTATGTTGTTTACAGTACACTTTACCTGAAATAAAATTATTTATCAAGCTTTTTTTTGTGTAGCAATACTGTTTATTGCAGTTACTGTACTCCCTCTTTACTTTAAATTGTAACATAAGCTAGAATCATATTATTGCAGTACAGAAAGTGTAGTAACTGCAGTAGAACATTTTTCAGATAATTTCTTACTATTTATTTACTAAATTTAATTGTGTTTGATAAGTGAAGGCCTACAATATACATAATAGTCTAAGATAGTATTGCAATAATAATTAATATTTATATAGTTGGCTGATCGCAACCAGATGAAGGATGCCATGAAGATGTCTGAAACCACTGCCATTGAGCAGACAATGTTGGAGGATAAGGTGGCAGCCACAGATTGGGAGGCAACATCAGAAGCCATCGAAGAACAAGTTGCGAGAGAAAGTTATCTGCAATGGCTCAAGGACAATGAGAAAAGAGCCACAAAGAACACAGTATGTTAATTATTTACCAATATCGTAATTAATAGTGACCTTTCTTTAAATACCTATTGCTACTCAACTATCTATCTGTTGAGTTGAAAAGTCATTCTGTACATGTTCGAAACCATATAAGCATGCGCTGTTAAACTCAATAGCTGTAGTCACTAATAATGCATCAACAATTTGCACAACTACACAAACTCCACTATTGGCATTGCACTCGTGTGAGTAGCCATGAATGTGAACAGAACAAATGGAAATTGTTATAAATAAAATATAAATTAGGTATTATATTAAACATGCTGCATTAAAGAATGTCTTTAATAAGTTCTTTGTTAAGTCATTGATTAATTTAGAACATCCATATACTACTACTTCAGAGTGTTTATAAGAACGGAGTGATTACGATCTTTCTCCATTTTTCGAACCTCCAATAAATTATTCATTTTTCACTGCCAGAAAGACGAAACACTTCCTGACAATCTTAACAGCAAGCAAACAAATGAATATGTTCTGTTTTCTTTTTTTCTCTCTAGTCCAGCACTGCCAGTGCCACCTGCAGTTCAGCACCTGTTGATCCTCCCCATAGAAGGGAGAAGCTGGAAGAGGGTCACCACAGAGGTGGACTGTCTCCAAGGCATAGATCTGGGACGTCTTCAGATCCAAGCTGCTCTACTAGTTACCATGAACAGACAAAACATAGTGGTACACCACCTAGGAGCCCCCTGGCTAGCACAAGTGGTGCTGTTGCAATACAAGGTAACCCTACGGTTTATCACTTGGCAAAATAGAATGTTGACAAGCATAGTACTTGCTTTGTTTGTTAGCACGATAGCGCCTACAATTTTCAAGTTATCATTCTGAATTTTTCATACATATGTATGCATATTGAAACTTTTTCACTTTATTAAAATATTAATTTTGTAATAGATTGTGCCAGCAGCAGTAGTGAGACAGCACTGTCTCCTCTAGCCTGTGCTAGGCTAACGGCTCCTAGTACAAGTCAGGGTACACGTACATCTGCCAATCAAATGCAAGGTATAGCTGCTGGAGCCTATAGTAAGTCTTCCTTTTATATATACTCTAAATCACTGAAACTAAACTTGATTCTGTGTTCATCAGAGCATGACATTTTTGAATTGTAACATAGTACTTAAGATTAATATTTTAGTATTCTTGACATCAATAATAATACTAAAACTTGGTTCCCACTAAGCTTTAACATAATATTTGTAGTATCTCAGCCGTATACAGTTTTATTGATTTTTCTTACATTATTTTTTACAGGTTATTTAGAATGGGATACGGAAGATGCTATTGTGGCGTCAATCCTAGCACAATCTCAACAAGAATATTTCGACAGTTTGAAACGAACGGGCCCTAGCTAATATCATGTGACTAATAGAAACAATTATTATTGGTCATAATTTCACCATTTTCTTAAACAAAATGCATTGTGGGTTTAAAGCATCATTCACATTTGTTCAATCTGATCAACTTTTCTGGTAATTTACAAATTGCATTAATTGCGGTGCCGAAAATAATGGTCAAAGTAACTATTGAGGTCATCCCATTTGCTCCATTACCTAGAAAGTTAAACTGACCTATCCTGTTCGCATTTGGCTTTCCATCTTTGTTGAACTATGTCCGTCATTCTTCCTGACCAAATTTTACTCGGTAAATTGTGTAGCTCTAGTAAGAAAGGAAGTGGAAAAGGGGATTTCTCAATGGATTTTTTTGGTTGAATAGTCTAGAAGAATGAGTCCTTAGAATTCGATGAAATTGAGAATTGTTTTCTTTTACATATAAAAAAAATTGAATCATGGTTTGGGTTAGATAGTTTTCCAAAAACGTTTTTGAATTTATTTATTTAGTGGTTTTGGTGATTAAAATATACATTATAACCCACAATATACATTATAACCCACAATACACACTATTTGAAATTAATGGTGGAATTATGTGTAATAGTAATTGGAAAATTTCAATAAATTTAAAACCATGGTGGAGATAAAATACACACAAAAAAAATTAGAACAATGAAAAAAATAAGAAATAAATAATTATCAATTTTGAAAGCATTTTATTAATTTAATTTATATTTCTTTTAATATTGCGGTAATATATATAAATATATATATTCAGTATTAGGTATAGATTGATGTTTCTATTTCAATTGCGGTTATTCTGTAGGCACATATTTGTAAAAAAAAAGTTTTTTTCTCAGCTGGTAAGTACAGTGCCTTGCTCAAATTAATATTATATTGTTAGAAGCTTTTAAGTTGCATCTATATCATGTGTATTTAACCAATCTGTAATTTATCTTCGGCAGATTCTGTAACACATGTAACACACAGTGTCACATGTGGTACATATGTGACGCTGTATTACAGAATTTGCTTCGACAGGTATTGCCTGATGTGGAAATACAGTACACAGAATTGAGTGCTGTATTAACCAAATATTTTAGGCGAAATAAAATCAACTATTATATCTTATTATTTATAGATTTTTGTTTATTAAACAATATGGAAATAATGTCACAATTTTTCGACATTCTTCAATATGAGGGCGCGTCATCATTTTGGGAAACGGACGCTCGCACTTGCCATTTTTTCCAAACATCCTTTTAGTTGATTGCTTACCTATATTTGCTTGAATGTATTTACTAATGATTGTTGTAATTATTTTGGAAATTTTTTTATTATTACTATTAAAGTAACTTATAACATGGAAAAACTGTTTATGTCACGAAACACTAATAGATTTCAGTTACAGACAACTATCGTCAACACATCCACACGTCGGTAATTTTGTACAACAATGAGTAAATCAGTTTTTACATTCTGTGATGGCTTATATCGCGTTTACGTCAAGTCAATTTTCGGAATTTCAAATGCATCAATTTGTTGCGTTTGTCATTTTCAAATTTTGTTATTCCATCATCTCCACATCATCCAGAATAATGTCTCGTCTTGTATCATGCAATTTAATTATGCATAAAATTGCTTAAAACTTCTATGTGAACGTTAAACAAATAGGTTTTATTAAGCAAATAATTAAGAACTTCTGAATAGTTTATTAATTGAAATAAACAAAATGTATACTTAAAGCAATTACTGCAGGTTTTCTTACCATTACTGCATGTTTTCTTTTTATTTGTTACATATTCTATAAGAAATATACAACACACTGAATAATGTTGATGTGTGCAATTTGTGCTCCTCTGGTCGTCGTCTAAATGCTATACCACTAGATACGAACATAAATACGTAATTCATAAACATTATATGAAATTTGAATTTCGATTTACTGTAAAAGGCTGAATTTTTTATCAGTCAAATAGAAACATGTATTTACTACTGTGCAGTAGCTGTTTTTACATAATATAATATAAACAGTATTTTTTGCATTGCGCTCAGACCTTGTCTGGACAGAGAAGCATCACACTTCTTGTTGGCCTGGCAACAAGATAATGTAAGTTACAATTTTCATTTCTTTATGATACATAAATAAAGTGAAGTATAATTGATTATAAACAATACAGATGTATTATTGTAATATGCAGTTATTGTACCATTAACAATTCCAGTTGTCATCATTTTCTGGCAATTTAAATATGACAAGTTTTTCATCTGCTATTTTCAGCATCAAGTAATATACATTATCATTTTCAAAGAATTCATCCACTGCAAAATTGGGTCCACATACAACGTGCCATTCTCCTCCTGGAAGAGACTGTTGCAATCTTTTCGACACTTCAGTGCATAGCTTATCACGAAATTTACACGTTATGATTACGCGATTGACAATTCGGCAAACTCTTGCGTCAATAACATCATCTCCGTCACTCTCTACAACCTTAGCTTCATAACTAGACAGATTTATATTAGAATCAATCGACTGTTTGTAAACGAAAATCTTCTCGCAGTCATTTACGATAACTGCTTGACCGTAAGTAAATTCAGATAGACAGAGGCCATAGTTCCCACCCATGACACAAACCCAGAATCCTCCGTAAGTCTCGCACATCCTCTTGTTTATGTAGCGAATACGTGTATCCATGATTTCCATATAGTCAAAAGGTATTGTGTATGTTTTTTCTCTGGTATTCTTATAGGCTTCACGGACAACCTGAACCAGGAAATTCAGTTGGTCTGAAGGCATTGGTGTCATCTTGGATGGAAGAAAATCTACTTTTAAGTCTGAAATTAATAATGGAAAACCATTTCTTAAATTAACATGACAGAATGAGCAACTCAAATGACCGAGTGGTTAAGGCAGGGGCACCGTTTACCTACCTAAAGTGCCAACAATTTCGTCATGGGTTCGAGGGTTAGGTTTCGACTCATGCCTCCTAGCTCTGGTGGCGGAACAAGTCTTCTCTGGTAAGGACTATAAACCATAGGTCCACTGTACACAGTTTGTCTGTGTGTACTTGGAACCCAGATCATCATTCGAGACGAGTAGGGGTTACCCCGATGAACTGTTTCACAAAATAGCCTCTGTATCAGAGTGATTACCTGATTATCTGATAGGAAAGTGATTATTTACTATTGGAAATCTTGGGCACATGTGCCTAACTACATAAAATAAAATTTAACAAAATGAATATGATAAAATAAATATCAAACAATTCTATAGTGGTAATAAAAACACTTTATTTAGCTATATTTCATTACAATATAATTGGAGGCAGACAAGTACATACCAATTCTGTGGTCTGCAACTACCCCCAAAGTTGCCAAGACATCTTCTTGTCTTGCTAGGCAAACCATATTTGGTTGAAATTGAATTTTGCTGGGTTTCTGTAGTTTTGGAACGTTCACTGCTGATATTTCATTAATTGTCTGCAGAACATCTGCACGACTGTACGCTAAGTCAAACTCCTGGCCATTTACTTGCAAGTTACTGAAAAATGCTGCTAATTTTGACAAAGTCTTCTGACTAGAATCAATTGCTGAATGTGTTTCAGAAAGATGTTTTTTAGTCGACAGTTCTTGAATCTGAGATGAAATGTTGTCGCGCTTGGTCTTCAGAGCTTTTAATGAAGCATCGTAAATCTTCTCCAATTCACTCTCTGCCTCAGCTACTGATGCGTTTACCTCACCTTCTCGTAACATCAATTTGCTTTCTGCTACACTAAGCTGTGTCTGCATTTCATCAATCTTTGCGATGCCTTGCTCAATATCTTGTCTAGCACGCGAAGCTGCTTCAGAAAGATTCACGCACCAGTGGTTCGGTTTGGGATGATCAAGAACTATACAGTCCCTGCACACCGGCTTACAACATTTCTTGCAGTAAAAATTCATACGCTCACCATGTAAATGGCATCGTGTATTAGTATATTTCTCTTTACAACTTCCAGACTCACTTTTGCCACTAACTGTAAGTTTTTCCATCTTGCTTTTAAAGGCGTCAATCATGCTTGACACGAAAAACATAGATTTGAGGCTTGATGTGGAACCTTTCGACAGGACGGTCACCTCCCTACACGTGGGACACTCAATAAGTTTGTTGAGTTTCCATTTTGAAAGACAATGCTCACAAAAGAAGTGAAGACATTCCAGTTGTTTTGGTTTCACACATTCCTCCATACATATCTGACAATTTAAGAAATCAGACTTTAACTCTTCCAAAGAATTAGTAGCCATCTTTTACTACTGGTAACAGAATTCTATCAAGGTAGTCTCTGAGCAGGAGCCATTTTCTTTTCTTTTTTTATATGGCCTTCTGACCTGACACGTTGCAAGTCCCCCTGTTTGTGTTGTCTGGAACACCACAGTAGGCCTATAGCGTGGGAAACTGCATATGTTATTGTTCTATCCAATAGCCTATGCTTCGACCAGCGGTTGTGTTATCAAACAATAATCTCTTTGAAACCAAATATTGGAAATATTGACAACATAAATCGTATGCGCAAACTGGTCACACAATATTGACATGGATGTGTCAAGGATTAGGCTAATTGAAGACAAATATTTTTCTTTATAACAACTGTGTTTTTCATCGGACCACAGGATCATTTTCTTTCGACCGTAAATTACAAATAATACAGTATTTGAGATTATTACTAAATTGTAATTTTTACATTTAGATTATTAAATTACTCCTCAAAACTTTAAAGCTAATTATGTGCCGCTTTGTCATGAATATCCCTGAATTGATATAGCAGATGTTTATACTGAGGCATTGGTGGTTGGCTAATGCTTATGGCATCTATACGTCACAGCCAATCGCCAGGCCTCAACCCCTTGTTTATTTTTCACCTGTCCTAAAACTATGTCTATGTCATTGTCAAACTCTTGATAAATAATAAATAAAAATATTTGCCTTCACTAACATAATTCAGATCTTGGAGTATAGGCCTACTGATAAGATAGGAAACATATTGAATCTTATGCCATAATACTTTTGATGAAAACTTAATAGACATGGTATAATTTTATTGTAATTTGGTGATATTGGAGTATTCTTGGTATTTAGCTCAAAGTGCAGTTTTGAAAAATTAGAAGCCTACACATGGTTGTGTACATAATTAAAAGCATACATCTGGTTTCAGTTCCTACCGTTTAATACTATGTAGATATTATGAAAATATGGTCACCTGAGGTCACGCTAGCCCCATCAATGCTTGCTGAGGTAAGACCTGAATTGCTTGACATGGTCCAAAAACGAACATATCGATGTTTTTAAGTCAAATTTTATCCACAATTTGTTTTGGTCTTTCACGCTTAGATTTTTGTTCTGCAGTATGGTATCTTGCAGTAATCAGACTTTAACACGCCACTTGTTGGGGTTAATCTGTGCATACCCCTTTTTACAGGATTTGATTTTATATAAAATCTCTAATAGTCCGTTTGGACTGCGCCATGATAGACTTGACGTTATTAAAGATATACACGTGTATTTTTAAAATTAACTGTATTTATTACCAGAAGTAGAAATCATGAACAAAAAACTGTTGTTTACATGGATAGGCAGATCAAATCATAAGAAGCTGGTCCCGATTAAAGAAATTTGAAATGATAATACATTGCAATACATCACCATATACTGTAGATATCTATCGGAATTCTTTACTGTTTAACTCTAATATATTATTTGATTATTTATGATTAGAGATAGTTAAAGATGTTAATACGGGTAGCAAGACAAATTTTCACATTCATAATTTAAATATAACCAACTCTTCATATGCTATTTCCAGCGTCATGTAATATGCTGTCGTATAACAATTAAGAACTTATGAATAGTTTATAAATTCAAATAAACAAAATGTAAGACTAATTTATATATTTCTCAATATATTTTTGTTTTTATTTGTTACATATGTACATGTACAAGAAAAACACACTAAATACTGTCGATGCTTGTTTGTGCTCCACGAATTGTCTTCTAAATAATATTATAACTATACTGCCAAATGAACTGGATGTTTTGTGGCGCCAATCAGTTTTATTTGGTCTACCATTCCTAATTAAATGTATTCTGGCAGTCAGGTGGTATGTGTAGTAGTTAAGGAGAAAAAGAAGTCACAGATTTTGATCCACATAAAGGACATTTTACAATTGAAGATTCTTTAGATGGAATAGGCCCTATTGTTTCTAATCTGTACAGTTATTACTGCATTTGATTATAATATATTAATATGTTTGTTACAGGAGATTTTTTCCCCAGAAATTGCAGATACTGTAAAGGTAAACTACATTTTCCCCAAAAGTAGAATTACTGTATCAACAATAACTATTACAACTACTACCTTCTGGTTTAAAAATAATATTAAATTTTTTGTAATACTGTACTTCAATGAAAAGGGTATGCTAATTTGTATTTTATATACAATATGTATGATAATTTGAAAGGTTGAAATGTGCATGGCAGAAAACTTGAAAAATTGAACGTCATTGCAAAATAATCAACAGCACGCAATTAACTAATCAAATAGCAAAAATACCAGGGTGTGTTATAATGATGTTATGAATGATGTTATAATACAGTATATTAGCAATTAAACCTCTGGCAATCTAAATATGACTAGTTTTTCATCTGCTATTTGCAGCTTCAAGTAATAAATTGTATCATTTTCAGTTAATTCATCCACTGCAAAATTGGTTCCACATATGACATGCCATTCTCCTCCTGGAAGAGACTGTTCCAACCTCTTCACCAGTTCAGTACATATCTCATTACGAGATTTACAAGTTGTGATTACACGATTGACGATTCTGTAAATTCTTGCATCGATAGCTTCATTTCCATCACTGTCTACAACATTAGCTTCATAACTTGACAGATTTATCATAGGATCGTCAGTCGGATATTTGAAGACAAAAATCTTTTCACAGTTGTTTACGATAACTTGACCAAAAAAAAAATCAGAAATCCACAAGCCAAAGTTGCCGCCCATAATACAGACCCAGAATTGTCCGTATGTTGCGCCCAATCTATTGCTTATGTGACGTTTGCGCGCATCCGTGATATCCAAGTAGTCTTTAGGTGTTCTATATGGGTTTTCTTTGATATTCATGTAGGCTTCACGGACAACTTGAACCAGGAATTGATGTTGGCCTGAAGACATCTTGGATGGAAGTAAGTCAATTTTCAAATCTGAAAAAGAAAACCATTTCTCAAAGTTAATTAACATGACACATGATATCTGGTTGTATTTTTTATATATTTGTCATACTGCTATTGAGAGACATTTGGTTCCACCCCAATTTATTTAGCTTCATGCCATTATAGTTCCATACCAATTTCCTGGTATGCAACTACCCCCAAAGTTGCCAAGTCTGCTTCTTGTCGTGCAACGCAAAACATATTTGGATGAAATCTAATTTTGCTAGATTGTTGCTGTACCATCGGAACATTCACTGCTGATATTTCATTAGACTTCTTCAGAACATCTGAGTGACTGTGCGCTATGTCAAACTCTTCGCCGTTTATCTGCAAGTTACTGAAAAATTCCGCTAATTTTGACAAAGTTTTCCGACTAGAATCAATTGATGAATGTGTTTCAGAGAAATGTCGTTTATCATTGGCCGACAATGCTCGAATCTGAGATGAAATGTTGTCACGCTTGGTCTTCAGAGCTTTTAACGAAGCATCGTAAATCTTCTCCAATTCACTCTCTGCTTCGGCAACTGACGCTTTTACATCGGCTTCTTCAGACATCAGTTTGCTCTCCGCTACACTCAGCTGCGTCTGCATTTCATCAATATTTGCGATGCTTTGCTCAATATCTACTCTAGCACGTGAAGCAGCTTCAGAAAGATTCACGCACCAGTGGTTTGGTTTGGGATGATCAAGTACTATGCAGTCCCTACACACTGGCTTGCAACATTTCTTGCAGTAAAAATTCATACGCTCACCATGTAAATGGCATCGTGTGTTTGTGAATTTTACTTCCGAACTTCCTCCAGCCCCACTTTCGTTCATCTTGCTCTTAATGGCGTCGATCATGCTTGACATGAAAAAACATAGATTTGAGGTTTGACGTGGAACCGTTCGGCAGGACGGTCACCTCCCTACACGACGGGCACTCGATGCGCTTGTTGCGTTTCCATTTTGAAAGACAATGCTCACAAAAGAAGTGAAGACATTCCAGTTGTTTTGGTTTCACACATTCTTCCATACATATCTGACAATTTAAGAAATCAGACTTTAACTCTTCCAAAGAATTAGTCTTAGTTGCCATCGTTTACTCATAAGTCCTTTCTGTTTCGTATGGCAGAACATACCCCGTGGGAAACTACTGAACACATCATAAGTAATACTATCCGCTAGCCTATGCTACAACCGCCTGCTGTTGTATCAAACAATATCTTTTGAAACCATCTGACTGTGTAAATAATAATGCATCTTACCTGAAAAAAAAACAACGAAACTAAACCAGGTATAAATCGTATGCGCAATTTGATCGCTCTTTCACATTATGTCGAGAATTAATACTGACAAAGAAAATATTTAGCCTGACAAGTTATTTCATCAAAATCGGACCATGAAAAGATCATTTTGTTACGAGCGTAAGTTTTACGTAGACCTATTACTAAAATCAAAATATTACTATAATATATAGTTTTCATATCATGAATTATTATATTAAGTTTATAATAATTCAACATTTATTAGTTTCTATCAATGGTATAACAATACAATAAAAAAGAATGATAATTTATAATAAGAAAATACAAAAAATACCATTAATAGAGGATCTTGCAAGAAGAGAATACTTGTCACGCAAGACCCATAAACAAAAGAAAAAAATACATTTGTATATAATTATTAAATAAAATAAAAAAAAGTCATGACAAAAACAGTTTGAAGGTCTAGTTTGAGTACAAAGATAAAGTATGAGGGGTGCACCCACCCACCCTATAAATCTGTACCACAAAACAAAAATTATCCTACCATAAGGAAAAATCATCGGGTAAGACTAAGTACTGTCAATTTTGATTAAAACACATTGTTTCAGCGTGCTAATTTAGTCGCCATTGCTGTTTTTATACCTAAACCCTTAAAACACGCTCTTTCACTATGTATATTATTTAACATAACTAGGCCACGGGCCACATGATAACTTTGAAGTCCTGTCACTTTTTGAAATGTTAAGACCGTACCGGAAGTACTTTCATCGGGGACTTCCCCCTGACGTTCGCATTGGACGCAAAGAATGTTACCACTAGCAGGGCCGTAGCCAGAATCTGTCAAGGGGGGGGGGGGGAGGGGGTTGTGACACTAAGTATTTGGGTCAACCATCAAATTGATCAAATGAAATAATCCAAAATGAAAGGACTTTTGAAAGCAGATTTTATCTTCAAATTAGTGTTTGTTTATTTTGTTTGCATTGACAGAATGTAATACTTTTTTTAGCACGCCAGAAACCATTTTATTTGACAAGGTAAGTACTGTATGTAAATGAATTATTTTTTTTTTAATATACATTGAAATTGTTTAATGTTAATAATATTTTTCAATAGTGCGCTCTGATTTTGGATGTGGAGAGAAGAACTATGGACCCATGCACTTTATAGGTTGGTTTTCAGTCACATTATTTCACTTCGCACAAAAATCTCAATATATTTACAAAAAGCTGCCCATTGAGTAGGATTGGGTGAAATAACCCACACCATGAGATGCAAATGGAATGTTAAGTGTTATCAAATTTATTTAACTAATTTGTTTTACAAGGATAGAGATATTATTGTCACAAATCAAATCCAAGAAAAACATCTTTTGGTTTTTGTTTTATTACAATAAACTTAGCCACGTACAAACCGTGTCTGGGCAGAAGCAACTGGAAATTCAAGCATCTCATCCTGGCCCTGATTAAAGTAATTGAACATACAACATACGCTACTATTTACAGCATGTACTGTAGACATCTGTTACTCGTCATATTCGTTATTCCAATCTAAATATGTTTGTTTATTTATGATTGTTTATCTTGGCGACTACTGTACTCTTAATCTTTAATGATGACTACATTTATTGTTATACAGTATACAGTATATAATAAAGCATCAAAATAAGAAAGTTAAAAAAACATTTTGTAAAAAAAAGGTTAGAAGCAATTTTAAAACATAACATGGTCTTTTCTTATAAAGAGATCAAGTAAGTAGCTTAACACAAACATTTAAAAATGCAAGTTTTACTATATACATTAATACCTAACCCACTTCCATACCTTTAGATTAAAAAATACGAATCTTAACAATAGCAATCATGTTCTTTCATTTGAAATATGACCAGTTTTTCATCCGCTACTTCCAGCTTGACATAATATTCTGTATCACACGCAAAGAAATCATCCGATGAAAAATTGTGTGCCAATAGAACATGCCATTCTCTTCCCGGAAGCGACTGTTGTAATCTCTTCCGGAGTTCGTTACAAAGCCGCTCGCGATATTTACATGTCGTGATTGCGCGATTGACGATTCGGCAAACTCTTGCATCGAGAGAATCATGTCCATTACTTTCTAAAATCCTGGCTTCGTAACACGACAAATTTATACTTGAACTATTATCCGGTTGTTTGCAGACTAAGATCTTCTCGCAGTCGTTCACAATAACCACTTGACCATAGGTAAACTTGGACAGGCACAGACAGTTCCCACCCATTACACAAATCCAAAATTCCCCGTATGTCTCACCTAATCTATTACTAATGTGGCGCATACGTGTATTCATGATTTCCTTATACTCTTCAGGTGTTGTTTTCACATGTGGTTGTTTTGGGCTTATATTCTTGTAGGCTTGACGGATAACACGAACTAGAAAATCCTGTTGGTTTTTACACATGTCAGATGGACGTAACTCTATCTTCAAATCTAAAAACGATAAAAAGAAACAATTAATACTTAAAATGTACAGTGCTATCAATAGATGCAATTAAAAGTAGATTTATAGTTAGTATTACAAATATTCATACCAATTTCCTGGTCTGAAACTAAGCCCAATGTAGACAAGGGTGCTTTCTGTCTTACAAGACAAACCATATTTGGTTGAAATCTAATTTTGCTGGATTGTTGCTGTACCATCGGAACTTTCACTGCTGATATTTCATTGGTCTTCTTCAGAACATCTGCGTGACTGTACGCTAGGTCAAACTCTTCCCCGTTTACTTGCAAGTTACTGAAAAACTCTGCCAATTTTGATAGGGTCTTCGTACTGGAAAAAATTGCTGACTTTGTTTCAGAGAGATGGCGTTTATCATTGGCCGACAATGCTTGAATCATGTTGTCACGTTTGGTCTTCAGAGCTTTTAAAGAAGCATCATAAATCTTTTCCAGTTCACTCTCTGCTCTGGCAACTGATGCTTTTACGTCGCCTTCTCGTAACATCAGTTTACTCTCTGCTACACTCAGCTGTGTCTGCATTTCATCAATATTTGCGATGCTTTGCTCAATATCATGTCTAGCATGCGAAGCTGCTTCAGAAAGATTCACGCACCAGTGGTTCGGTTTGGGATGATCAAGTACTATGCAGTCCCTGCACACCAACTTGCGACATTTCTTGCAATAAAAATTCATGCGCTCACCATGGTATTGACATCTTGTGTTTGTGAATTTTACCTTATCACTTCCACCACACACACTATGTTCACTCACTTTTTCCATCTTGCTTTTAATGGCGTCGATCATGCTTGACACAAAAAACATAGATTTGAGGCTTGACGTGGAACCATTCTGCAAGACGGTCACCTCCCTACACGTCGGGCACTCGATACGCTTGTTGCGTTTCCATTTTGAAAGACAATGCTCACAAAAGAAGTGAAGACATTCCAGTAGTTTTGGTTTCACACATTCCTCCATACATATCTGACAATTTAAGAAATCAGACTTTAACTCTTCCAAAGAATTAGTCGTCATTGTTTAGTCAAACTTAAAAAAAACACGAGAAAAAAGCAATTTTTAAAATATTATTAGAGGCCTGACACTTGTTGCCGTTCCTTGTATTTTATAGCGTGTTCTCGACTCCTCCTTGACGCGACCTCTTCATCTCAAATTACAACCACATGGCAATGGCATCAATAACATTCGTCTTGGAGCTCTAGAGGGAGTAGTACAAACACGTTTTGTGACAGATCCGGAGACCGCCCTCTATAATTTTAAGTACCGCCTGAAAGTTGATCACCACGTCGCTCCGCTCTACCAGTCGTGTCTGCTCTATTCAAAACATTGAAAAGTGAAGGCTTAGGATATACGCGAGTTCAGGTCTAAGTATTTCCTGATTGGAACCTATAATATACACTTGGTTTTTATATCTTGGAAATGATACATTTTTCTGTTTGAGTCGTTTATATTTTATAAGATTTGATGGCTCGTTTTAAAGCAAAATTTGACTACGTCAAAGAACGTGATGATGTTTTAAGTTTCAAAAAGGGCGACCTGTTTGAGATAACTAACAAGGTAGATGAACGGTGGTGGGCGGCGCGTGCCGAAAGTGACAACAGCATCGGCTATGTGCCAGCCCTTTACTTGGAGGTAAGTTTGCAATTCGTCACACCTAGGCCTAAGTCATCCTCGTTTTTGGTGTGTTTTGGTCGTCTTGCTGTAGGCCTACCTTGTGTTAGTGTAATAAATACCTATAAAGTCCTAGGTACAATTGAATATTTAAGGATTCATAATTATTATAAAATTGGTACTAATTCACACCTTGATTGAAGCAAGTAAAATTGTACAATCATGTAGAATTTAGAGAGGCAGTGCATAGCATATGACAGGTGGATTCCATGTCTTTGAAGTACATACAGTACTTTTTATGTCTATTTCAACAGCTAATTTCAATAAAAATGATCATTATTTTAATAGTAAAATCATGGACCTATTAAAAAGGTCCGTGGTAGAATCTCATATATAATACTTTATATATAATTATTTTAAATAACATTGCAATATTTTATACATTTTTCAAACCCACTTTTCAAACCCACTTTATATGAATTCTGTTTTTCAGAAGGTTATTTGTGTATTTACTGTACTTAATTACATACGATTATATTCTAAAATACATGATGCACCTCTGATACAATAAACATTGAAATACTGATTTTGCAAGGTATATTTGATGATATTAAAACACGGCAATTTCTTTATAATGCGTCAAATTCATTAACAATATGTAAACCTCTTGAAAATGTTAATAGGAATGTCTGGACATGTGACTGCACAGTTATTCATGATTCACATATAGCCTTTCTCATAGGCCCTGTTTCTGCTGCCAACTAAATACCGTATATTATACGGTATTTTTTTAATACCGTATATATACGGTATATTTTTGGCAGCAGAAACTGCGCTCATAAAAAATATACCGTATTTTGTATACCGTATTTTCTCCACAAAATTTGTGGATAAAATACGGTATTTACAAATTTATACCGTATTTTTTGTACCCGTTTCTGCTGCCAATAAAAAATACCGTATTTTTTTTTTACATGACAAAAGGTCAACATTCATGTTTTTATTTTCTGTCGCTGTCAGCTGCTTTACACACGTGTATAGATATATTCGGCGAAAATGTGGAGCGAAGACGTCACAGTTTTACTAAATAAATGTGTGTGGGGAAGCTAAAATTTCTGGCCAACTAAAAGGTAATAAAAGGGACAACCACATTTATAAAGACATTTCTAAAAAAATAAAGCAGGAGTATGGAATAGACTTGTCTCCAAAGCAAGTAAACTCAAAGCTGAAGAGCCTGCGAAAGTAGTACAACATTGTAAAATACAATAATTCGGGGAGGGAACGAATTAATTGTCCCCATTACGATGTTTTCTGTGCTCTCACAACATCTCTATCACTAGGGCTAGGCTGTTGAAAGTGAGACGTAAAATTTCCTTTATTGCGACTTTTAATTATCGATCAAATAAATGAATGGCAATTTGGGTAAAAAAGATGAAATTTAACACGACCACCCAAGAAGTATTGTTAGCAGAAACGGGGTACTAAAAAAATACGGTATAAAAAATACCGTATTTTTATACCGTATTTTGAGCAGTTGCAGCAGAAACAGGCCCACTCTCTTCTGAGTTAAAGGGATCATTTGGTGGAAATACTTATTTATATATACTTGCATATATTTTATTTTGGGGAAATGTTTCTCTCAAATGAGGTTAGGGTTATCTCAAATAAGATAAGTATATACAGGCCACAAGACTAGTGTAGGCTAAATAAGTCTTAAGGTCTAGTTCACAATATTGGTAGAGGGATGAGGGGAGTTGGGTGGAGTAGGGGAGGGTGTTGTTAAGTTCCCCTTTTGTAAAAAAAGAACCCTCTGACTATAACAAGCTGGTTACAGGCTTATGAACATGTTGTATAGATGGCCTTTAAACGTAACAAGTAGTGTTTATATTCCAATGGCATCAATATAGACCTTTTGTACTTACCTGCCCAATCAATAAACCTCTTAGTGTTTACAAAATGTGGCATGAACTCAGTCTTGTATCTGCCCATGAGCGCAATTATACCAACCCAAATATTTTATCAAAATGATGACACCAAACAAACTTGATCATCTGTAAAGGATTTGTCTATTATTTCTCAAATATTATAGTTATTTACCTTGTCAAAGGATGGGTGTGTCAAACTACGTTGCTGCTCACAAAAGTACTATCAAAGATTACTGTATGCTTGACTGTCTACAAACATTTTAATCTTGGAACATGATTTGTTATTTTCCAGTATTAAATTGAATTGTTAATATTGGATAAATATTTGAATGCTATGTTTACATGCTTTTTTCTCTATATTAGAGTTAAAGTTCAATTGGTTAAATTTATTGTGTGTTCAACATATGTTTTAAGAACAATTGCAGTCTTTTCATATACTGGAAGTGTCATCATGGCACTGACACTCACCATTATCTTATTGAACTTATTAAAACCATAATGTCCTACTACTGTACACAGAGGTATTCCTTATGAAATGGATGCTCGTATGTTAACACCACCTAGAACCAACCTAAATACGTGCCTAAGGGCTGCTTTGATCCAGAGATCTGGAGACAACTTCATTGTTCCATCCCCTTTTCAATTTAAACTGAAAACTCACTATTTTAATAGCTACAGTATTTTTTTCATGTTGGCGCTGTGAGACTCCGATAAAGAGTGGTTTATAAATGTTCGATATTATTTTATTATTATTATGACAGTTTTATTAGTCTAATTAAAACTACTGTATAGTTTAATGTACTTCCAAAATCCAACCAGCATCAACGTTGGTGCAAATTGATATTTTAGGTTGTTTTTGGGGAAGATTCTATTGTTAATTTCCTGGTAAAATGTTTTTACTCTTTTTGTTTTGTATGTTTTGTCAGAAATAAAGGAAATGAATGAATGAATATGCAGTATGCAGTACTCTGAACAAACTATACTGTAGTGTGTGTAAACTTAACGTTTTCCATCACTTAGACATTACGCTTTCCATGATTTGATGCCATTTGTTTCAATTCAATTGTTTTTATTTGTGTTTTTAACATGTTCCCTCTGTTTACTGTAGCTTTGAAATGATTGAATGTTTTATCTTGTATTTATCCGTAGCCTGTAAAAGATAAACCAATTGGACGTCTAGTTCCCGAAGGACGAAAAGATACAGTAAGTATGACGTTATTATTGTTAGTACTATTATTCACAAAAATTGACAGTGCATTATACATTTTTTTAATTTCATTAATGTGTACAAATTGCATTGAACCAAATACAGAAACAATGAACAACGTTATAACAAATATTCTTGAAAATCAATAACTTTTCATTAGGAATTCCATCACCAACAATTAGTACAGTTATTCTACTGTACAGTAAGTTAACATAATCTGTTCAATTGTTACATACAGTATACTTTAGTATTGAGTAACTACTGTAAGAAAACTAATGCGTTGAATGTTGGGTTTTCGTATTTGTTGTGTAGTGTACTGTAGTGTTACAGGTACAGTATAGTTACATAGTATACAAATAATGAATGTTTATGAGTGCAATGGTACAAATAATGGCACGAGGTGAATGATGAAAGGTTATATCAACGAGGCAAAGCCGAGTTGATATAACCTTTCATCATTCACCAAGTGCCATTATTTGTACCATTACACGAATACAAAACATTCATTATTTGTTTTATATAACATCTAAATAACAAACAAAATGAACTATTTAACGATCGTTGAATAGTGCGTACTATTGCACGCCATGTGACCCACATTCGTCCAATCAAATGACAGGAATTTATATAGGTGTTATATAATAAAGTACAGTACATAGTACAGTAAAGATATTGCATGCTTAGATGTGCAATATATTGATATCCTCTGAGGGAATTGTATTTTTATATAAAAGAAAAACAACAAAAGATTATATATTAACTTGTTTGTATTCCAATAGTGGTTAGTAGTCCACATGATGCCATATTTCGACCAATCACATTCTCATATACATAGACTATGTACAGTATAAAGTTTGGTTCTCTGCCCTACAGTGCGTACACTATCTGTAAGTACTCTAAACCTGGCCTAGTTTTGTGTTCATGTGTGCCTGGCTCAGTATTTTACAGTAGACCCACTTTGTATTATTTTAAATATACAGTACATACTTGTACTGTAGTCTTAATAATAACTGATCCATAATGAGTTCAATAGTCTAATTTAATTAAACCATTGTATTTGTTTGGTAAATACAATGATCAGAAGTCTTGTGTTATTGTTCCTAATATCTGGACAATAGCCAACCTTGACCACTCAGTCACCTAAGTTATAATTGTATTCTAATTAAAATTATACTATTTGTTTCAATGCTATGTACATGTATTAGAAATAGCCTTCATCTGTTTAGTTTGTGTGCACATGCTGAGAAGCAGGTATTGTACAATAGGGTTGATAGATATACAGCAGACCTACTGAATGTCATTAAGTTCATCTTGTTTATCATTCATGAGTATTGTTGAGTCTATTTCGTGCCTGTATAGCTTACCTGGATAAACCAACATTAGCCTTTCTCTCTGAACTGGATTTAGCACGGCTTTGGAGGCTGAAGTTTATTTACTAAAGTTTGAGATTATACACTTAAAAAAATTTATGGAATTCTATGCAAAACATGCTACTTTCGTGCAAAAATTGAAATGGTTATCTGGCCGACTTATGGATGCTCTGTTGCCAGAAGATTTGACGGTCTTGAGTTATATTTTAAAAATTATATTTTATTATTCAGTTACTGTATCTCTTGGTAATAAAAATTGATCTGTTCAGATGGAATTTTGATTAGAGACCTAAATGACTGTGCTTGTTACTTCATTAGCAAATGAAGTAGGCATGTTTCATTTATATTCTAGAGCTCTTAATAAGTGTAGTCATAATCTTATATCTGTGAAAATATTTGATTTTAATCTTGTTCTCTTGGTTTTGTTGACATAGTGATTAGTAGTGTTATTCTTGTAAACAGATTCATTGTATTCTAAATTCTCTATTGGTTATACAAGCCCCATTCTATTTGTTCTTTCTGCAGCCTCACTTAATTTGTCACATATTAAATTATCATAAAGATATCTCGTCTCTAATCTGTTATTATAACTTAACATAATACGGTTGAAGGTGCTTTTAAATAGTCTTAAGCTGTAACCACAGAGGTTTTTTTCTCGGTCAAATTACAGTAGTGTCCACTAGTAATTTCAGCCAACCCATTGCTCAATGCTGCTTTAAGAAACTTTAACTAACAGTATACCAGCCCCGGGAGAGGTGCGTCATTTGTTTGATATGTGTCATAAAAGATGACTTACCTTTAGATGACCATGACTTACCCGTTTTGATGCATTGTGACCATGTTGTTCATGATATGGTGGGTTGGTAATGTGATGGACATTTAAACACCTCTGCTTAAATAATTATTTTTAAATGACGCAACCACGATGCACATCTCTCGGGAGTCTTATAAAGTCAAGTGCCTAACAGGATTCCTACAGTAACTTTAAAAAAATTAACTACTGTATTGGAAGGTGTAATAAAAGTGTTGTCAAACCATACAGTAGATGACACTGTAATTGTTTAAATACAAACACAGTCCTATTTAACTTCAGATTTTGCAAATTATTTAATATTTTTTATAATACAGTCAGTTTTTTTCTGATATATTTATAGATTGACTACCATTTAGTTTAATTGTGAGTCTTTTTGGAATTTGGTTTTTATTATACAATGCCTCAACAGTTTCTTTTAAAAGAGTCTCTGCTTGTGACTGTTGAACTGTGTATTTGTCATGCATCATGGTCCAACGAGTGTTTGTGTAATTATCAACCTTTACATAAATGTTTCAGATGATAATAATAATAAAGATTAAGTGTTGAGCCTGTTACAGTATGACAAGTTTAAGCCTGAGGCAAGACCCACTTAAATAGAGGCCCCTGACAGTACAGGGGGAACTTCATCAGTAGAATTCAAGGTGGGTGGGAAGTATAGCACACATTACAGACTGTAATGTGTGCCTGCTGGCACATTCTGCATCAGATGAAATGTGTATTATGTAAATCGTCCAAAATATATTAATCCGCACCCACCCAAATAAAATCCTGCGTACGGCCCTGAGTATGCCAATAAAGTTGTTATTATTTTACTATTACAGTAAGTAACATATTAAAATTCATTTCAGCTGCTGGATCTAAGCAAAGGTGGTAAAGGTTCATAGAATCTACTTAGGAATCTTTCCACTTGTCTGATCAAATCTGATTTTTTTTATGTATTATGAATGAACAAATACAGTGTTTAAAATAATTTGGTACAGGTAGTCCATTTCATACCAAGCTTACCTGGATAAACATGACAATAGTAATTGTCGTTATATTCTTCAATAAACCAAAACATTAGTCTGTATAATAAATAACGTCCAATGGCAGCGCATCCAAATCATGATGTGAAGGTAAAGAATGGATGTGTCTTGGACATGAATTTACAAAAAAAAGTGTGCTGCGCCCAAATATGGGCACATGACATTTTTTTGCCACATAAAGTTTTATAGTGTAGACAGAATATTTAACTACAAATGCTATTAACTACTACAAGTTATTAGGATGTGCTACCGTTAAAGCTATATTCACACTGAGTTTCCAGTCTGCTGGTAACCATATAAAAAATTTTGGAAAATGGATGTAGTGTTTTAAATTGAACCCAAGCGAATCTAACCTGATTGAAAAACAGCCCTGAGTTGTAGGCCACTGTACTGAATCAGAACATAGCTTTGTTCTTGTCTAGCAAAATCGCTGCATATGTCGTCAAACAAGGTACATTATCTCTTTACTGTACTTTAGTACTATAATATTTTTATAAGCACATATGGTAATACATTTTGTATGGAATATTTGATATGTTTAGTAGATTGGGTACTATTAGCAATTTACCTGGAATGTATATTAAACCTACTGCATTATTATGGTGATTACACATTGACAAATCTACCTATCCATTTGACAGTAGATTACAAGGTCATTATACACTGTAGCGCTTTCTACTACAGTATGTAGGATTAGCATTCCTAATTTACACAATATGCATAGTAACTTTAGTTATTTAAGTATTTAGAGTATAGTATACAAAGTATCATTCACTACAGTACGAAGAATTTGTGACATCTGACAAGCGGCATTCTCTTTCTGGCTGTTTTACTTTATACCTTTTTGATTTAGGCATTATTTGAGATCAGTCACTGATACCCACATACTGTAATTGTTGGATTTTCCCCAGTAATTTGCCTTTGGATTATATAAAGTAATAAAGAAATACTGTATCCAATATTCCATAGGTCTACTAATTGACCTACAGTATCACCAACTTTCCCAGTCTATTTCGTGCCTACCTGGATAAACCGACATTACTGTAGCTATTTCTCCTCGAAGAATGAGATAGAACATTAATATGCTAAGTTTAGCACTTTATTTTACAATTTTCAGACCCCTCGTGACCCAAACACTTTCCCCCATGGATCTGCTCTGAGAATATACATGCATACATACTGTATATTTGAGTAGCTCTCTTCTGGGAGAGAATAGGATAGGCTAGGTTTGTCCAGGTAAGCTAGTAGTCATAAACTACCAACACCACTTTAAATCCATCAGAGTTAATTGTGGTTTATCTTGTTCTATGTTCAAACACAAAAATCATCCAATGCAGGAGCCCAGAGGGGTCAACCTACTGTAGCTGGAAAGTTAACCAATTTCTATACTGTATTTCTATCACTTGTTTTAATATAAACAATACATAAGAGTTGAAGTTACTGTACATTGGATCTGAAAACAGTGGAGGTATAAAGAGAATGATTACACGAACTGGTACACTTATGTGTAATAAATCTTATTTTGAACTGTGACCCCAAGGAGAACCATTAAAACATATTTCAAGCAGTTGAAAGAAAAAGTATATACTGTATACAAAGGAAGTCTGTTCTAATGATAACATACAGTATAAGTTGTATATAAAATGTCTTCACTCAATTACTTTAAATGTTTAGGTTAATTCCCACCCAGATTTAGTTAAGAAGATAGTTCAATCACAAAACAATGTTGTCTTAAAAAAGTTGGTGCGCATTTGCTTTTTAAAGAAAATTATATAGTTATCTTTGACAGCTCTTGTCCTTTTCTCTTGCTCCCATTTTTTATGTATCACTGAATGAAAGGAAAAATAAATTTAAAAAAATTAAGTGATAGCCATACAGTAAATAGTAATATTTCCCAAAATGAAGTAAATATGTCATGTTGTTTTTAATTGGCTGTATTTAACATATGACATCATTCACAACATAGGATAACTAGATTGCAATAAGTATAATAATGATGATAGGTTTATTGTATGCTTTCATAGTAAAATATTGTTCAATTTCCTCACACCTGTAGATCAATAATGTAAATGGCACAACAGAATTGTAATGTGATGCTTTAAGCTGTATAAAGCTCTGTTTATGAATTCCAACAAAAAGAAAAATTCAGATGCATTCAAATACGTTTATACCAACCACTGTATTGTATTATTTGCCAACATACATATTTTGATGAGCACTGTGTGTGTCATTTATTCTTTTACATTGCATGGGATTTTCCATGTTATTTGCTTGGGATTTTCCTGGTTATATGCTTGGGATTTTTCTGGTTATATGCTGGGGATTTTCCTGTTATTTGCTTAGGATTTTCCCTGTTATTTGCTTGTGATATTCCCTGTTATTTGCTTGGGTTTTCCCTTTTATTTTCTGAGTAAAGTTGAAGCTTGACACTGGAATTCAATTTGTTTCTTCTTTATTAAATAAGGAAACAGTTGTATAACCAAATATGGTGAACGAAATTCGTATGAAACAATTTCTAGAAAAGTAAAAAAAAACAAAAAAACTGTATTCTGAAACGTAGAAATAATGTGCGTACTATACTTATAGTGTTAGTAGTAGTAATTTGAATCAAACAGTCCATTTAGTTCTTATTTTAAACAGTGCCATAGCTAAAGCTCTGTCTACACTATCAAACTTTATGTGAAAAAAAATGTGATATGCCCATATATGGACATGATGATGTCATATCACTACCATGTTTTTGGCATATCACTACCATGTTTGGGCACATCACACTTTTTTGTGTCAAACTAGATAGAGCTTTAAGTACAGATTAGCCTTCTTAATGCGTTATTCAGATATTTAGGCCCTATTTGCAAGTGTCTAGATATTGTTAATTAATTTTATTTATGTTTTGAATTTGAGTTTCTGTGTTCTCAATCTGTATCTTCTTTTAATGTGCTTGCTTTTGCCATCTAGATTGTTCAGAAAATAGTATAACCATTTATAGGCCTTATATTCATAAAAATAGCAATCAGTTGTATGTAGTAATAGTATAATACCGACATAAGAATAGCAGTCACCAGGCTGTACAACAAAGTAATATTTCCGTAAACAATACATTTCTAGTGAAATGGATTATTATTGAATTCTATATTACACAATTCTATCGGCAATTGTGAATGTTTTCCTGTTGGTTATTCCCAATTGTATCCTGGATGTACACTCCCATAGTTGTATTGTTGTACATTCACTTCCGGCTGGAATTTATACAGTGTACTGTGTCATTGGTCAGACATAGGACTATTACTGTCTACAGTACTTGGTTTGTTTATATACAGTACTTGCTGTATAATTGCATATTTATTATCATTTTATATATTTTTCTGAGAATTTGATAATAATAATAATAATAAATAACATTTATAAAGCGCAAGAGACAAAGGTTTCAAAGCGCTGTGTTTTCCAAGATCTGTGCAAGTAATAGCGTGTGATTATGCTTCTCTGAAGAGATGAGTTTTGAGTTTAGTTTTAAATGTGATTACAGATTTTGATGAGCGTATTTCGAGGGGTAGAGTGTTCCAGAGTTTTGGGGCTGCGACAGCGAAAGCACGATCACCGTAAAACCGAGTTCTGGAACAGGGTCCAGGTTTTAGAAGAAGTCTGCTGGATGAACGAAGCGTAGAGTTGGTTGACGGAGTAATGATGTCACATATGTAGGCTGGAGCACATCCGTTGATGGCCTTATATGTCAGCAACAGGATTTTAAAACGAATGCGCTGATCTCTACAGGCAACCAGTGTAAGTCACGTAAAACGGGAGAAATATGTTCATGTCGTTTAGTGGCAGTGATAAGTCTTGCGGCGGAATTTTGGATAATTCGTTGAAGAGGAGACAGATAAGAAGTTGGTAGGCCATACAGAAGCGAGTTATGACAGTCCAGACGAGATGAAACAAAAGCATGAACAAGACGTTCAGTTGATGTTTTGTCACGGTACTTACGAATCTGGCCGATCTGGTAAATTCCAAAGGAAGCACCACGGCAAACATTACGAATGTGTTCTTTTAAACCGAGGCTGTTGTCTAGTTGGACGCCTAGATTTCTGGCTGAGCTGGAGGTAGAGACAGTAGTATCTCCGATATGGACCAAAGGAAATGATGATGCCTCACGGAACTTTGAATGAAAATGGATCATTTCAGTCTTGGAGTCGTTGAACATGAGTTTATTTTGAATGGCCCATGAGCGAACATCTGCGATGCATGATTCAAGGCTGTTAACAGATTCAGAATGATGTGTAGGTTTCATGATTAAATATAATTGAGTGTCATCTGCATAGATCATATGACGAACTTCCGGGTGGGAATCAGTGATGTTGCTGAGTGGTCCAGTGTATAAGATGAAATCGAGTGGACCTTTTACGGATCCCTGCGGTACACCCCAGGGTAGAGCGAACTCATCAGACATCGAATCATCCACAATGATTGCTTGTCTACGATTCTCAAAATATGAAATAAGCCATTTCAATGCGGTTCCGCTTATGCCGTATCTTTTCTGAAGACGTTGAAATAATAAATCATGATTGATAGTGTCAAATGCGGCGGAGTAGTCGAGTAGAATAAGTACCGCTTCATTACCTTTGTCTAAAGCAAGTAGTAGATCGTTTGTAACACGTAATAAAGCGGTTTCAGTTGAGTGGAAGCGGCGGTATGCTGATTGGACTTTTGAAAACAGGAAATATTCATCCATATATGCTTTTATCTGAGCAGTTGCAATTCTTTCCAAGACTTTGAAAAGGAAGGGAAGATTTGCTATTGGTCTATAATTTTGTAGGACGTTGGAGTCGAGATTTTGCTTTTTCAACAGTGGCATAACAAGGGACAATTTAAATGCAGATGGTACAGTACCTGATGACAGCGACATGTTGACGATTTTAGTGATATGCGGTAGTAGAGCGTCAATGCAGTTTTTTAGTAACCGTGTTGGAATTGGGTCAAGTCTACTGGACTTAGATGCGCTTTCAGCGATGACTTTGCGTACCGTATCTTCTGATGTTTGCTCAAATTCAGCGAAACTACTATTACATGAATCGTCGACGTTGACAGTTATTAGTGGAGTGTTTATGGAGTTAAGTTTCTTGCAAATCTTCAGAATCTTTTCATTAAAGAAACAGCCAAACTGGTTTGCGAGATCCATTGAAGATGTGTGTTTTTGCAGAACAGGAGAAGAATCGACCGAGTACAGTTTACTTATGATGCGGAAAAGGTTCTTGTCATCCGCATTAGCGATTTCATTGCAATGATAATTGCATTTTGCTAGATCTAGCATATCTTTATATGCTTTGCATTCCAACTTGTACCTCTGTTTGTTGATATCCAAACCAGATTTCTACATTCTGCGTTCTGATCTCCGTTTGACGCACTTCGCTTCACGGAGTTCATTCGTGTACCATGGTGCCCGTGGTCTAATGGTGACCAGTTTAGTTGTTAACGGAGCATGTTGGTCAAGGATGTACTGCAATACATTATTGTATTGGTCAGCGAGATCGGAGACATTATCTTCCGGTGCGCAGACGAGCGGGGAATTCATTATATCTTCCACAAAACAATTTAGATCAATGTTACGAAGTTTGCGGTAAGAGGTTGTCCGCATTGGTTGTTTAGGATGTGATAAATCCACCAAGCTGATGACAGCCATATGGTCGGATGGTAGTCCTTGTTTGACAGTGGTTTGTTTTATTATGTTGTCGTTTTTCCGAGAGATTAGAAGGTCCAGTGTGTGCCCGCTAACGTGAGTGGGGCCTTGGACATGTTGATGAAGACAACTCGTGTCAAGCAGTTCATCAAATCGCTTGGTGTTGTTGTCTAAGAGGTCATCTGTGTGAATATTGAAATCACCAACTATCAGAAGGTTTTTGGTGCAAGAGACTGATTCAAGAAGTGATGAGAATTCAGTGATGAAAAAGTCAAAGGTAAGTTTGTTTTTGGTCGATGGTGGTGGTCTGTAAATTGCAATCAAGTTAATTACAGATGAATTGGAAGTGATCTTGATATCCATATGTTCGAAAGACCGGAAACTTGTTTAAACATTTGGTGTTATTTGGAGTCCACGGTGCAAAATGATGCATATTCCACCTCCGCGTCCACCTGTAGGGCGTGGCGCATGTGACACCACGAAATTTTGGAGGGTGTTACTCACGTCCGCGATAAAGTCACTTGCATCACCTTTCAACCAACTTTCGGTAATTACTAAAATGTCTATATTCAACAGCCAAAATAAAATCACAAACGTGAACAGTTTTATTTCTTAAAGAACGCGCATTCCACAGTCCAAAACAGATGGAACTTGAACTACGAGATTGTTCAGTATCCACAGAAACAGGTCCGCGAGGTTGACAGATGTGTTCAGTGGCGGCAGAGATAAGCTTGCTTCGTCGGCGACCAGCTTTCTTTCCTCTATGTTTTTTTCGAGTTGAGAATGCTCGGCATGTGATAAAGGCATTGATATTCAAACGATTTATAGTGTCAATTAGATGGAGTCAACGATGACTTTAAGTTTCCTGATAATCTGAGAAGTTGATCACGATCGTAGTAAATCATAAACGCTATAGATGAACTGACAGGTTGAATTAAAGTCAATGAACACCCGTTATGATAAGACGATTCGGTTCTGTGAAGTAAGCCGACTACTACAATCCTAGGCCTACCGTAGTTGACAAATCCGGCAAAGAATGTTGAATGAACCGTGGATACGGCTGACCGCGAAGGCTGACTGCACAGGAATGTGAGTAGAAAGGCAAACAAAACTGGCCTAGGAAAAACGGAGCATTAGTTTCGCTAGTAGACCAACGATGTTATCTTCACAATATACATACAACGGTCAGTAATAACCAGGAAAAGTTTGATGTGGCATTAAACACACAGATTTCAGTATACAGAAACTGTAATTTTACAGAAACTTGGAGAACAGATAATCAAACTTCTTTCAGAGCAAACATACTTTCTATGTATATTTTATATGCAAATGACAATAAATGTAAGTAATTTTCCACTGATGAATGAATGAATTTGTTGATGACGTAGTGTATTTCATTATCATTCCAGTTCTACAACTTACAGTATAACCCCTCCTTTGAGAAATCCCTAGTTAGGGGACATTCCTATTTAGGGGATTCCTTTCTGTGAAATGAATGACGGGCATTATTTTAACACTATGGTCAGCAACCTGTACGGCCAGCACCTAATCAAGTGGACACCCCTAAAAGGTCCGGACAGTTTATTGGGTACTGAATACTGTTGCATCCACTGAATACTGAACGGATAAAAAACTTGTGAAAACTTTCATACTGTACATATCTCAGGGACATACCCACCAGTACGTTTGGTAAGGTTTCAACCTGACCACTTTTTCACAGAAGCCTTTTACAACCCAGTGGCTTAAACAGGAATTGTTCCATTTTCTTGCGAAAACCGGACCACTTTATTTCTCGTGGCTACATCACTGTATCTAATTTAACAGACAATATTTTATTTGAACGTAAAGAACTTTAGTTCAGTAGCACTTTTAATGTGAAACAAAAAGTGTACAATTAATTGATATCAAACTTGAAAGTTTAATTGAAATTAATGTTATCGAAACCAAAAGATAAT
This sequence comes from Antedon mediterranea, assembly GCF_964355755.1. Taxonomy (NCBI): domain Eukaryota; kingdom Metazoa; phylum Echinodermata; class Crinoidea; order Comatulida; family Antedonidae; genus Antedon; species Antedon mediterranea. The sequence continues at coordinate 1,733,251 of NC_092678.1, forward strand.
AATGATTTTATGAGGATGATATATTCATTATTATTCAATTTCACTTCCCTTTGTTATATTTAATGATGATAGATTTATAAACTCTCTAATAACCACTTAAGGTAAAACACTGATTATAAAATAATCATAAATTATTAGTATGACCAATTAAGCATTGATCTTGGTATCTCCATCTGCTGTTACTAATTGCATAGTTATTTGTGTTGCTATAGAAATATTACCCACAATCAATCAGAATGCACCTTTGTAAAATTTCTGTTCAGATTATGTATAATGGTAAAATAGTATTAATTTCTGTTCAGATTATGTATAATGGTAAAATAGTATTAATTAGCGTCTACGTAATATACTGTAATTATATTCTAGTAGCTTTAGTTTTACAATTTAATTATTATTCATCGACGAAATTCAGATTAGGAGCTACAGTGCAGCTCATATGAACAGCGGTATGAACTTTGTAACTCTTTTCGATACCAAGTTTCTTTATCAGCTTTACCTCCCATCTGAAGGATGAGAGGAAAGAATCTTGCGTTGTGTTATAATCTGCATACCACAAATTATGCTAAGACAATCTACACTTTACAACCAAGGCAATCTACAGTAACAACAGGATGCTGAGCTAGCTCGCCTTGCCATGATAGGAACGTGCTTTGATCTTATGTCTGGCTGCGACAAATACTGTAGGTCAACGGTACTGTACTATGTATCATCATATTCTCCGTGGTGTCTGGAGGGCGTGGAAGTGATCATGTCACAGCCACAGATTGTTTGTTTGTTTGTTTTATCTTTATACTGGGTAACCTCTTCAGTCAAAGACTGATCTCCCAGAGGGCCCAGTTGGTGATCAGTGGCTGTGATGTACAGTACAGGACAGAATTATTGCAAAAATCCCAACGCATTCAACACGTTGTCGTTGCGTTGTGTTTGCGTTGCGTTGAACGGCTTTCAACGTTTAGTTGTTTATTCAACGAAAGTCATTATCAGCATGTCAAGTAAACAATTAGTTATTTCAACGCTAGCTGCTGCAGCACTAGACTGGCCGATTGCACGCCTGAACGATCAGTAACAACAACAGGCAAAATACCTATCGGCAGTCACTACCAGATATTTTAATATAAATAAAATATATATGAAGCTTAGATATATTTTTAAGTATTGAACGGACAGTTACCAAATAAAACACACAGTGATATTTCCCAGTGTTTAGTGAAGGAAAACATCGAATAATAAGGTCGATGCCAAGTCTAACAGTTAACACTGTACTGTAGGCCTTCCGGGGGAAAACACGATCTCACGTCGTAAAATCAAACAACGTGGAAATTACTGACATCAACACACGAGGCCGCCACCCTGGTTTCCTCAAGAAAAACACCACGTGTGTTATGACGTATTTAACGATCGTTAATGACGACGAAGTAATTAATTTTATTTAGGCCTACATTTTTTAGCTGTTCGAGATTCAAGAGATAAAGTTAAAATATTGTTTCTCTATTTTGGTTTTTATTTTATAATTGTCCCATTGTTTGTTGTAATGTAATTTGAAAGAACTAAAAAAATTGACGTGTCCGACACCCATGAACCAATTTAAATCTTTATAAATCAAACAACATTACATTTTTAAGTACAAAAAGCGTTTTGAATACGTTAACAATAGAGCGTGTTGAATGTGTTGAACCCGTTGACCGTTCATTGACGACGTTAAACAATTGAATCCCATAGCGTTGAACGCGTTGAAAACGTTGCGCGTTTTGAAAAGCATCACACTGTAAACTGATTAAAATGTTGGCTGTTCGCTCGCATATTCTCGCAACTCCCATCCCATTCATACCGTTTCAGGAGGAGGCCAATATAATTATATTAAGAAACAAAACAATAGTATGTTAAAGAGAAAACGCCTAAACCTCGCCTGTAATAATAGATTGTCTTGCATCAGAATAAAGTGGTTCTTTATTCTGAATTGTTTGGTTATTCAAATATTTGTGGGTTACACCTTGGCGTGAATAATATGGTATGGCACAGGTTTTGATTTTAAAGAAAACGCCTAACATTGCCTATTGTCATCAAATTGGTCATTCCTATTTCTTGGTTATTATATTTAACGCTTTTCTCTGCATGGGTTACGTTAGGCATCACAATAATTAATTTATAATATAATACATGATAATGATATATTTATGGATAATAATAAAACTAAACGATTTTTTCCCTTTTAATTACGCGTTATTTCATAATGAATGAACTCTTCACCTTTCGATCAGTTCGTCCCTCACGTCACGAAAAGCATGCGTGAAAAAGACGACGACCATGCTGGATCGTTATGTTGGTGGTGTATTGTTACCTTCCATGGCGGCGGGTGTAGGCTACGTTGTTTTTACGCTGTTTTTATAAATCGAGAAAAATGTAGTACAGTACTGCGAAGTTTTTAGTTTGGAAATAATTAATTACGATGTGACCTAGCCTCCAAGATTCACCGCCGCCTTAACTTTGGTATTTAATACTCCAGTTAATATAGGCACACAGTAATTAAGGACATGACCACTACTTTTAACTGCGATGGCAGACGCGGCTCATATACACACGGGGCCTACTCGTTAGTAGTAGGCCTAGCCTAGTGTAATATATTAAGCTAGGTTTCCGCGGAAAAATACACATTATGTTTGTTTTCTTAAATATTTGTAATACTGTATTTTATACTATTACTACTACTACTAATACACACTGGCAATCTGTAAATACCATACGAATCCGATTGTTCGTTATTTCAACGCAAACTCAACGCAACACATTGTGTTGGTTGAATAAACAGTTCAACGAACTCAACACTTTCAACGCCAATGGACAACGCAGTTTCAACGCTGTCAACACTTTAACAATGCGTTGAATGCGTTCAAAATCTGCAATAATTCTGTCCGGTACTGTACTAATACACCGGGGTAACCCCCTACTCATCTCGAAAGATGTACTAGGTTTTTTAAAGTGCACACGAGCAAGTTGTGTACACTGGACCTACGGTTTATAGTCCTTATCCGAGAAGACTCGTTCTACCACCAGAACCATGGAGTGAGTGAGCCTCGAACCCCTGCCGATGTTATGGCTACGTGATTACGGTTCCACTGTCTTAACCGCTCGGCCACTCACTTTGATCTCAGGAGCTCAGCATCCTGTTGTTAGATTGCCTTGGTATACAGAGGCACTATACATTATACATATGCTTTGATATACTGTAACATTCAAGATATAATTCTTATATGCAAGTACTACAATTATTGTTGTTTACAAAATGATGCCTAAATGGCTATAAATAATAATTCAATTCCAATCAGGTAAACAAAGATTATTTACCAAGTTATACATTACCTGGAACATTGTATGGGTAGGTTTTGAATTTATTTGTACATTGATAGGTGATTGTACTTTGAAATCGGAAAGAAATCAATATTGACAGATTAGGGGAGGCATATCTAATGAAATTTTGAAAACCTATTTCCCTCATGGATCCGCTCATGATAACTTTCAGTGGTATGGTTTGATCTTGTTGCACACTCTTAACTTTAGGCACTGGCCCTAAGCTTTTTTTCAGCTAAATAATAATTGCCCATACTAGCAGACCAAATACTACAACCGGGCACATACTTTAAGATAACTTATCTTAATAAAATGTTTTACTAGACTCTAGAGAGACTAGACTAGAGTTATCAATATTATTATGCTTATACTGTACCTGCTTCTTGATTGATACAATTCAAAACTATCATATACAGTATATATAATAGCAGTCTTACTATCTGTCAACAACTAAATTTTGTACCAAAGCTTATTAATTTGATATTTATTAGATTGAATTTGTATACAGTATTTGCAAATTTGAGGTAATTGTACTTTGAATTGGAAAGCTGAGACAAATATGTTGAAATGGAAATATGTATAAATGTTAATTCTATACTATAAATGATTAATTTGTCTGACACACAAGGCATAGTAGTAGTTATTAAATTCAATGTTCAATTGGAATATTTATTTTATAATCTAGCTGATTATTATCTGAAAATTAATGATACACTTTTTTCTAAAATAACTACCTGTAGAAATATTAATAATTAATATTTACTAATTAAGACACAGACAAAAAAGGTAGAGAGAGTTGATATATCCAGTATTAGCAATATGCAAATGCATTGAAAATATCACAAAAATGTCAATTTTAATTAGCTATTCAATGTGTATTATAAATCCTTCAACAATTAACGACCAAATCCAATTAACCTTGTCGTAATTAACCCAAATATGCAGATTACTGTTGTCATTTTGATAGACAATTATGTCCATCTTCAAAACAAAACTTAATGTCTTAAAAGGTTTTAATAATCCCTGATTGCATTATGAATCTGGTCATTTACATGCCAAAGCCTAGGTGTGGTAGAAAATGTAAAATCTGACAGCTGGGGTAGATTAGATATAGTGTAGTTTACTTCTGTAAATGCCATTGTTAATAGACCAGTAAAATAGGCCTTCGGGAATTAAAACTTGGTTTTGACACTCATTGTTAAGTGACTCTACAATCAACGCATTTTATTAATATTTGTTGCACAATTAACCTATGTAATGAAAGTTATAATTCCATCACATCAAAGATGATGAGATTAGTTGATGACTTGTGCTATGGATTTATTTCAGTTCCAGCAAAGATGCGTCATGCTCGTATGCTGTGTTGAAGAATTAGGCTGCTTGTAACCTTTTTTCAAATACTTGCGTCAAGAAACTGCTGTTTTTCCAAATCACAATTACAAATATTTCAGTAAATTATAGTACTACTGTATAAACCTAAGTTGAGGTTTCTTAAACATTGAAAAAAAAATTAATCAATCAAATTAAATTTAAAATAAATTTGAAGCAATGACGAATTGGTATTAGAATTAATTACATTATGTTACGTTCATACGTTCTGTTACGTTCATGCGTTGCATGAATGTCTTTGTAATGCGTCATACTGAGGTGGGAACCAAGCTATTCTAGCACTGTGCTATACAATACCTGTAGATTTGAGACAACATGAAACTAATACTACAGTACTATCTTGGTATTGGAATTAATTACATTATGTTATGTTTGTGTGTTTTGTTACGTTTATGTGTTCTGTTACGTTCATGCGTTGCATGAATGTCTTTGTATTGCGTCATACTGAGGTGGGAACCAAGCTATTCTAGCACTGTGCTATACAATACCTGTAGATTTGAGACAACATGAAACTAATACTACAGTACTATCTTGGTATTGGAATTAATTACATTATGTTATGTTTATGTGTTTTGTTACGTTTACGTTGCGTGAACGTCATTGCGTTGCCTGGTCAGAACCAAGCTTTATTCTAGCACTTGCGATACTATACCTGTAGCTTTAAGACAACATGTAACTAATACTACTATCTCGGTGATTGATACTGTCTCATTGCATTAAAAATTTAGAAGAAAACCCAAGTTCACCTTCTGAATATCTAATGCTATTCTGTCACTGTTATTAGATTTCAAGATTTGAGCCCACATGCAGCTTTTGTTTGTCTACCCAATACTTGTTTTACATGTGAAACAAGATTGTTATGTTTTATTTTACACCACAATATTTACATTTATTAAGTAACCATAGAATTCATTACAAAAGAGATATCGTTTATATTCTATGTACTGGTTGTGGTTACGAATAACTTATGATATTCATAAATTGATATGATGTACGTCATTATGTAACTCATAAATAATAGATAGAAATGAATTATGATTGAAAATGAAATATTATGCTAATATGTTCTTAGAAATTGCTAGGACTAGTATGTCGATGGGATTGGATTGATTAGAATGCGTCACAAAAAAGTAATATTTAACAACAAAAAGTAAAAAACAAACTGAACCTGGTTTGAACTTTGAGTGCGGATAACCAAAAACCGGAGATATTTTCAGTTATTAAACTAAACCAAGTCCAATAGTTACTTTTACTGACTACTGCCTGCCCAGTAAAACTAACCATGTAGCTAAAAATCCAAACGTGCGACTCCTGTTAAGTCAATCATTGTATTTAACATCACGGTTAAATTTTGGTAAAAGTATGCATGAAAATATCCAAATGTGAATGATGGTCAAATCAGATGATATTATAATGTCATCTGATTTGACCATCATTCACACTTGGCAATTGTGGTTAAAGTTACAGTACCGTTTTTTTAAGTCCAATGTGAACAAGGCTTTATACTATGTCTCTCTACTATTCCTGTAAGTTTACAATCAAATCTACTTCATACTACAGAAATTAGGAAACATGTCATGTCTTGAACGAGGATTTCTAATTCTTCAATATAAACATTCTTTCAATTATTGCCTCTGGATTTAAAGCGTATTATTAGTAACACAGCAATGTTTGATTGAAAATAAACTTTCACTGTCATTAAATTTGTGAATTCCTTTGAATCACATATTTTATCATCATAAATTCCTCTGCCTTCTTGACTCATAAAATTTATCTTTGTTCTTCACTATGTTCATTTAGGATGATTCAGGGAAAAGTAATCTATCAGCTAAAGGGTAATTAGAGACTTAGAAGAAGGGAATGAATCTACATCAAAAAGTTGAAAGTGTCAAAGCTTTAGGTTCATAAAGGTTTAAAGATGAACTCAATGTCCTCTTCTCTACTTTCCTTTCTTGTCCTTTCATCTTCTATTGTCTCACTCTTCCCTATTTTTCTTTCGCTATACTCCTTTTGTTCTTCTCTCTAATATTCTCCTTTCCTCTCCTTCTTTGTCCTTTCCTCTTCTTTCTATTATATCACTCTTCCCTATTTTTCTTCCTCTTTGCTTTAGTGTACTTTTATTTCTTTACTTTTACCTCGTACCACTTCTCCCTTTGTTCCACCTTGTTTTGTTCCCTTCTTTATTCTTCTTCACTTTGCTCTCTCCTCTCCTTCCCTTTGCTCTACTTATTCTCTCCTTCCCTTTACTTTGCTCTACCTATTCTTTCCATCTTCTAGTCTCCTTTCATTTCTTCTCCTTCCTCTTTTTCTTCCTTCTCTTACTTCCCTTTTCCTCACCACTCCTCTGTTTCTCTATTAGCCTCTCTTCCTCCACTTCTCCTTCTCTCTAAAGTGGAGTTGCTTGTTTATAGAGAGGGATTACAAATCAAGTGAGAGATTAATTTCTTGTCAATATCATAACTTCAAATTAAATTATTATACATTATGAAACATTTATAACATATGAATCAAAATTGTTGATGTACAGTACTACTTATTATGACATTGTTATCACCAGTTCCATGGTTTCCTTTTCAATCAGATCTATGTGAAAATAATATGTTCATAGTATGTTTTCACATTATCGTTGATATTTATAGATTATTTCTTAATAAGATCGGATAATGATTTGGTTTATATTACATTACATATACTGTATTCTCTTAGTATGAACTCTTACTAATGATAATAGCGTTTAATACTCTGTCAAAATAGATTGGCCTGGTTTATCGAGCCAGGTGCAGATATTTTACGAGACAGCCGAGTATTATAATTTCATGTTTTTAACAGTTATTAGAAGTGTTCCATCAAGCTTATGATTTTCATTAAAAAAAACTTTTGTGTAGGTGTTCTGACGACAATGTTTTAAATTGTATTCAAATCAATTTAGTCGATTGTTGATACTGTATATAAATTGTCCATAATAGGCAAATTCTGTAATTTATTATAGGCTAGAAGTCATCAAACATGTATCACAGTACAGAGAACCAAGGCATCATTTAATATGTGAAGGGTTTACTGTTGTTTTATGTTATTGTTGTTATGTTCACTGTAATGAAGTAATATAATAATATTCCTACATTTTACGTTATCTGGTTTATTTCATCACCTCCCCACCTTTTCCTTTCAGCTTTCTTGGAATCAAAGGGTCTATTGTTCTGAGAATATTCTTCTTCATTTTTAATTGGTTAGGTTACTTCACCTCATCACTTTTTATTGGTGAATTCTCAGATTCTGATTTGAAAAAGAAGCGGGTCAAAGGTAATTTAAATCAGTAGGAGAGTATGCTCAAACTTAGCTACAGTATGTTTAAAGATGACATGCTCTGTCAGAGTTAAGCTCTTCACTATCAAACTTTATGTGCCCATATATGGACATGATGATGTCATATCACTACCATAGTTGGGCACATCACTTCCATATTTAGGCACATCATACCTTTTTTGTCAAATTAGTTTAATAGTGTAGACAGAGCTTTAGTTTAGCTTTTTCTGTGTTTAAATGCAAAATCAATGCATCAGTTAAACATCTCTAGTGTTTGTAAACACAACGTTTGTTTTCTACTTCTTCCAAGCATGTTTAATACATCATTTGTCACCAAACTAATTTGATTAAAGACACAATAATCTCATCATTGATTGTCACAAGAATTAGTAATCACAAGTGTTATTTTCACAGCTGGTCACAGAGTAATTTTGTTGCAGAGCGATTATTTCGACAAATTGTTGCCGTAAGAATTGACAAATGTAAATACATTTAACAATGTGTGTTTTGAAGTATAGCACATCTAGATCAATTCCATCTTGATGGGTTTCTTTGTAATGTGAAATTGTTTTCTATGTTGATAACGATTCATGGCAAAATTTGTATGTAAATATACTTGATTGACATACAGTATTAAGATTTGTAATTTATTTAGCAATTCTGAGCATACTGTCATTTTTCATACTGTGTTCTAATGTTTCTTGTGTGCACAGTAGAGACCCCTATTAAGGAGACACCTTCAGGACCCAACAGTGTCCCTAAACAGGGTTGGCCGCAGTGCAAAAAAAAGTATTGCCGTTTTGTTTCAAAGGGAAGTTTCCCCTGTAATAGGAGTGTCCCTTAAATATTAGGATGTTCCAAAAAAATATATTTTGATCATAATTTAATATTTCAACTTTTTTTTAAAATTATAGGTTGAACATGACTATCATCTTGAGGCTCTCGCTGAACTACAGTCAAAGGTCAGACCCCTTCCAGGTTAGTACTGTATATATATTTATAACAATTGAATAAATCTGTGAAAATTCTCTTTAAAAACATTTACACAACTATGTAAGGTAAGTTCCTTGTTTGCTGTGTTTATATTGTATAGCATGTGTCATGTTTTATTTCGCATTCTAACCTTTGAACTATTTAATTTGCATAATGACCATATATGTCAATTGACTGCCATTAAAACTTGCAATGTATATTAATACATGTAATGCTGCATGTTTTCAATATATTTTATGATATAATAAAAGTTTAACATGGGTTTTGTAATTTCCTGTAGATCATCATTGTATTAGATTCTGAAGACTGCCATATTTTTAATTTTTTAAATCCATATTCATTTTTATAAATATTCAAGGATGAATATTATTATTCTTATTCACAAACACAAATTAATTTTGATTATAATTTAATACCTACATAAATACAGTATATTATTCAAAATGAAGACATAAACATATTTGCAAATTTTGTTTGCCAAAAAATATATTGTAAATGTAAAAAATATTCTAGTTCAGTTACTGCAGTAACTACATTGTTAAAGCAATAACATGTATGCTTTTAGTTTGTTTCTATGAGGCATTAAATAAACAGGTTAATGAGAATGCAGTTTTACTGCAGTAGTCTATTTCGTGCCTAGCTTACCTGAATAAACCGCTAATAGCCTTTCTCTTTGAAGATAATAACTCGAAAAGTAGAAATTTTCATTGAGCACTCCTCTTCAAAAATGGTATAGTCCATAAACTACTGCAGTAATTTATAATTTTAACATGGTCCTATTTTATTTTATATTTTGAATCAAATATTCATTCAGAAGATTTATTTCAAAAATATTTAAGTATCAAGCCACATGCAGGTAAATTAATTTGTAAACAATTAATTTTTGTGAAATAATTGGTAAAAAAGGGCTTCATTTCAGATTTAATAATTTATTAAATGTTGAAATTCTAATCTTCATTTCAAATTTAACTGTAACTAATTTATAACTAAATTTCAAAATAATTGTTAATTAAAAATTCATTTGTTGTTTATTTGCATGTTTTTTTTAAGTGCTGTAAATAACCCATTTGAAAAGATTCATTTAGGATCATACTGTATATTTGTTGTTGGGCCAATTATATTTCTCATATTTCCCTTTGCAAAAAAAGGATTGATTTTAGTATGACCACTTGCATCAGCAAAAGAAATTTGCTTAAAACATAAAAACAAAATGGCTACTCCTACTGTATGCCATTTTATGGAATATCCACTAGTACATTCCTCATGTTTTTAAACCATAATGAACCATGTCAAAATGATTATACTGCAGTTACTGTAGCTTTTTTGAGTAATCATACACAGTACAGTAGCTCATAAAATTTTAAATTGAAAAATAAGTATACATCATTGCAGTAAAAAAAGTAATTACTGCAGTAACTGCAGTAGAATAATTTAGAAATAATCCATAATGAATGTACAGTATCTGCATGATTTTTATTTTAAAATAAGTTTTGTGTTCTTTGCATTTTTTAAAAACTGCTCTTTTTTTTCTTTTAAATTTGTGTTTGTACATTCTCCATTCTTTGCATTAAATCATCCCTTCGCACGTTATCACTTCATCAGCTCATGTTCTTGGTCAGGCTTTGGGGATATCGGTACCATCAGAGGACCAGCCTCCAATTCTGCCTTATAAGCGTAAGTTTAATTAATGAGTTTAAAATCAATTTATATCATTTTTAACCGTATCGTAGTAAAAAATTTGAATTCCATATATATACATATAGTAGCTCTATTAAGAAATAACAATTGTTAAATTAGCAATAACATAAAACTAAAAAAATCAAATTTCATAGTAGATTACATTCATCATTAAATTAACTTCCTTGATCATTGATTAATGTCATGATACAGTGTAATTGTTAAACTACTTTGTGTCCGGAAGCTAAGTAAATTGGTCAGATGTTTTGCCCTACTCTGGTGTAATTGCACCATGTAGTGAACTGCGACTGTGAATTGCGAAAAAGTTCTAGGATGGGACTCGAACCCATGACCTCCAGGTCACTATCCTGGCGCCCATATAGTAGACCACCAAGCTAGTCTGGTCAAGATTCAAGCCCAAGGAAGCAGCCTGTACTGTACTATGTTACAATATACTAAATACACAATAAAACAAAATCAGAGTAGTGCAAAATATTTAACCAATGTCATAGAAATTTCAATACAATAATAAAATATACATACATAATTTATATTGAAATTTAGCATAATTATAATAATCCTTAATTAACTTTTGTGTAGCAAAAGATTAGTCTCCAATTAATATTTTCCTCGATAAATACTGTATTAATATTAATTAATTCCTTACTTGACTATAAATAATTTTACTGTATAATTTAACATAAAACGGTTTAACATTTCTTAACTCAATGTAAATAAAGATTTGTCCATCTTGTAGTCGATATAAAATTGTTTTAGCTTGACTACATTTACATTCCACTCTCCCCTACCACTTTGGCACATGTGCTCTCAGAATCTTCAGCACCTCCGACAACACCCCCTCTCCTACCAAAAGTTTCTTTATCTTTAAATTTACCGACGCCTTTTTTTTTATCACCTTTTCTTTAATTTCACCCATAATTTCTTTTAATTTATTTTTTATACACTAATTGCATTACATTTCTATTTGTTCTACCATTTATTTTGATTTAAAATTTCATTTAATAAAACCAAAATCTCTAAACAAAAGTTCAGCCAATGTTTGCTTCGTCTTTGTCATTTTGAAAGTCCAAACTAAACTCATATCACCATTAATGTTGTTGATTATGCTTTTTAATTATAGTCAGATAGATTTGATATTGTTGATTTCATTTATTTTCAATGGTTTTTATGTATTTTAATATGTTTGGGATTGAAACAAGCTTTAAATGTTATATTTTATTAATTATTTTTTCAATAAATTATTCAAAACTAAATTCATTTCAGGAATTGTATTTTATTATTGAATGCCAAATATTTTGTAACTTTTTTTTAGGTTACTTTACCATAAATTGCAATTATTATTTCATTATAAAAAAAATCATTTAATTTGAATGTTTAGTTATCATTTCATAATTTTCTTATTTTGCTTTTTTTTTTTTGCTGCACACATAATCAAAACCAGACCCCTTAAAGAAAAGCACCCGACTGGTGCAGAACGATAACGAAACAAGAAAAAGTAAATCAACACATCGTGCAAAAACTCCCCCTGCTGTTGCAGAGAAAAAGACACGCGGCCAATCGGTCAAAGAACAACGGTGCTACGATAACATTCCAGAGGCTGACTACGATGACGATACGCCAATTGGCAATGAGGAGACAGATTCAGACGTACCTGTAATGGCGGTACGGCCTACGGTACAAAAGGGTAAACACGTTCGTAGCTCAACATATAATGGCACCAGTTCCTTTACCGAGCAAAAAAGAAATGGTGTAGAATCTCCTGCTGCCAAAAATGTACCAAAACAAAACAATGCTAAACATTCTAGGCATAAGACTGTTGATGTTGCATATGACCATAACGCAAATCCGAAATCACCGATTGCGAAGACGCCAGATAAATTGCCATATCACCATCAGTGTAAGTCTTGTTGCCGTGCATGTTCACGCTTGATTGGTTTCTGGATCACTAATCTTTACGTGTTCTCAATCTTGGTGTTTGTTGTCTGCTAAAAGTCTCTTCTGGTGTAATCTTTTACTTGTGCATATAATATTTCTTTATTGATATAATTGTCCATTTTACCCTCTCCTTTAAATTGATGTGTTTCTCACATTTCATCAGTTTGGTTCCTGGTTTAATAATCTCATACTTTCGCACGATTCCGTGTTTGCTGTTTTCCATTTTTTACAACTCGTGATCATTTCCTCACAGTTTGGTTCCTGGTTTCTTATTTCCATAATTGTAAATTTGCTTTGTTTTCCGTTTTGCACAATTAATTTTTTTCTGTTTTGTATTTTATTGTTAATTTATTGTTTGGTTTCTGGTAACATTTCCCCTCAAATCTTAGTATGCTTTTTATTTTCTTAAAATTTATATTTTCTGCTATATTTGTTGTCAATTATTTGCTAAATAGTTCTTGCTTGTTCCATCTGCCTCGTTTTTTTTTTTCACCTCTGTACATGTTTTTGTTTGGTATGTGGAAGAATAGAAATTGCACTTGTGCATAATACAGTACAAACATTCTAAAAATATAATTTTGTATATGTCTTAACAAACTATATTATTATTAACTATAATATTTTTCTATATATACACTATTTTCAAAATATGCAAATGTTACATTCCATATTTAGTTATTTATTTTGTTATATTTTATATAAGTTATTCTTTGTTTTTTCTAGTATCTTGTTTTTGACATTTTTAGAGAGAAACCTTGTTGCAAAAATACCTCTTTATGATACCGATAATGGTATTGTAAATCCTCTATGTTTTATCTAATGCTACCATATTGGTCAAATAACTAAATTTCTGATATTGCTTTCAAAACGATTATTAGGCAACTTTAAAATGTAATGAAGCGAATACCAGAATGGTTATATAATGTATGTGCACTTCAGCTTTAATATAAGCGATATCAAGCTATAAAAGTTGATGATTATCAAAGAAATATTATATAAAAGCAAACTCTGAAAAGTGAGGGTTTTTTTTTCAGAGTTCTTCATTAGATCAAAGAGAAATATCTTTAAAATGTTCGTATTGCATAGCATCAAGCATGGCAACTTTTTGCAGAAGTTTTAATTCTACTGTTCGGCACCTATGATTAATAGTTTGTTTACGTTTACAGTAGTAAATGTTTCAATGATTTCTGTCACTGTATTTGCGTCTCAAGGTTAAACTTAGAAATAGAAAATCTAGTGCTTTTTCCTGTTACTTTATTGTGTATTTTGCTGTAGAAGAAAACACTACATAGTACAGACTTACATCTATGTCATTGGAATTGTGCCAATATCTTTGCACATTTACGATTATCCTATTAAGTTCAACGGACTCAGTATTAGCCGTCGTGATTAACGAATCATAACGCATTTAGTGTGTAGATACTTATGCTGGTGCCAAATTGTATATATTTAATGTGGTTATAGTCCTATGGGAATTGCCTATAGATGTGGGTGTATACGTAGTATATGTCATTAACGAATATGTGGCCTTGGGAACGCAAAACATTTCAAACTATTTGACACAACTGCAGCTTTTAATGAATGCTAATTTAAGTTAATGGTTTTGAAAACATTCTGTAACTTTCTACATTTTATTGTGATCTTATTTTAGTGAAATTTGCAACATTTTTTAGGCATATCAAAGTAAAATGAACGGGTATGAAATAAATGGTTCATTAACAATATCATCTTGCTTTTGTTAGTAGCCTTCGTTTGTTTATTTTTCTGTTTATCCTAGAGAATGGGTAAATGTTATTTCTAAACAGCTTACAGTAGAACCCCTCTTGTTCAGGGTACATCCCTATTAAGAGGACACTTGACAATATGTATGTTTACCACAACTACCAACTTCTATTGAGGCGACACCCTTATTAAAGGATCACTCGCGCAATGGTGTCCCCTTTAATAGATCTTCTACTGTAATATGTTTTAAAACTATAGCCAAATCTCTATTCAGGGAACAACCCTGTTATTTAGGAGACACATTATTGGGTCCATTATTAGGGTATCTTCTCTAATGATTTTCAAAATTAATTCAACAAAAAACAATATTTAACAAATTGGTAATCATTATTTTAACAGGTAATAGCATTACTAGGCAAAAGGAGAAGGAGGACGAGGAGGATGAAATTCCATCTTTTCTGAGTCGTAAGTTAAAGATGATGTTACCAAAAAAAAAAAAAAATGGTGGAGATGATTACTAACACCTTTTTTTATTGACTAAAGGCAGATTTGTTTACTAACAAATTTTCTTATCAACTATGGCGCAGATGTTGACTAATATTTTTTTATTAATTTAATGATATTGTTTATTTTTACAGCTAATGAGTTGGTGCATGAAAAAAATATTTTTGTGATTTATGATTGTTTTTTATTGTGCCATACTTTCTCGGATATAAATTTTGTTAATGCGTATTGATGGAGAGTTAAGTTTATTTTTTTATTCCATTTTAACTTTTAATAATCAACTTATGTTTGTTTTCTATCCTTAATAATTTCAACAATTTACAAATTATTGTGCTTTGTTTTCTAAAATTATTAAATCTTAATGCCAAATTAATAGAAACAAAAATAATAAATTTCATAATTAGTTTTCATATTTTTATCCACGTAGGAATTATGTCAAAATTGTTCTTTTGTATTTACTGCAGTAACTGAATTTTTTAGTTGAATAACGTATGATTTTATTTTATTTCAATGTAAAAGTCTTGAACTGAAAGTAAACAGTGTATATGATAAACGAAAACGAGCAAACCAAAATGTAGTTACTGCAGTAACTGAAAGTAAACAGTGTATGATAAACGAAAACGAGCAAACCAAAATGTAGTTACTGCAGTAACTGAAGTAGAATCATTTTGACATGATACTATATATTATTTCTCTTTACTACTAATCTTTTTTTATTAGTAAATCCATACTTGACATCAGTTCTTAGATTCAGTGTATTTGAAGGACCCATTTAATCTAAAGCTCTGTCTACACTATCAAATTAGTTAAGGTAGTAATATGCCCAAATATGGTAGTGATATGACATCATCATGTCCATTTTATGGGAACATCACATATCACATACAGTTTGATAATGTAGACAGAGCTTTACTTACTGTGTATGCCCTTCTTTACTGATCTGACTAACACTTTTTCATGATTTCCATTAAAAATACAATTTACACTGCGAAGTAATATAACATGCTGAAATATAGGATGCAATCACAATACATATTTTATGTTTACTTGGATGTTTACAGAATCAATTATTACAACAGAGTCGAGAGTGAATCATAGTCGTATAATGTTTATGCACGTTATTTGCGGACATTCTCAGTTTCATGTGTTTTGTACAGTGAAATATTCAATTTAGATTTTTGAAGGACGCGTAATAAATAATGTGTTTTATTTAATTTATTTCTAAATTAAATTTCTAAATTGTATGTGCTATTGCTACAAAGTTATAGAATTAATTT
Organism: Antedon mediterranea; assembly: GCF_964355755.1. Classification (NCBI taxonomy): domain Eukaryota; kingdom Metazoa; phylum Echinodermata; class Crinoidea; order Comatulida; family Antedonidae; genus Antedon; species Antedon mediterranea. The sequence continues at coordinate 1,749,417 of NC_092678.1, forward strand.
AGTAATTTAATATTTATATGTCTATTTTATTTAGAGAATAATATAATGATTGATGATATATGAATGATGAATCTTTTGTAATATTAACCAAAATGACACACATTTATGACTAGTTCTATATTTCCATATACATATTGCACCATGTATTAAGATCCTTCAATTGAAATTTTTATTGTTTTTCTTTCTGCCCTATCTGTCTACCAATGCGTAGATCTTAAGATTTTTTTTCCCAAAGCCTCAGGGCTTCAATTAAATTTGTATTTCTTGTTTTTTCTTTCTGCCTTATCTGTCTACCAGCATGTCAATCTAGAGAAATCTTTACTTTCATTTTTCATTGTACATTATTAATGAAGTTTTACTTTCTTATTTTTCATACTAAAATAATATTGAGCCTCAGGACTTCAATTGAAATTAAATTTCTTGTTTTTTATTTCTCTCTATCTGTGCATAGATCTAACAAATTCTTGATCCATTTTTTCACATTTATTTAACCTCGTCTTATTAGTCATTTAAAATGCTTGATATCGCAACAGATTGTTGAACTTAAAGTAACACAATCTCTAATAGCGTGAATCATTATTCGCTAGCAATAATTGATGGTATTTTAATAGTAATTAGCATACAATCAACCGTTACCGTGATCAAGCTTTTGTAGCACTGGCTCGACTTGATCCGCTTTTAAAAATCTATCATTCTGTCTCAATCTTTGGACGTTTAATTAGTATTTAATCTATAATTTGTCACTTTTGCTAGAGAGGATGAGTGATAAACTTACTCATTGCAACTTCTAATTTATTTTGGAAGAATGAAATTGGAATTATTATCAGGCTAGAATATCTTGCTTTGTATCTAGATTCGTGCCATAGACGAATCCAAGAGGATGACCCTGTTCCACCCTACTGAATTTTAATTTTTAGGTTCCGGGCCAGACTCTATGATGTTTGAAAATCTAGTATCCGTCACTCATATGTCAGAGGCTCTTTTGTTTTGCTTATCCAGCAAATAGAACACAGTGTTGTGATAGCATCTGCAACTACTCCAAATCTAGAAATCTGTATAATTGTAGTTTGTGTTACACAGGCAATAATCTTGTTCAAATTCACATTTTTATTGGTCCTTTAGAAGTTCAACGTTTATATAATTTAAAAAAGTAATTACTCTGTGATAGATTAATCATTTTTTTAATATGATAGAATTTAAATGTTCAGCTAGATTAATCTTTCATACCCTTTAGTAGATTTACTCATAAAATTCATCATTCTGTCTCATAATTTTTCAAAGTAATATGAACGAGTGAATACCTGTCAAGTATGTTATTGACCTTCGGGAGATTTTCTACAAAATGCCAGTCAAGTGATTGTAAATGCGTTTGAGTATTTCAAACCCATATTGTTTCTCTACTTTAATACTTATTAATGGAGAAGAGAGAGTTGTCGTTTTCTTTGTTCTCTCATCTATCATTCTCTAGTTGACATTTGTTATACTCAGTGGGGTAGATAGGATTTGTAGGATTTGTGAGTTGAGATAGGAGGTATACGTAGTGTGGGGAGTGCAATCATAGGAGGTACTCACTTAAGACCACAGCACCAACCATGGCTGATATGGGATGCATTTTAAAAAGGTATTTTGGCCCTTGGATAGGACTTTGTGCTAGGTTCAGTGTATGTGCTTAAAAAATTTAGGCTCTCCTCCACTAGGTGTAGGGATTACCCTCTGGCCTAACACTACCCTCGGACCTGTGCGTAGTTTTCAACACAGACCAGTCATAACTTGACCTTGGGGATTATCACATTTTCCAAGATTTATAAACAAATAATTGTTGTAAAAACAACAACTTGGAGGTACATGTAAGCACCCAAAGGTTGTGGGTTCAAATCGAATCAGAAAGCTTGATATTAAGGCATAATTTGTGTGTGTTGAAATAAATATGAAATGTAAATATTAATATAAAATAATTATGTCTTCGATAAGGAGACAGCTATAATTAAAAATCCTCAAACCGAGAATCTCCACTAATGTTACACAAGGCTGTCAGATGTTATACTGTTATTAATCGGACTATGTTGGAGTGCCACTTGTGTCAAGGTAGTTTGTATCTCCACTAATGTTACACCAGGCTGTCAGATATTATACTGTTATTAATCAGACTATGTTGGAGTGCCACTTGTGTCAAGGTAGTTTGTATCTCCACTAATGTTACACCAGGCTGTCAGATGTTATACTGTTATTAATCAGACTATGTTGGAGTGCCACTTGTGTCAAGGGAGTTTGTATTCAATTAGTAGATGTTAAATTAGTGATCTGTTAATGTAGGCCATTGTTAACTCATTCCCTACGTCAGTTTCAACAACATAATAGTGGTCTCACAAAGAAAATATTGATTACATACATTTTCTCTAATAAATTACATAACTGCTTAAGCTTATTCCCACTAGGACAAGTAAGTGACCAATGGCAATCAACAGCTCATTCAAGTCGTGTCTTGTCATTGGTCCTTATTCTTAATGTTGCATCCAAGTTCGAACTTACTTTATAATTCACTTTTAATATTTTTAAATTTTGACACAATGACACACATACTATAATTTTATATGAGATCATATATAAATATTGAAATATCTTTATCATTATGTGACAAGCTGAAGTAATATATTTTTATTTTAATATTTGTGCTGGTATTTTATATAATAATTTTTTTTTGACAGACAAAATTGAGCTCTATTAAAGCTCTGTCCTAAATTGTTATGCTAAAAAAAAACTTGAGAGTCGAGAATTAGCCCAGCTCTGTCTTCACTATCAAATTTGTTGTGACAAAAAAATGTGATGTGCCCAAAAACTGTTTTTAATACCTGTATGTATCTTTACCATGCAAACAATATTGCTTTTTTTTTGTTGCAGTTTTTGTTTGATAAATGGTAAAACCATTAGTATTATTAATGCTCTTAGAAAATATGGACAAATTTAATACATGTAGAGTGAATATTGATTGTGAATATTAGTATTTTATAATCTCGGAGATTTCTAGTATATTCCGACAGATTTTTTAGTAGTTGTATTTTGTAAACATTTTTTATTGATTACTAGGTCAACACAAATGTTTGTTAGTATCAGGTCACAGCTGTCATTAGCCCTAACCACAAAAGCGCTCTGAATATTTTTTTGGTCTCAAAGCATAAAGAATTCATGTTTTTAAAAAAACTATTAATAATGAAGTATTAAATATTTGTTTTGGTTTTCAACTTGTACTCCTTCATTGTATGCTGTATTATATCTTATAAACCACGATGATTGTTTGCATATAGGTTACTATGGTAACATAATCTGTATCCCTTTGAGTAGAGAATAGGTTCACCTGCCGAATGACATATTAATAGCGATGCTTGGTAATCATTTACATTTTACTTATCATTTTCTCTTAAGTAGAATTCAAATACTCTCTTTAGACTTACTTAAGTAGAATGTTGTTCACTATTTAGCAAACATGCATGAGAATTTTTACAATATTACTTTTTTCATTAACAATTTATACAGGATTATTGAAATTGTTGGTCTTTTTCTTAAAAAAGTTTTTTATATGCACATGCAGAATTCATCAGTTGAACTTGTAGAATATGAAGTACCCCCTCTATATTTTTTAATGATTAGACATTTACATCATTGACAGTAATTATTATAATGCCCTTACGTAAATTTATATATAGATATTAACATTTGTGATCTTGTTTTTGTTATAGCCTATCTAGGTTCTTGACAGTAATTCTGATTTTTTTGGCAGACATGGCGTGTCATATGTATACTTGAGCTTGGTTACAAAAACATACCAAAATATCCGCTAGTGGCACTACGTACAGTAAAAGAAAATAACTTGTGGTCTAAAGCCATAGATTAATTATGGGATAGTTGTTAATGTATTCGCATTGTAGTTTAAGTTGTGATTGGTAAATTATGCTTTAGAGTTGATTATGATTGGTTAAGTTTCTCAACATATTTCATTCATGTGACCATGTAATGATGTTCAAATATTCAATGCTGATACAGTGTCATTTTATTGTTTGGGGAATGTATTGTACTTTTAATTCTTTTTAATTATATATTTTAATATTATTTTCAGATATTCTGCCTGATATTGGTAACTGGTTCACTGACAAACTTTCTTATATGTAACACAATTATTACTTATTAGTAATTTTAGTATTACTATATGTTTCCACACATTCTGTTTCTGTCTCCTTCTTGCTGCCTTTCTCCTTTATATGTATGGGTTTTGTTTCATGTTACAACCATATCACCATTTTGTGTTTTGTAACTTCATTTCAGTTCCACCACCACAGGAACCCCCACCACCACCAGACTATGACCTCAATGGTGAAGATGAATTGAATGAGGATGGGGTACCATATCATCATCAGTGTACGTTATCATATCAAATTTCCTTCAAATCATTGTTGTCAACTTTCTTTTAGAACCTTCCTAAAATGCATTTACTATTTTAACCAATAATTCAAATATTGTTAAAAGTCACTGTCAAACTTGATTCTATGAACAGTTGGATAAAATATCTGACCAAACCAAACTCATCCCTTATCCCAAAGCTACTTAGTATTACAGTAGTAAATAAGTAAGTAATAATAGATTAAAATTGTCATCTATGTTTCTGGACATCTGAACAAATAAAATGAATAGATTATTATTATTATTATTATTATTATTATGATAATAATAAGTTATTATAAGTTGTATGCATCTGAGATTGTAATGTACTGTAATAAGATTGTCATTCCTTCAGTCATCCTTTCCACAGGGTTGGTCCCATAGCCTGTGACAACTCCCGCATCTATATTCAAGGCAGCAGATGCTATTTCTGTCACATGCTATTTGGGTAGAGATCAGTAAGATCTCTTCAGCCCGATTAGGGTAATATTTTACATTAAGTACAAAAATCAACTGCTTTAATTTCCAGAATATTCTTTATTAAAATGATTTTAGAAATACTGTATGTTTTATAATTCTAACAATAAGACTAAATAAAATTGGTGTTTGTTTGTAATTCTAGTAAATAAATCTGGTAGAGACAGTTCTTCGGACGAAGGTCAACCAACATCTCCTGTTCAGCGTGCTTTTCTTCCAGCTGACGATAACCCTGTACTGATACCGCCTAAACCTCTACCAAATCCAGTCAAAGGATCCAGAATGCATAAGGATCTTCACTTTGAATTAAAACATAGGTAGGTGTTTGAGATTAACCACCATTGATTTGTGACGACTGATGACCTAGCTAGGTCATCAGGTCAGTTGATGTGTCTTTGGTTGCAAGCCTGGACCCAGAAACCATCAAAACTGTGCGGCAAATCAAATCGAATGTCAATGTTTTGTTTTCACGACACACCACACTGCTATGCATCACTCAATCTATGCATTAAGGTGGAGAGCAAGGAAGCACGTTGTAATATCCCTGCGTGCCTACCATGAATTAGCATGACATACCTTGATTGCTGATTGTCTGTCGTCACTAATGAACACAATGTTGATTCTCAACTTGACTTTATTTTCTTTTTTGGAATCATAAGCTTTAATGTTACACTATGTTTTTTTTTCTTTTATTAGTGGTAGAGATGTACTAAAACCAGAGTTAACCAGGATTATGACGCAACGAAAACATCAAAAGTCTAAAGCTGAATTGGAAGAGGAAAAGAAAAACAAGAGAACAAGTCTAGAAATAAAATTACAAGAACGACAAGATAGGATAAAACAGGTATACATACAGTACCATTGATTTTGGCATGACTGGCGTTCCATGTCAATCAACACAATTATCTGTTTTGATAGACTTGTCTGTGCGATATTACTTGTTTTAAAAAAACTTGGTACAATATTAAATTAAATGTCTCCCAGTGTGCTGATCATGTAGAATAGTTGTACTGAATAGGAGGCAACCCAGGTGCATGTTATGTTCTATTAAATGTCTCCCAGTGTGCTGATCATGTAGAATAGTTGTACTGAATAGGAGGCAACCCAGGTGCATGTTATGTTCTATGACTTAAGCTCTGTCTACACTATCAAACTAGTTTGACAAAAAAAGTGTGATAACAAATATGGTAGTGATATGACGTCATCATGTCCAATTTTTGTCACATAACATGCACCTGGGTTGCCTCCTATTCAGTACAACTATTCTACATGATCAGCACACTGGGAGACATTTAATAGAACATAACATGCACCTGTTTTCCAAAGAATAAAGCCAGGAAGATTTATTATAGAAGAAATAAATCAAATACAATTTTTGTTGTCTTTTATAGGAAGATGAAAAAAAGAAAGTATCTGGAGAATCCATACCTGAAGAACCAGGTCAGGCAGAGTTGTACCGAATAAGGAAGTCTTTAAGGTCAAATGAAGCCACGAAAACATAACACTAATCTATCTTCTGTTTGATAAAGTTAGGGCCTGTTCAGACCTACAGAGTTATGCTTTTCTATGAGATGCAGTGTACAACATTATCAGATCCAGGAAAATATTATTGGAAGCCACCTCTTACAAGACTGAGCATAACTCCATAGATCTGAACATATCCTTAGTTAATTGATTTTCTAGGAGGAAATTGTTTTTTACACTAAAACCTGTGCACACTAAGTAAACTGAAAATTGGCTCCAATTTTGCAATCCACTTTACCCTTGGTTGATTAAATTATTCTTGTGAGATTATGAGATTTGCATCTAGTCTGTAAAGAGTAACAGAATTGCCATTTTGACAGCTAAAATTGTGATTTGGCATAAACTGTTTTGTGGTTTAAATTTTCAAACATTTTGGCAATGTAGAGAATAATTACAAGTTTAGCATCAATGGCCAATTTTGAGTTCATGACCAAATAGCTTGTTTGGATGTAGAGGGCACATGGATTTGCAAAACTGAGAACTGATAAGCAATGTGTAAGCAATCTCATTGGTTATTCAAAGATTTATTTAGTAAGAATACTTATTAAACAAAAAAATTAATGCATTTTGACCTAAATGTGGAGAGTTTTTTTTAAACTCTCTATTGGTACATAGTGTTACCACAATCAATCTGATTCGTTTGAGGTAGTAAAGTTGATTCAAATGACAAGACTAGAAGCAGTAAAAAGGACAGCACTTTTGGCAGATAAGAGTCTTGCCACTCAGAATATTAACTAAGTATGCACAAGCCTTTTAGTCTACTTCCACATTGTCTCTTTCTACATTTTGTAAATTTAATAATTTTATTAATACAGTTATGTTGCAGAATAGGCTAGGTGTGAAAGGATATGCAAGTGGCCCTGCTATGCTTAAATTTGAGGGTGAACCAATTTTCTAAATTCTCTACATAGTTCTCAGTGAACAACACTATTCCAGTATCCTTATTTGTTGTTGTTTATTTGAGAAGATGCTTTTCTTAACTAAATTATTTAATACTAATCATTTTGACCAATCTGTAACAAACTACAGTAATAGTTTAAACTAAAATGTTATGTTATAAATTTAATTAATATTTTAATCATTACATTGCTAGCTTTTTATATAATTATTGCATATATCTTTAGTTTAATTTATCTTATTTAAAGTTAATTGGTTTTTCTATTAAAATATGTATATATAATTATAATTTAAGAATATCTCCAGTTAGAAACTTTCAATATTTTGTTCATTATAAGATATTACACATTAATTGTATAATTAAGTTTGAAATGCATTCGAAATCCCCTATTCCATACAAAAATTAATTATTTACTATTCCATAAAAAAAAGACATTCCATCAATCTCGTTCAATGATACCAATACTGTAGGTGACCAATTTTTGAAAATTTCCAAAACACCAGAATGTGTTACTCCATGTGTTGTCATATGTTTATATTATAAATCTCCACAGATGACATTGTTTGTTTCAAGTATATTTTTTAAATTGCCTAAATAAATTTTTTAAATTAATTTTGAAGATTACTATTTCAGGATTTAACTGAAGATAAATGGAGTAAAAATCACATTCCAAGTTAGGCCTAGAAGTGAAATGAACAGCCTTTATTGTTCGTACTAAGATGCATGCAACCAGTCCTCAAGTCCTACCCCACAAGAACACTACAAACAGGCCAGTATATTACGCTGTTAGGGGTGGGGATAGCTTCATACTGTATATTGTTTAACCAGGTGGTATCCAAATCTATAACTTTCCCTCCATAAAAGCTATTTTACATACCTGAAAATTTGCTCACTTGAGGACATCTTCAATGTGCTCACTTGAGGGCATCTTCAATGTTGTTAGAGGTTCTCATAAAGAACCCATTCCACTCAATTACATTCTGAAGCTCTGTCTGCACTATCAAACGTTATGTGACAACAAAATTTGTACCCATATATGTACATGATATCACTACCATATTTGGGTATATCACTACCATATTTGGGCACATCACATTTTTTTGTAAAACTAGTTTGATAATGTAGGCAGAGCTTAATAATTATTTCTGCAAAAAGTCTTCCATAAGCCGTTGTCTTTGCCTTCTGTAACCATTACTGGTGTCAAAAGAAAAATCCAAACATAACTTCCAAATAATACAATTGGCTTTAAATAATGAAAAAAGCTTTCATTTGCATTTCTAACATAGGTAATTGAAGTTAAGTCAATATATAAATATGTTTGTTAATGATTTTTTATTCCAGAATTTAAAAATGAAAGTATTTCTTTCTCAAATTTGTTTTGTGTTGACAGGTGTCCATAAAATGTTTATATCACACAGGTATAATACATGTGTCCGGTAAACATGTGTGTCCGGTAAACATGTGTGTCCGGTAAACTCTGGTGTCTGGTAAACACAGGTGTCCGTAAAACACAGGTGTTGTATAATACATGTGTCCGATAAACCCAGGTGTCCGGTAAACACAGGTGTCCAGTAAACCCAGGTGTCCGATAAACACCGGTGTTTATATCACACGGGTATCATACATGTGTCCGGTAAACACAGGTGTCCGTAAAACACAGGTGTTACATTCATTTTGTTACACTTCAAATTTATTAATAATTGTAAAACTGCAAACAGAATTTTTTATAGAAATTAAATAAAACTTATAATAGTGCCTTTATAGGTAAGCGTCTATCATTCTTAGGATTTCTCTGCATCTTATATGTTAACATTCAATCAAGTAAATATAATTTGTTAACATAAGCTGTAGCTTTAGTAGAAATTATTCAAATTATAATAAGATGCAAATTAAATGCATGCTTGAATCGATCCATTCGAGTTGCTTAATGCTGGTTGCTGTGTTTCAGTTTCTACTATAAAAAAATTAATTTGGAAAAGTATTATTTTGGCAAGACATATTATTAGGTAATTCTTTTTCTCATTAAATAATTTTAACAATTATTTTGATTTGAACAACAGCAAAAAAAACGATCTTTCTGCAAATTACCGATCAAAGGTTATGTTCTGAAATTTTACAATTTTTCAATTCCAACTTTATGAGATTCAAAATTCGTCTTCTGCAAAACAGTAACTCTGATTGCTTTTGTGAAACAATGGAGGGTTACAGTCATCTGGATGTGCTCACATACAACAGCTTTTCCACATTTTTGCAAAAACGCAAGATTCTTAACTCTGGTTATTGATGTTTTTGTGAATTCATTTTCTCAAACACAATTAAACAAATTTATTATAGTTATAAGTTATAAATGTATTATTTTATGTTGGACTATAAATTAGTAGGTAATATAAGTTTTTGGGAAAGGGTGTAAATTACAATCAAAATGTAAGTAGGTATGCTTGGTATGACAACGGAAATGTTAATCAGTAATCGGTTAATAGTAATTTTTACTAAATTTAACCTGATTTGTTTATATAAAGTAGAACCTATTAAGGGGACACTTTTGGGACCCAACAGTGTCCTCTGAATATGAGTGTCCCAATTGAATGTTCTACTGTACTTTACAGAATTATACTAAGAATAAGTTTATTAAAAATATATTGTCATAATTTTCTCAGGAGCAGGATAGAAATATATATAAACATGATTTACGGGATGTATTATAACAGATCATATAATCCTCAAAATAATTATTTTTTGTATTTTTATTGTTATCGCTGTGGTCATCCAATGGACAATCGGACAAATAGCCACAGTAAATTTTATTTTTAATTGGTTAATGAAAAAACAGCATTATATGTTTTTAAAATGTTTTTATTGTATGATAAAATATTTCATTATGATTAGTTAGCTTGTAAATGGATAGAAAATGCTACTGGATTACGTAATCATTATTTTATATTGAAAAAAATAAAATTTCATTTAAACTAGCCATTACATGTATTGGTTATTTTGTATAAATATTATAAATAAATAATAAAAATTGTACATAACACTATACATCAAGTTTGTACATAGAATATATCAAGTTTTACTATTTATCAAGTTTGAGCATAACTATTTATGGAGTTTGAGCATAACTATTTATCGAGTTTGAGCATAACTATTTATCGAGTTTGAGCACAACTATTTATCGAGTTTGAGCACAACTATTTATCGAGTTTGAGCATAACTATTTATCGAGTTTGAACACAAATACTGTATACATCAAGTTTAAGCACAATTTTACATCGAGTTTGAGCACAACTATACTTTGAGTGTGAACATACCATACATCGAGTTTGAGCACAACTATACTTTGAGTGTAAACATACCATACATCGAGTTTCAACATACTATACATTAAGTTTGAGCACAACTATACATTGTTTTTATTTGATCATTTTGAATATAAAGACTAGCAGCTACTTTGATTGCATGTTGTCAAACACAAAGTCCTTTTTATATGTCACCAAATGTTCTATTACTGTACTTCATCAAATGAGAGCGCACCCCTCCCCCTCCCCCCCCCCCCCAAAAAAAAACCCAAAAACAAAAACCAAGACTCGACGGTCGCAAAAGCTTACGAAGATTAACAATGAGATCCTTCATATGTACACTCGAAAGATGTGACCATTGTAATATTTATGTCCGATTTGGCGTACCATAATTTTTTTGAAAACGCCCTCTGTTGATACAGATACCTTTTTAATGGGTATGGGGATTTCCAGAAGTTATTTTTACTAAGACTTGGTTTTTCCAGAGGAATAGGAATAGAAATTAATGCTTCTAATCTTACCAAAGATTGTGGTTAGTTGCTGTGGGTAGAGTGGGCAGTAGAGGAAAGAAGGTATGCCTACTTTTAATATGTATTATAAGTGAGTTTAGAGCTAGGCCATGAATTAAGTGATAAGTACACGTCATTCACAGAACTGCCAAGCTCAGTGTGTAGAAGAAGGCCTCTAAGTCTAATGCAGTAGCTATACTAATCATAATGACCTAGCCTTGCTAGTAGTAACCCGTAATTTTTCTGTAACTCTCTAGGTCATAGAATATAATGTATAGGTTGTTGTTATAGTCTACTTATCAACATAATAATAATAGACTAGCTAGGCCTATGTGCCACCCACCCCAGTGTAGTAGCTGTTCGACTGTTGTAGTAATAATAATACGGTTCTATATATTGGAACTTTCTTTAATATAACAACGGTCGTTTTCTGTAGGTAGGCATGTATCATTGAAAAAGAATATTGTAGGACAAGGAATTAAAATACCCTTTATAATATTTTTCAATCATAAAAAATGCATCCTCTATCATATTCATAGTTTTCAAAACACTCTTAAAAACCCATCTATTTTCTTTGTAATTTCTTTCTGTTTTTTCTCTCAGCGCTTTGAGATAATCTTTTGATTGTGTAAAGAAAGCGCTTTATAAATCGAACAACATTACATTACATTCATTATTTATTCATTGAATATTTTTACAGTTCTCTCAAGTACGTTGTCATCATTAGAGGATGTCTCGCTCCAAATTCCAAGCAGGTGACCTGGTTAAGGTGCGGCGCTGGGATCCAATTCCCTACAGTCATTGGGGTAAATTTTGAATATTTTTGTATATAGTTGAATAATACCTCCAACCTTGATATTAACAGGACTGAGAAAAGTACTGCCATTTATAAAGGTCAATTTACACAGACGAATGGTAAAGGTCATAAGGAATATAACACAGATTACATCATGGAAAGCACCTGGCATATATTGGTTATATGTCAAGGTCATATTGTTTATGCTTGCGTTTTTTTTTGTTATAACGCCCTCTATATGGTGATGTATTTAATTTATAATGCCCTCTATTGTCTGGCTATGCTTTCATAAATTCTCATGTTTCATTTTTCCATGTTTGTACCTCTAATATTTATTCCTTACTACACTTAAATGTGTAGATTCACAAAATTGCTTTTTTATTCAAAATATCTAGTGAGCTTATGCATAAAGTATTTTATTCACTTTGGTTTTTAGGAGTGTACATTGGTAATGGTGAGGTTATGCACTTATCTGGAGCAGAGTTTAATATCAAAGCAAAGGAGACAGCAAAGGTACATCGTGTGACATTTAAGGAGTTTGTGGGTGATGATGATAACGCAGAAGTGGAATGTATACCATGCCCTTCTGACGTCAGCCGGGAAGAAGTTGTAAGACTTGCGAAGAGTGCAGAGGGCGGTTTCTTTAGAAATAGACCGTACGATCTGTTTACTAACAACTGCGAGCATTTTGCTCGTTGGTGCCACGGTGAGGCAAGAAGCAAGCAGGTAGATAATGCTGTATGGTGGGGTACCGTTGGTGCTGCTGCTGTCGGTGGAGCCCTATTACTTGGATCTTTACTCTCATCTGATAAAGAAGACAAAAGAAAGAACAAATACTAGTCTATAGTGAACATTTCTATCATGCTCAATAAAACACAATTTTTTCCAATGAAATATACTGTATATTTAAATGTTTTCATTTTTTTAGTTTAAAGAAATGCTGTATAATTTGGAATACATGATATGCTTTATATTTTTATATTTTTGTGCAATTTCTTATGTGAAACGTAACCTTTAGTCTTGTATATCAAAATAAATAAATCCGGTTATTTTTGTCATATTTATATTTCTCAATGTTTCTTTATACTGTACTTTATTGTTTTCCACATTTGACCTTGATTCTCACATTTGGTAATGGTGAGGTTATGCACTTATCTGGAGCAGAGTTTAATATCAAAGCAAAGGAGACAGCAAAGGTACATCGTGTGACATTTAAGGAGTTTGTGGGTGATGATGATAACGCAGAAGTGGAATGTATACCATGCCCTTCTGACGTCAGCCGGGAAGAAGTTGTAAGACTTGCGAAGAGTGCAGAGGGCGGTTTCTTTAGAAATAGACCGTACGATCTGTTTACTAACAACTGCGAGCATTTTGCTCGTTGGTGCCACGGTGAGGCAAGAAGCAAGCAGGTAGATAATGCTGTATGGTGGGGTACCGTTGGTGCTGCTGCTGTCGGTGGAGCCCTATTACTTGGATCTTTACTCTCATCTGATAAAGAAGACAAAAGAAAGAACAAATACTAGTCTATAGTGAACATTTCTATCATGCTCAATAAAACACAATTTTTTCCAATGAAATATACTGTATATTTAAATGTTTTCATTTTTTTAGTTTAAAGAAATGCTGTATAATTTGGAATACATGATATGCTTTATATTTTTATATTTTTGTGCAATTTCTTATGTGAAACGTAACCTTTAGTCTTGTATATCAAAATAAATAAATCCGGTTATTTTTGTCATATTTATATTTCTCAATGTTTCTTTATACTGTACTTTATTGTTTTCCACATTTGACCTTGATTCTCACATTTGGTAATGGTGAGGTTATGCACTTATCTGGAGCAGAGTTTAATATCAAAGCAAAGGAGACAGCAAAGGTACATCGTGTGACATTTAAGGAGTTTGTGGGTGATGATGATAACGCAGAAGTTGAATGTATACCATGCCCTTCTGACGTCAGCCGGGAAGAAGTTGTAAGACTTGCGAAGAGTGCAGAGGGCGGTTTCTTTAGAAATAGACCGTACGATCTGTTTACTAACAACTGCGAGCATTTTGCTCGTTGGTGCCACGGTGAGGCAAGAAGCAAGCAGGTAGATAATGCTGTATGGTGGGGTACCGTTGGTGCTGCTGCTGTCGGTGGAGCCCTATTACTTGGATCTTTACTCTCATCTGATAAAGAAGACAAAAGAAAGAACAAATACTAGTCTATAGTGAACATTTCTATCATGCTCAATAAAACACAATTTTTTCCAATGAAATATACTGTATATTTAAATGTTTTCATTTTTTTAGTTTAAAGAAATGCTGTATAATTTGGAATACATGATATGCTTTATATTTTTATATTTTTGTGCAATTTCTTATGTGAAACGTAACCTTTAGTCTTGTATATCAAAATAAATAAATCCGGTTATTTTTGTCATATTTATATTTCTCAATGTTTCTTTATACTGTACTTTATTGTTTTCCACATTTGACCTTGATTCTCACATTTGACCCTGTTTCTCACATTTGACCCTGTTTCTCACATTTGACCTTGTTTCACACATTTGACCCTTTTCTACTGCACTATATAAAAAAATATTTTTTTAAATAAAAAAATATTGTTTTAGAAAGTATTTCAAATTAGCAGGTACTACTAAAAAATAGATACCAAGCCAATGGTGCCAGGGGAGGAGGGAGTGGTAGGGTGGGGAGGGGTGTGGTGGGTACAGTATCACTAGGAGGAGGAGTAAAAATAATATATTATATTCCATCTGTGATGGATCCGTATTAAAGAATGTTAACAAATTATTTTGTCGATCTGTTTTTTTTAAAACAAAGTTATAATGTGTCTGCCACTTCAGATTTTACATTGTAATGTTGAATAATATAAAACCATAGGCCTACACTTTTTTAAAACGTTTTTCTCTCATTTTTCACTGTGTTGATATCTATTTTGCTCTTTTTGAAAGCGCATTCAGTGGAACCGGACATTAAACGTAAAACAATGATAAACTAAACTAAATGCTGAAGTGAACAGTCGTAAAACACTGTTTCGAGAACTGGTGACCAGAAGATGACGTCACTGGCGCTGCAGGTCAACATTTTAAAGTTTGTTGGCGTTTCCAGACGCTTTTACCGTAGGCCTACACGAGGATGTAAAATATACAACCTCTCTTAAATAATATTTCCAAACTTTAAACCTTATACAGTATGTTTATTTACAACTCGAGGGAATAACAAGCATTGAATTATGTCGTTTTTTTCTGAAAGTTGACCAAAACAACAAACAAACCTGTCTGCATATTTTTACCCCGTTTACACTATCACCGCAACAGCGGTATGTCGTGTGTAAATGCCATTGCTTATTTTATGTTATTCATTAATCTATGAGATTACGTAATCAATGTTGTATCTGTTAGCAATATCAGTTTATGTAAATAGACCGGCGTACTTGGTTTTTCCAAAAAAATGTTTATATAGGCCTAGATGTTGTATATATCAAACAGTTCAGTACAGTAAGGTATAGTGAATCAAGGTAGACAGGTGTTGTAAATTAGTAAGTACATTGTTTTTCATTAACTCCCTGTATTTAGCCCAGAGATGTTAGGCATATCAAAAGTTCCAATAGGACTAAGGCATATAAATACACGTGACACCCTAACAAGGTGACGTGGGTCCAGTCATCAATGTAAAACTCTCAGTATGGTGCACTTTTAATTTAGGCTTGTGGACCTATAATACCGAAAGATTAACTAATACAACATAATTCACAAGCATATTGTAATATAAAATGTGTGACGTGTTTTCCCTCCAAAGATCTGCGACCATGGCTTTGCAGTTCTAGAGTAATGCACGCCGATAGCCTAATAAGTGATATTTTCTTCTTTTTTCAGTAGGGCCTACTACTATTGTGATATGTATCCTTACAATCTTCAAGCAGGCGACATTGTTACGGTAAAACGTACAAGTCCGTTTAGGCCTACTTACTACCACTACGGTAAATGCAATTAAATGCCATACATATAACATTAATATCTATTGTATAATGTCTAGTGAAAAGGCGGGCATTTGTATTCTTAAACATGTGGTTGATTGAATACAACCAGGGCTGAATTGACAAAATTGTTTTGTACTTATTTGAATTCCAGGAGTGTACATTGGTAACGGTGAGGTTATACACTTATCTGGAGCAGAGTTTAATATCAAGGCAAAGGAGACAGCAAAGGTACATCGTGTGACATTTAAGGAGTTTGTTGGTGATGATGATGATAACCCAGAAGTAGAATGTATACCATGTCCTTTTTTCGTCAACCGGCAAGAAGTTGTAAGACTTGCGAAAAGTGCAGAAGGAGATTTCTTTAGAAATCGCAAATACGATCTGTTCTTCAACAACTGCGAGCATTTCGCTCGTTGGTGCCACGGTGATTCTGAAAGTAAGCAGGTACAAAAAGTTGTAAAAGGGGCTATCGTTGGCGGTGCTGTTGCACTTGGTGTAGGCCTACTCATTCGAGAAGTAGTAAAAGAAATTAAAGAAGAGAAGAAACAAAGGCACTATCACTATTAATTTCTGTCATTGCTATTAAAGAAAGCATTATTACAATGTAAAACGTACAGCCGTTTTAGTGTGATTTTTATTCTTAAAACCGATGTCAGTCAAACGGTTCAAAATTGATAAACTGAAAATTCACGTATAATTACCGCTGAATAAAGTTTTGATGCTACAGAAAATCCCTGCTTTGGGACACTTCCACTCGAAATGAGAGGGAATATGCTTTAACCTTACGGCAAACTAGGCCTACTCAGGGGACACCTATTAAGGGACAGGAGCACTTTTGAGTGTGCCAAATGATTGATTCAACCCCTATTGGGGGTGAAAATATATACTATAATAACAAAAAATACTTATAATTATATTAATTTATATCGTTATTATTATTAATAGACCGTACATCAATTACCACTGGGGTTCTACACCTTCTTAGACTAGTCCTTTTGTTCCAGACCACTTCCTAATCAGATTCAATAAAAAATGGATTAGGTTGAGTTCAGTAATGGTGGGCAGTGATTGAAGAGTACTACCCTTACTTTGAATGCAGAAAGAAATGAATATAGACTGCCCCGCAATCTGTAGTCTGATATCTTTTACTGTATAAAACATTTCCTCATGAAAACAAAAATTGTTATAATGTACTTTGTTCAATGTATCATGTTTTTACATATTTATTTATGTTGTTATTTGGAGACAAGGAGAGACCAGATAGAAACATAGCCGCTAAGGATAGTGGCTAATTTGGCGGCCTCCACTTTAACTAATCTTAATTTACAAAAATGTTGCTTAACATATTTACTGGATTTTCCAGAATGTTGTCATGATTGTATGAAGGAAATTAGTATTTCCTCAGGGCTTTATGTATAAATAGGCCGGCCAGATTGGTTTTCCCCCAAACTCTCTCGTATAGGCTGCGGTAGATTGACTATACAGTAAGTACAATATATTCATTTTAAAATTCGATTAAGCGGTGATTTTAGCAAGATTAAAGTATTAATGTTATTCAGAAATTGTTTTTTTAATGGTCGCAGTAAGTCATATAAAAGCATTTTGAAAAATGACTTTAGTACAAAGAAGCAAATTTAAGAATGTCATAATAAATTAAAATATATAATAATTGTTTTTATTTAGTTTTATACATAAGGTTGTTTTTTTCATTTGCGTTGAATCTGAGTGATGTGAAGTCTTTTTAATGTTTGGTCTTATTCGACTCTTTATATCTTTTTATGTAATTCAATTGTTACCATTGAGCAACTAAAATGTTCACAAAATTACAAAGACCGTACGGTAAACGTCGATTTCCCATTGGATCTCCGAATCAACGAGCTTTACATAGTGTAAGCTTTAATCACGTTCTGCTTCTCGGAATTTCATACAACAAGGAATCACACAACATGACAATTTCCCTAGAAATAAAGTTAACATTTTCCGGTATTTTTTTTATTTTTTTTTTATTTACCCATAAATATAAAGTATAAATATTGTAACATATATAAAACAAGGGCTAAAAAATAGCTAAAACTAATCAAGTAGAGCCCCTAAACATTGAAAAATAGTTATATAAATAAATTCGGGCTACCTTTCTAAAAATTAATATACATAAAACATTTTTTTGTTAAACGTGTATAGGCATAACAATTCAACATAAATTGAATTGTCAGTTTTTTCACTCAACTTATCACACGTTTTAATTTGTAGTTTTATTCTGTTACACAATAATATTCACAATCTATGGATGTGTTTCATTCTTATGCGACATGTAGTTATCGTTTTATCTGTGTATTAAAAAAAAACAAATATAAGGTCTAAGTACAAGAACATTTTTTTTCTTCTGGTTTTGACCTTATTTGCGGTTTTATGCAACTCTCATTTTTATTTATCTTGACCGTATTGAAATAAACTGTGCTGTCGCGTAACGAAAGGAACTTACAGAAAACCTGTCATATATACATCGTACCTTCTAATTTTGAAATCTAACTCAACTAGATAAAAGTAAATTGGTTATTACAATGTCGTACAATCGCTCATGTCCATTTTTCATGATAATATGGTCGTTAGGCCTATATGTATTACGGTAACATTTTCACATGAAAGCAAAATCTTTTCGAGAGATCTTAAATGTTCTATTTTGCCATCACATAGTTTACTATGGGAATAAGATAACCTTGTTTTGACGACTTGTAATCCTCTTTCATAATTAAATGAACAGTAAAGAATTCACGGTAGCTTGGTTTCGATTCCGATAAAACTACTACTGAAAGTGCTAAAATGTGCTAAGGAAAAATTTATTTTTAGAATGGAGATGAAAGGCAATCCGATCTGATTCTTCCTAAAATAATCCTTATAAATTTAATCAAATCATTCTGTCAAAGTTGGTAATTTAACCATAGTTCTATATTTATATCGATAGTCATTGATTTGTTGTCTTGAGAATCCACATCTCTAATTACCTAATAATCAGACAAAAAAGTATAATGTGCGTACAAAGGCATAATGTTATAAAAAAAAAAGGTATCGATATATTTGGATTTCACAACTTCAACGGGTTTACCGTATTCATAGTCTTGGTTTTATGTTTTTAGAATTCCTTATAACGAATACGAACGACTTCAAATTTCATAAAGCAAGGTAAGAAAACCTATTTTTCAAAAGAAAATGGATTCTATAAATGATGATTGCATTCATTATGCGAGAAATTATTTAAAGATTTAAAGAGTATTGTCCATTGAAACACAAAAAATGAAGGTCAAAATATTCTAAATTTAAATTGGCCATTTCAAAGTAATATTAAAGTTATTAACTTTAAGTCGAAAATTTGAGCCAAAAACAACATGTTTACGTAATTAACAGGTAAATTAATTTTATTTTTTTAAATTTTATTTTGTCTGGAAAATCCTCGCGAGTGAAACCACGAGTATGCATTATGCATGATGCTAATTAGGATGGTTTACAACTCGTCACGATTGAGAAGGTGTTTTCATACAGATCGCGAGGAAGTTTTATGATTATGCATACAGAGTAGCCAAAAAAGCGTGTTGCATTATGAGATATGTTTTGATCGAAAACTTTGACTGGAAGTCAAAGTTTTTAACAAAGAAACGAAATAACCCACTTTTTTTCGAAATCTTTTTTTTTTTTTTTTTTTTTTGGAATTAGTCAAAGGGACAATAACATCTTTAACCAAGGGAATTTGCAAAAATAGTTTTTTTGGTCAGCTATAACCATACATATCTTTTGTGCGTTTTTTTTTCTCCAAGATCCAATAAGATATATATATAAATATGACTGTGGAGATAACATTGTTTACCTCCTTGATATACTGTAACTGGTAGTAAAACATGTGAATTACGGATTAACAAATATGGTATCGTTTCGCTCATGATCGTCGTTAAGACGTCATCATTTGCAAAGTAATGGGGCATTTTTCTAATTTCCCCGTAGGTGCCGACCGGTCATGGGCGACCTATATTGATTTTACTATATTATGTACATATTTTTGTTGTAAATGGTATCCACTTCTTCTTTTGGTACTAACTATTTAACATTGTAATTGTGAATGAATACAATTATAAGAATTTGCAACAGTGTTCCATTTAATTTGCAAATTCGTACAGTACTTTTCATAATGTTCTTTAGTCTTTCTTTGGTTTGAATTAATTAATACTGTAACATTTATATATAATTTTTAATAGGATGTTCACATGTGAAGCAGGTGACCTGATTGCGGTGTATCGTAATCACCGTTACCCTTACAGTCATTGGGGTAATTTTTTTATTTTTATAAATGTTTGTTGTGTTGGTAGATGTTGAGTGGTCGGTGCAACAATACCAATGATTCTGTTTCTTTAGGCCTACACTACGTCATTTTTGTCCTGCCATGACATTCTCTAAAAACGATATATTTTTGCCGCAAAACATTAACATTTTACTAAACAATTATATGTGGCCTTTCTGAAAGTATTGTTTCAAATAAAAAACAAGCATTATATATATTAAAACTACAGGAGTATACATTGGTAATGGTGAAGTTATGCACCTAACGGTGCCTGAAGAAAAAGTACACTGTGTAACATTGGATGAATTTGCAGGTAAAGATGTAAAAGAATGTGTACCATGCCCTCCTGATGTGAGCCGGAAAGAAGTTGTCTGGCATGCAAGATTAGTAGAAGGAAGAATGTTTAGAAATAAACCGTACGATGTGATGACGAACAACTGTGAACATTTTGCTCGTTGGTGCCACGATAAAGCAAGAAGCGAGCAGTCGGAAAATGTTCGATGGTGGGCTGCTGCTCTTGCCGCACTCACTAGGCTTTTTAATATTAGATCTTTCAGTAGAAATAAACAATAAGAAAAGATATTATATTAAATGCAATGTATTTTCTTGTTTGCTTTGTTTTACAATAATTTGCATATGTAGGCCATTTCAAATTCAAAACAAGGTTTAAACACTGTATACAATTTCTTTAATCTTCTGCAAAGAGCATTATTGTTCTTCATAATTATGTGGTGAGATAGGCCCAATTCACATACATAGCTCTAATAAAATATATATATATATTTAGAATATGTTTATAGACATTGACATTTTATGTGATTTCTTTTGATAAATATCAACATTTTAAAATTATTATCTATGTTTTTTCGACTAACTTTGATGGTGGTTGTTTCTACATCGAACGGTTTGCTGATGTGTTCAATACTATATTGGAAGACACCAATCATCTTCTTCATGGCGACATTATCGGCACCGTTATCGATAGACGTGGTAGGATGAGGACGGTAAATGAGTACTCATTCTACCCAGCTGAGATACGAAATTATAACAAACGATTTGTAAGATCTTTTTCCTTTATATTTAAGGCAAGCCAAGGTAATGAGCATTGTAATTTACATTAAATTTGATAACAGAAGGAATCAGTATTATGTACTGTAATTAAATCATTTATCAGCTATTCTTTATCGTTTGTCAATATTAGCTTAAAATAAACTTTCGGAATTCTGCTTAATCTCATCAAATAGAAGATAACAAAGCATGATTGCTATTGTGTCTCCATCTGTTTTGGTTTTCCATTTTGAAACAAAAAATACTACAAACAAAAATACCCCACAAATAGATTATATAGGCATTATGTATTTAATCTGTGATGTATGTATAAGGCCTATTATGTCTACATAATTTGGCATCAAGAAAAAACAAGACCTTTTTCGTCACTAAAGAATACTACTGAATTAGTTCCACGTAATTAATATTTATATGCTAGTACGATTTATCACGATTTCTTGTACTTTGTAAAAACAGTATTTGGTTACCAACAGTAGTACCGTTTAATATTAATTTTCCAAAGCGGAGTTTATGTAAATATTTATACTTGTATAAAAATGTCCTCTCATGAAACGAGATGCAACACTATAAAAATGTTGAAATGTATAAATATCTCGATGCTTCGCACCGAAACTGAATTGGAGTATAAAGTTTAAAACGCATTCAATACTTTTAGCTCCTGTTTTATCATTATAGTTTTTGAAGCAAGGTAGGTTGGAAATTCGTAACATAATTCGTAATGTAATTTGAATTGTAGACTTAGTAAGATTAAAGTTAGGCCGAAATTTTGGAATATGGCCTAGCTGGTGACGTTGTTAAATTTATATTTGATTTTCTTCCAGACTGTACGGTAGTTGCATTGCCATTTTGTTAAGACATGTCTTATGTTAAAGCTGGAGACCTGGTCATTGTCAACCGTACGTTGTACGACCACTGGGGTAAGTATTTGATTTGATTTTCAACATTGAATTAAAAATATCTGAATGCAAATAAAATAAAAAATTAATAAACAAAAAAACGTCATGTTTCATAAAAATATGCATTTTTATTCAAGGGTAAAATCCTTACAAAAGAGAAAAAAATGTATCGTGTCGTATCGTGACTAAAGTCCTAAGGTGCTATTGTTAATAATTTGGATTTTAGCTGTGTACATTGGTAATGGTGATGTCATACATCTGTCTGGAGCAGAGTTCAATATCAAAGCAAAAGAGACAGCATACGTACATCGTGTGACATTTGAAGATTTCGTGCGTGACGATGACGCAGAAGTGGAATGTATACCATGCCCTCCTGACGTCAGCCGGAAAGAAGTTGTAAGACGTGCTAAAAGTGAGGAAGGACATTTCTTCAGAAATCGAAAATACAGTCTTGTTTTCAACAACTGCGAGCATTTTGCTCGCTGGTGTCACGGTAGAGCAGAGAGTAAGCAGGTACAAAATGTTCGTCCTTTGCGTCCAGTTGTTGATCACAGTGTCCGTGGAGTAGGCCTGCTACTTGGAGAAGAAGTATTTGAAAATGTGAAAGCAGGCGCAGATAACATGCTATATAACACCATTGAAATCATTGATGATATTGTTGTGAATAATCCGCTTTTTCGAATGTTAAGATTTTAAAACCATGTATTCTTAGTAAAACGTTTTACTTTAAGGAAACTAAATTAACTACTGTAATTAATCTTTCTGAAAATGTTTTTTTAAATATTTTTTTAGCCTATAGCCTAATAATGAATGATTTTAAAAAATAGGTTATTTTACTCTATAATTATCGTATTCACGGTAGCAACTTCGAAAAGGCCTATATTCATTTTATTTGCATAAATATACTGAATGCGCGAGAAATACATATATCCATAGGCTTGTATTTTTAGTAAAAATATATATATATATTGCTATTATGATAATATTTTTATTGCTACATTGTGTTCGTCGAGTTTGCTTGCGCGTCGGACGTACGTAACATACTGAATTAAAATATCCAATATTACTGCTGTTTTTATCCTTTTGGCGTTCCATATTTGGATGACGCGTGACAAAAACGTATGAGAAGAAGAGGGCAGTATTGCTTCAAAGATGGCGGCCCCCATAAGAAAGGTTTTGTCGTTATCCAGTACTCTCCATAAAACACATTTTAAACATGCTTATGGGTCTGGGTTTAAAACACGTTATATATTTCGGTCAAATTTGCAATGTAGGAGCGCTTCAACGTCAGCAAATGAACTAAATGTTAAATATTTAGAGGCAGAACATGAAGGTATGTAGCCTAGCTAGCTAGCTAGCTAGGCCCCTGCCCTGCTGAGCTGGGCCCTACTAGCCTATTGTTCCTTTCCTGTTGTTGATAGGAGGTGTAGGCCTACCTAGAGGCTAGAATAGGCCTTGCCCTTCGCTATAGGCTAGGCCTAGGTCTGCCTCACACAGGGTTTTCATATACTGAAGGTTTCGGGCTAGCCTATGTCGCCTTTGTTGTGTTGTATGTAGATATCTGTTTCTTTTAAGTGGCAACTTTCGTTGCTGTTGGTTTTAATAAAATAAAGTAAAATAGTGATATTTATTAAATAAAATTGTGCAGCTGTTGTGACACCTTGCACAATTTTGAATTAAAATAAAATATTGATTCAGTGAAATTTGAAACAGCACACTTAGGAATTACTTTCAATATTTGATAAATCCAAAAATGATAATTATAACCCTGCTATTTAGTGCTTTTTATATTATTCCTGGCCCTACATACTATAGCAAAATGATCGAAAATTTACTGGGAAGGTTTTAAACTACATTTCTAAACATTCCTGTAGTTTACTGTAGGCCTTTAAAGTACATTAAATTCTAGTACAGTACTATACACAAAGTTATCCAATTATTGTTCTTCTCCATAGCTATTATTAATTCCTTGTTCTGTTATTTTGCCATTAGGTATAGTTGTATTTGGCATCAATAGACCAGCTGCCAAGAATGCTGTCAACAGAAGTGTTCTTACATTGGTGAGTTTTCTATTAGAAATGTACTAGTTTTCACTAAATATTTGTCAGCATAATAGAGTCGTTTAACGATTTCTGTAATTGTTTTTTGTTTCTTTAATAATAAAAAGAGTTTAGGATAAGAATAAGAATGTCCAGCTTCAGTATATTGAGTATTGTTATACTACTAGACAACTACTGTAGTCTGGCCACTACTATGTACTATATATTGTCCAGATAACTACTGTATATTGACCGGATAACTGCTGAATATTGACCAGATAACTGCTGTATGTTGACCAGATAACTACTGTATATTGACCAGATAACTACTGTATATTGACCAGATAACTACTGTATATTGACCAGATAACTACTGTATATTGACCAGATGACTACTGTATATTGACCAGATAACTACTGTATATTGACCGGATAATTACTGTATATTGACCAGATAACTTCTGTATATTGACCAGATGACTACTGTATATTGACCAGATAACTACTATATATGGACCAGATACCTACTGTATATTGACCAGATAACTACTGTATATTGACCAGATAACTACTGTATATTGACCAGATAACTACTGTATATTGACCAGATACCTACTGTATATTGACCAGATAACTACTGTATATTGACCAGATAACTACTGTATATTGACCAGATACCTACTGTATATTGACCAAAGTATTGTATATTGACCAGATAACTACTGTATATTTATCAAACTACTGTAAATTTGGCAATTGTTATTAACTGAACTTTCCAAACTCCTGTGTATCTTGATTTTAGCTTATAGAAATGCATACATTTAATATAATAGAACAAATTGATTTTTCTTTCAGTTTGAAGAAGCAGTAGAGGCAGTTCGTTACGATAAGAATGTTCGTTCAGTAATCATAAAAAGCGAGGTTCCGGGAATATTCTCTGCAGGTAAGTGCCCTATTTTCTATTAGTTACTGATACTGTACAAAATGATACAAATCTTGCTGAAAAATGTAAAAATATATCTCTTCTCATATTTGTAGGAGCCGATTTAAAAGAAAGAGTAACACTGAGTCCAAAAGAAGTAGCATCATTCGTTGACAGACTTAGAAAATTTACGATGGACATCACTAACCTGCCTATGCCTGTCATTGCAGCCTTAGATGGGACAGCAGTAGGAGGCGGCCTAGAGTTTGCCCTGGCCTGCGATATGAGGACAGCAAGTGAGTTATTGTGTACAGTATGGATCAAAACACTCTAATACTTGCTTTTCAACCTTAAAATACTTAAATAGAACTAAATTACACAACAAAAGTGGCGTTTTATCTCAAATCAATCAACAAGAACATATTTTCTTTAATAAAATTAATTAATACCCAAGAGGTTTATTTCATTGAGAACTTTGTACCATTTTATTGTTTTATGATGTCTGTTTTTTTTTTGCTTGAATTTAGCTACAACAACACAAATGGGTTTAGTTGAAACAAGGCTTGCAATTATTCCTGGTGGTGGTAAGTGTTTTTTTTTTTTATAAATTAAACATTTTTATCTTCAAGCACCAGACAAGAAAAGATTTTTAATAAGAGCATAGCATTTACATTGTATTGTATAAACAACTAGAAGATGTCCATTTTAGGTACCGTGTACAAAAATGAAATTAGAGGGAGCTATTACAATTTTATAACTTTTTTCATAGTTTAAACGCATGTTTATTTAATTTAAAAATCTTAATGTGAGCCCTATCACAAATTATTTACATAAAAAACTTGACTTTAAAAAAAAAATTTTGTTACTGTTTAGGTGGAACTCAAAGGTTGGCTAGACTTGTAGGCCCATCTGTTGCTAAAGAACTGATCTTTACTGCTCGTGTTTTTAACGGGGAGAAAGCTGCTGAATTGGGCATTGTGAACCATGTTGTAGAACAAGATGATAGCAATGAGGCGGCCTACAAGAGAGCTTTGGATTTAGCAAAGGAGATCATACCACAGGTGACTTTCTTTCTATCCTAAACAGACATTTTCAGTTTTAGGATCTAAAATGCATTTTTTTTTTATAAATTACTTACACATTTTATACATTATTTAATTTGTTTTATTTGTTTTATTTTTTCAGGGACCAATTGCTGTACAGATGGCTAAACAGGCAATTAACAAGGGTATGGACGTAAGTATAGACATATAGTATAATACTGTAGAACCTCTATTAAGGGGACACTCTCAGGACCAAACAAAGTGTCTCCTTAATGAAGGTGTCCCCTCAATAGAAGTTAATTTTGGCCCTTATATGTTTCACAAGAAAGTGTCCCATTTATAGTGTGGACTATAGCCATGTATATATAGGATGCTTGAGTTAAGTCAAGTTAATTCATTACGTACAGTTAGGACGCCCTCTATTCCTCGACACAGTTTTGGTTTCTAGATCCAGGTAACAACCGACAATACATCTATGAATTTATCCTAAGTTGTCCTAGGTTGCAAATTGAAAGCTATAAACTATAAAATTACAGTTCTTGTTGTTTTTTATTACTGAGTTTTAATTAATATGCTTTACATACATAGGAAAATCAATTAATAATAATAAGTATTAAATTCAACATACATACACATTTAACAGACACACACACACATAGCAAAACAGAACTTGGCACAATTAATCTTTATGAACGATGTAGTAATATTATTGTCTTGTTTTTGACAGGTGGACCTTACAAGTGCATTAGCTTATGAGGGCGCTTATTATGCCCAGGTACGTGTTTTCTTTCTTATATTTTTATAAAAAGTGCATATAGATTTAACTGTGATATCTCTGAAGAATAGAAATCAATAAAGATTGATTAATTGAAATCTATATAAAAATCCAAGACAAATTATTGAAAAACACAACAATGCTGTATGAAAATGACTGGATGTCAAATGATCAAAATCAAAAAGCTAAATTAAAATGCAATAATTGTGGCCACCAATTACTACTGCCCTCATGTGAAACAGCAGGATAAGTTTATTTTATCATTGTACCTTTGTACTGTCCTTGTTTTGAGACAAATAAATGAAATATATGAAAACTCTAGTTGTACAAGTTGTACTTCTGTGCCTTCAAATTTAGTAACCATCTGTAGTGACATTATTTATGTCTAATTGAGGTACACATAGTTACGCAGTCATGGTTGAAAGTTGACGCAATAACTACACGATGCAAGTTGCGACAAAAAATTCTTGTAATCACGTTTGATTTTATTTCAGGTGATTCCGACAAAGGATAGAATTGAAGCGTTGAATGCATTTAAGGAAAAAAGAAAACCGCAATTTAAAGGAGAATAGATTTTTTTTAAGAGTTGGGGAAAAAAAAAAGCATGCGACTTATAATATTTTAAGAGAGCAAAAGCATTATTGAAAAAAAAATTTTATCATGATGGAATTTTGATTCAAATTAACTGATAAATTTCTGTTGAGCACAAAGGTTTCTAAATCAAATACGCCAGATGATAAGAAACTTAAAAAAACAGAGCCGTAGCCACCAGTACGGTTGGTAAGGTTTCAACCTGACCACTTTTCACGGAGGCCTTTTACAACCCAGTGGCTTGAGCAGAGATTATTCACTTTTCTTATGAAAACCGCCCCACTTTATTTCTTGTGGCTACATCACTGAAAAGCTTTTGGGAAGTCTATAATGCTAGGTCAATATCCTTATCGAATGCATGATGAATAAAGAAAACATTATCAACGATTCTTTGTCTTGTTATCAAAAATAATTGGTTGATTCAACCCATTATGTTGTGATTGTGTAAACATTAAACCAGATAAATATAACTGAGACTAAATTAGTGTTATGAATTATTGATTTTTTAATGCTAATAGGTTGTATTTTGAATACAGATACAGTACAACAATCGTAGGATCGTAGCTGGGTTGTAGTGGTGCTTTAGCTGGGTTGTAGTTTCACTGTAGCTGGGTTGTAGTGGCGCTTTAGCTGGGTTGTAGTTTCACTGTAGCTGGGTTGTAGTGGCGCTTTAGCTGGGTTGTAGTGGCGCTTTAGCTGGGTTGTAGTTTCACTGTAGCTGGGTTTTAGTGGTGCTTTAGCTGGGTTGTAGTTTCACTGTAGCTGGGTTGTAGTGGCGCTTTAGCTGGGTTGTAGTTTCACTGTAGCTGGTTTGTAGTGGCGCTTTAGCTGGGTTGTAGTGGCATTGTAGCTAGGTTGTAGTTTCACTGTAGCTGGCTTGTAGTTTCACTGTAGCTGGCTTGTAGTTTCACTGTAGCTGGGTTGTAGTGGCTCTGTAGCTGGGTGGTAGTGGCAGTATAACTTGTTTGTAGGCCCTGTAATCTAGCTCTAGTCGCACTATACTAAGAATATTCCGAGGACAAACAGATTAAACGTGTTTTATCAGTTCTCTTGTATTGATTGTTTAATGTGCCACACAGAGGAATAATTTTCTATGGAGATAAGTTGTCACTAGGGGGTAGAACCATAGAATTAAGATAAAAGTTATTTAGGGGATTCCCCCAAACATGATGAACTTATCTACATGTAGATAAGCCCTATTCATACATTCTGCGTTTAATGTTTTTTACGGTCTATTTACTTCGTTCATGAAAAAATCGTTAATCAATATAAAAGCAGGCCTAATATAAAAACCCTTTTATTTACGTGGCCCTTTATATATACGGTCCTATATTTTCGTTTGCATGTATAGCAGCCTAGTTCTATGTCGGGCTTTAATCTCTTTATTTATGTGGCCCTTTATTTCTACGGTCCTATATGTTCGTTTGCATGTATGGCAGTTTAGTTCTGTGTCGGGCTTTAATCTCTTTATTTATGTGGCCCTTTATTTCTACGGTCCTATATGTTCGTTTGCATGTATGGCAGTTTAGTTCTGTGTCGGGCTTTAATCTCTTTATTTATGTGGCCCTTTATTTCTACGGTCCTATATGTTCGTTTGCATGTATGGCAGTTTAGTTCTGTGTCGGGCTTTAATCTCTTTAGACTTTATTTATGTGGCCCTTTATTTCTACGGTCCTATATGTTCGTTTGCATGTATGGCAGTTTAGTTCTGTGTCGGGCTTTAAGCTCTTTAATTGTGTGGCCCTTTATTTCTACGGTCCTATATGTTCGTTTGCATGTATGGCAGTTTAGTTCTGTGTCGGGCTTTAAGCTCTTTATTTATGTGGCCCTTTATTTCTACGGTCCTATATGTTCGTTTGCATGTATGGCAGTTTAGTTCTGTGTTGGGCTTTAAGCTCTTTAATTGTGTGGCCCTTTATTTCTACGGTCCTATATGTTCGTTTGCATGTATGGCAGTTTAGTTCTGTGTCGGGCTTTAAGCTCTTTATTTATGTGGCCCTTTATTTCTACGGTCCTATATGTTCGTTTGCATGTATGGCAGTTTAGTTCTGTGTCGGGCTTTAAGCTCTTTAATTGTGTGGCCCTTTATTTCTACGGTCCTATATGTTCGTTTGCATGTATGGCAGTTTAGTTCTGTGTCGGGCTTTAAGCTCTTTATTTATGTGGCCCTTTATTTCTACGGTCCTATATGTTCGTTTGCATGTATGGCAGTTTAGTTCTGTGTCGGGCTTTAAGCTCTTTAATTGTGTGGCCCTTTATTTCTACGGTCCTATATGTTCGTTTGCATGTATGGCAGTTTAGTTCTGTGTCGGGCTTTAAGCTCTTTAATTGTGTGGCCCTTTATTTCTACGGTCCTATATGTTCGTTTGCATGTATGGCAGTTTAGTTCTGTGTCGGGCTTTAAGCTCTTTATTTATGTGGCCCTTTATTTCTACGGTCCTATATGTTCGTTTGCATGTATGGCAGTTTAGTTCTGTGTCGGGCTTTAAGCTCTTTAATTGTGTGGTCCTTTATTTCTTCGGTACTATATTTTCATTTGAATTTATTGCAGTTTAGTTCCTGCTGTACATGCGCTCTTGTCAATTTAGTGGCTTTCATGATTGTCGCGAATATTAATTGCGAACGAAATAAATTGTCTTTTACATTAATATCTTAAGTACCCGTGACACCGGCCGACATATTCGTATGCACGAAACTCCTGTAGTAATTGTTTATAAAGTATTACTTGAGAGACATGGCTTTACACAACAAAAGATGCTCGTCTATGTTTACATTGTGCGTGTTCCATTCTTCTAGTAAACAATGCATGTCATGACAAGACAGAATTGTTTTCATCGGTCCGGCGAACCCTTCTCTCTCGGTTTTCACTTGACCCGTCGTAGGAACTAACGTACGGGAAAAATCACTCGCGGTTTGTGTACGTTTTCACGCATCGATGAGCGGCCTTACCGAAGAGTCGATTAAAGGCCGAAACGAACCGATGGAGGATCTAACGTACGGGGAAAAACGCGACCCGTCGTCGATATTCGTTTGTTTTTAGCGTACTCAGAACTACTCTCAGTGACTGTTATAGTCGTTTAAGCTTGGTTCCCACTAGGATGTAACGCAATGCAATGGTTTGACCAATCTCAAGCGATGGATTATTCAAACAGTGACGCGTGATTGGTCAACTCGCTTGCGTTGCTTCTACTTCATTGTGTTGCGTCCTAGTGAGAACGAAACTTTAGTGACGAAAGATCGCTATAAAATCATGATACACCGCAACGTAGAGCTAAACGTAAAGCAAGCAAAATGTATGTTTTGTTGACTAATCATTTCCAAATAAAATCTTCAATATAAACTTTATTTATTTCTTCAACACGCCATTCGTTGTCTAAAACATTTGAACATTATTCGCATAAAACTCAGGTACTTTTAAATACATTTGTCAAAAATTGCAAAACACGAACGGCTCTATTAAAATTATCACACACAAAAACACACTGTTTAAACCCGAAGCTATACTTCTGGAAACTACTACAAGTGGCCTTATAACAGGCCTAAAATAATTATAAGGTAGGGCCTATCAGTACAAATTGACAAGTTCGGTGAGAGATTTTCTCACCAAATTTTCTTATCACTTACAGACAGAAAAAATGAAAATGTGAATTGTGAATACGGCCACTGGTAACCGACGACAAACGATTTTTAATTAAGGGATCAAATATGCAGTTACTGCAGTATTTCACTCATTTTCCTCTTTAATTAACCTGATTATGCAACTGTTTTAAAAGCTATAGTAAATGCCTCATACACTTGAAACAAACTAAAATCCTATGGTTAGGCCTACTGAAGTTTTTATAAGTAGTTACTGCAGTAACAAATTATGAAAGTTGGCCTAAAATACGAAGTTCTGTAAAGCAAAGATTAAATGCCCAGAAAAACGTTCTTGCTGTTGGAAGTTCGGTTTAGTTTCGTCAAAGCACAATGTATCGGATCCGTTTCAAGACCAAACACGTAATGTTAAAGTTAGTCGCATTGTACCTCTAATAACCATTGCATAATTCGAGCACCTTTGTTTTTCATTTCATCTTCCTCATTTGAAACCAAACGTTCCGCCGTCGGGATAACATACTGCGAGTTTGAATACACATCGTTGTCGCTCATCATTTTCGGATCTGTTTCAGCGCACGCGGCACCGCCTTTGGTCGCCGCCGCATCCGTAACTTGCCTTATCGTATCTTTTGTAATTTCGTATTGCACAAGAACTGGTAACGTCACGTGTAGATTATTCGGCACTATAATTTCTTTACTCGTTTTTTCTTTCTCGTCGTACATATAGATAAATGTCTTATCTGTCCGACGTTCTGGCATACGTAGTAATTTGTTCGTTTTTGTGTCACTTTGTTCGTCGTTTCCAACTTCAGAACTAGGTGTTGTATGTCCGGAACGGTTCGTGATAGATGTTCGATTTAGATTACTGTAAGAAGGTGATTTTTGAGTTGATCGGCCATTGTTGGTATTATCAGAAAGTTGCGACACAGTCGCACTACTGGATGTCCTTGAAATGGTCGCACAATTTGACGGTGGCGATTCCGTCGTCGCCGATGACGAAGACAATGATCGTCGATTTGTAGGTGTCTTTGAAACGGTGACTGACGTGCTGTGTGTCCTAATCCGCCCGGATTTTAGCCGTGGTTTCCCCTCTAATTTGTTCATTCTTAGGCATTCGTTTGGGCTAGGCATGGATTAAAATCATAATGCATAAGTTTATTGTTTGGTGATTAATATCGCAGACGATAAGGATTGCAAATACTGATACATATATGCTGTTGACTTATGTTAGTTAATGTTGCGTTAATTACCCTTGAGTGTCGCAAAGTCCAGGTTCCAGTTCTTGAGTCGATAAAACGACAATTGAAGTTGGTAGCCTGCAGTGAGTTATTGTCACAATTAAATATATATGTTTATATTGCATTCTCTGTGTAAATACAGACAGCCAGTTATAATGTCACAGTCCTTAGTACTTGTAGTCATGCCAACGAGAATAAATCACGATTTTAGAAGAGGGTGTCTGTCGTCTGTTCTCGTAAACCTTAAGGTGACCTGTGGAAAAAGAATGGAACAATACGGAAGTCATAAAGCAAATTAATGTGTTTAAACAACTTGATCACGTAACAATGGCGTGATAAGACCCGTGCATGGGATGCATTTTCGGGGAAACCTACCCATGTCGGCGTATAATCTCTAGAGATGTGTCTAGTCTAGTATAGCCTACAACAAAAGCATGTGAAATACTTTTCATCTAAAATGAAATAAAACTACGGCTTGTTTCTTTTCATTAGCATATTGGTTGATTAAATATACTGCATTTCACTATTAAAATGCTTAAGCAAATGTACTACATATTTACATAACAGTAGAACACCTCCTGGGACACCTATTCAGCGGATGCCTCTGTTAAAGGAACAGTTTCATATGAAACAAACGAGGGAAAATATATATTTTAACACCGTACCAAGCCCTATTTGTGGAATACTAAGGGGCCCTTAATTGAGTAGGCCTACCCCTTAATTAAAAACGTGTATAATTATACATTTCAATTTCAACTTGAAACAATTTACATAATTATGTCAAATTGAACCTTTCAATGTGTTTAGGCCTATAGCTTGGCGTAATTGTATAGCTTGGCGTAATTGTATAGCTTGGCGTAATTGTATAGCTTGGCGTAATTGTATAGCTTGGCGTAATTGTATACCCAGGGAGGTATAAAATCATTTATACCTCCATTGTATACCTTTCGAGGATTTAATTTCCCATGCCTTTAGTAAGGTGTATAATATTGTCATCTTCTACAGCCATGATACAGCCAACACATCGTTCTTTTTATTCTTTACCTATAATACTATTCCAATGTTTTATTAAGCTATAGAAAAGTAAACCTACCTTTTCCCTAGACCAGTGACGCATCCATTTTAGAGCAATATTTAGTTGCCAATAAGTCTATCACAACCGCTCATTCGATGTATAACCAACTATCATCAGTCTCTTCCACAAACTGACAATGATATGGTAAAGACATCATAAGTTTCCTGAAGATTCGTCTCACACTCGGATAAAGACCAACTAGTAGTATAGTAAGGTTCCGCAATTTGACGACGATATAACATAGGCATAGCATATACAACTTCTTGATGACACTCCGCCGTCGCCCTATTATTCGTTCACACGCTCATTTGTAAATGCTGTTTAATTACCTGCACTTTGCGTTTGTTTGATAAAAACTTGCCTTGTTTTCTTCGCCTCGTGAATTCTATTGATTTTCGAAGGTATCTCATTTGTCCCAATGATCCACGGACAATAGCGCCAGGGTCGTCCACTTACCTCTCTATTAACAAAACGGTTTATCGCGTGTCAGGAATTCTTACATGCTGCCACCATTAATAAGTAAGTAAAAATACTATTTTACTGAACATGCGCATGTTTACGTACTACTGTACACCTTGTCGAAGAATAAATTAGTACAAAATATATATAATCCATCTTCTCCTTCAACCTAATACAGGATAAATAAAATTCACCGAATTTTCCAAAATTATTTGCAGAAATTCAATGTTTTCTTCTCCTTTTCTTTCTTTCACTTTCTTGTTCTCATTTTCTTTTTTTTACTTCCCCTTTCTTTATTATTTTTCATTTTTTTCTTTTGTTCTCTTTCTCTTTCTTTATTCTTGTTCGTTTTTATTGTGTTCCTTTCGTATTTTTCTTTTTCTTGTGTTATTTTTTTTCTTCTTCATTTTTTCTTTTTTTCTCTCTTTCATTCGTTTTACTTTTTTTTTTTTTTTTTTTCGTTTTTCTTTTGTTCTTTCTCTTCTTTTTCTTTTGTTCCCTTATCTTTGACACATTGACAGTATGACCTAGACTTACTTCTTGCGTATGGGATCGTCCGTGAATATATAACACAATTAATTATTTTATTTAATTCCTTTTTTCATTATCGGTAGGCAACATCCGTGCTCAAGCCTAACCTCTTTTATATGGTTGGCATAATCATGCTACACCTCCTAAATACCTCTCTGCCCTAAATATCAAATGCGCGTATTCCGTTAGCAAACGCAAGGTCCAAGTGGGAACCACGCTTTATGTTTTCTAGTGAACATTTTTTACTTAATACTTGGTTCCCACTAGAGATGCAACACAAGGACGTAACGCAACGTATGTGAGTTGACCAATCACAAGCTTGTCACTCTGGTCAACATGCTTACGTTGCGTTGCGTAAAGTGCTCTGAACTTTGAGAGGATTAATCCGAGTTTACAATTGATAGTCATCCGGCCATTGTTTACATTTGAAATGTCACACCCATTTGACAACCATGACATAATAGCCTACTACGTTGTTTATCGGTTTTATCTTGTCAATGGTGGTAGTAGCGTGGGCAATCCAACATTTACTGATTCTGACCTTGTGTAGTAGAAATAAGGGATGTTTTTGCCCAAGGATGATTCGGCCCGGGACATTTCGTTACACCTTTTTCCGAGACTACGTTACGGCCAAAAGTGGTCATTTGAAATTTCACACCCTTTTGAAAACCATAATAGCCTACTACATTGTTTATCGCTTTTATCTTGTCAATGGTGGTAGTTTCATCATGGTCCTATAATAGATCCATGGTTTTATGATCCTGTCCTTGTGTAGACTTTAGAAGTAGTAGGCCTAGTGTAGATACATTACAAATATATTAGACGATAAACATACTATGAAAATGCAATATAACTTTGTGGCTTTATTTATGTGTAATAGAACAGGCTTTTGTAGTATCACAAACCAGGAATTCCATAGGAGTACTAGGCGCAGCCGATTTAGTGACAATGTGAAAGAAATATTGCTATTGAATATATTAAATGAAGCGTGCTATGCTTGTTGATATTGTGTTATGCTTCGCATGATTTAGCATACTCCCATTTAGGCATCAACCTTCTACCGTGTATTTACTATAACACTGAGTTAGGCCTACGTAGGATAGTAAACATTTACAGAAAATGGAGAATTTACAATTATTGGTTGTTCTAACTGTACTAAGCTTGATGTGCCGAACTTGCTTTGGAAATCCTGGTGGAGCCCCGCTTTCGGCATGCGAGTCGATGACGCCTACGCACCCGGGGTCTCCGTCTGCACAGAACCCAGCAGACAATGCTGTCCCGTATGATTTGGTTATTAATTTTCCAACTTCAGTACGGGAATATATCACAGGAAACTCATTACAAGGTATGGTATACCATGGATTCGATGGTACAACATTGTCTCATTCTCCGGCTATTTCGTTAGAATAATTAGACTAAGGGGCGTTACTCAAGGCGTCAATTGCCAATGCATCAAATCATAGGGGAGAATCCGCACCCCAACTTATTATTAGCGCTCTGCCGCTAGATCATTCCCCTACTGAGAATACGGTATGTAGGCTATATACCGTATATATATAACCGTTAGTTATTCGTTATTTCAAAACTACAACTAAAAACGTTAGTAACATACGAATAAGAACGCATTGATTATGAAACCGATAAGACAATGTAATTGATAAAACAATGTAATTTTGATTTTAACAGTCCAGATCACTGGAATTAACGGGGCCCTGTTTCAAGGATTTTTACTTCAAGCAAGAAGAGTATCAGATAACGTGATTGTAGGGGAATGGACTACTGTTGCTGCTACCAATCCAGCTGATACCAAAACATTAGCATGTCCACCAACGGGTACGGGTGCCACTACCATTGCTACCAGTGCTACACACGGTAACAGTAATAACAAAGGTACTAGGACATTTAACTGGTTGCCGTCAACCGATTATGGAGATGTGTATATGGTGTAAGTTGTCTTCAATCTAGTATTTAGGCCGTACTAGCAGAGAGAATGTAGGCTTTTTAAAAGATAGTCATTTTAATATAAAGTGATAGCAATAAAAGAGCAGGATGGAAATTACGATGACAACAATGAGGACCCATCCATCCTCAAACTTGACATCCTCGATGTATTTAGTTCCCGCTTTAACGGACAACGATTGACAAGGCCTACAATGTTATTTTTTAGGATGTCCGTTGTTCAGACTCAGGCGATATTCTGGATAGGAATTAGATCACAGTCCTTCGCACACTCAGGTATTTGATTTCTTTACATAGTACTTTTCATTATTAAAGAAATACACTTTACAACTTTTTTTGTGTGTGAAATTAATTGAAACGTATATGTGGAACAGTTGTCTAGTGATTAAGATACATAGATGCGGAACCAAAGAATATGGGAGAATTTTGAATAATACAATTCAAACATTTAGTTAAGTCTAGCACTTTGTTTCACAATCTTTAGGCCCTGAGACCCTATTTCAAAAGCGTTGCTCCACCACTGATTTCTGCCAATGGATTCAGATCTGAAGGCAGGATTTTGTCTGAGTAAATTAAGACTGAAGAGATCTCACGTCGTATGCCTAAACAGTGTAAACTTACATCTTGCCTTTTGCGCTATGTTTAGTTTAGAAAATGATGGAAAATCTAAATGCATGCAGTAATATGTTTCTGACTTCTTCGATCTTCAGTTATATTAACAACACAGGATTTTTGCGCTTCGGAGCCGTGCCAAAATGGCGGGACATGTTCTCTCTCTGGCACGTCATACATCTGTGATTGCCCTAGTAATACTTGGGGCAACAACTGTGAGAATATAGGAAGTGAGTTTGGTAGTGGCTATACGTTTTTTGTTTTCTGGGCAAGCGATTATCTTCTTTGGGCATCAAGTTTGGGAATATTAAAGTATTGGCCAACGTGTATTTTAAAAAATCGTGTTAGGCCTATACTTTTTTTAAACGCTTAGGCCTATTTTGAAACAATACACTTTGTAAAGTGGTTTTAGGGCCTACGTTGTAATTGAGAGTTTCGTGGGTTTCAAATGATATTTTTTATTTGGTCAACAATATTCACCCACGGGTTTTTTCGATTCAAACTAGTAATTTTGCTTGTTTTAATTTTTGTTATGTTTGAAAATAAATATGGTTATGGGTTGTTTCTTTCTGTGGGTTCTAACTTTTTAAAACATTTTACATTATCACTTACTTTGTGTTTTAATTAATTATTTAAATTTGAAACAACCCATCTTTTGCATGAGAAATAGATTATTTTATTAATTATATTTAAAACGACAGACGTCATTTCTAAGCCAAGGTATTTATTTGTTACGTTGGATGATTGTTTATTCATCCTTAATATTTGGGATTTGTGTTGTTTATTCCTGCGCAGTCAACCACAAACATTCTACTACTCGGTGGGGTTGTCCTTAAACAAACCATCGTACTAGGAACGAACTTAATCGGGCTAAGGATGATTTGTATTCAATTGCGTACTCAAGTCCCATTTTGGGTTATAAATGCCAATCCAATGAACACGATCGTATTTCAATTTAAATCTTTTAAATTGAATTTGCAGTCTCTTTTATTTAAAATAGTGTTCCAATCCAACAAATTATCAATCCTTTTCTTCATTTAAATTTTCAGATTTAACGCCAATTCAGTTAACACGATCGTATTTCAATTTCAATCTTTTATATTGAAGTTTTAATCTCTTTAATTCATTTTAAAATAGTGTTTCAATCAAACAAATTCTCAATCTTTTTCTTCAATTAGGCCTAAAAGTACGTACGATAGGTCTATTTTTATACTTAATGCAAATCCAGTTAACACGATCTTAATTCAGATTCAATCTTTTCGATTGAAGTTTCAGTCTGCTTTTATTTTATTTTAAAATGATTTGATAAAGTAATTTCTTAATTTGTTTCTTCAAATAATAATTATTGTTTTTGATTCGTTTTCATTAAATTTCTTTTTTAAATTTCTCGATTCTATAACCGTTGCGTGCGCTTCTTGCGCACAACATCTGAGAAACTAAGCGCTGTTCTGGCGATTGAACCGATGAAGGCCAATGGTATAACGGTTGGGCGTCAGCATGCCAAGCGAATCTCGTCGTGTGCCACTATAAGTATACAAAACTGTAATAATATTGGTGACACTTTCTGTTTTAGAACTTCATGCTTTTAAGTTTTATACAATTTCTATTTGAATTGGGATTATCTCGCTTCGTCAATTGTCATTGTTAGCTATAAAATGATGGCAATGAGTGGTACGATATTTTTTACCATTGTCACGTCAAGCGTTACATACCGGTAGTAGAATGAAGGAATTTATAATCTCGTAATTATAAAGTTGAATTACAAACTGCCGATTTAAAACTAAAACTGCCTAGGCCTAGTGACTCAAACTCTTTAGGGAGGATTGAAGTCACATTAGGCCCGTAACCCATTACATGGTCTTACTGAATTAAATAAGGCCTACATTGTATTTCAACCTGTTCTTTGTTTATGAGACATACACGGGCCCGCATTCGAATGTGGTGTCGTTAGTGTACAACTTAATAATATCTCCATATTACAATGGCGAAGGCGATAAAAACTTGTCGGGCCCAAACACACCTGAGATTCCTCAGCGTAGGCCTATTTATAACTAGGCCTACACTTGGTTGGTTGTAATCATACTATTATATAAACGATTGTAAATTCCTTCGTTAGGATAG
The DNA here is from genome assembly GCF_964355755.1 of Antedon mediterranea. NCBI lineage: Eukaryota > Metazoa > Echinodermata > Crinoidea > Comatulida > Antedonidae > Antedon > Antedon mediterranea. The sequence goes on from NC_092678.1 coordinate 1,788,582, forward strand.
TTTCACTCGGACAAATATTGGCTTTATTTTACTTTTTCGTTATTTAGGTTTTCTGTCTTCTTCTTTTCTTTCTCAATTCTTCCCAGTTAATAAAAAAAAAATACAAACAGATATAGTAGAAGCCATTATTTGGTACCACCCCTTATTAAGAAACACGAGGGTCAATATATGTTTTAACACTAATGACCTGTTAAGGGACACCTTCGAGATCCAAGTTTTCACTAACAATACAAACAAGCAAAACAAAATTCACGACAATAAGGCTTATATATTTAATTTTTATTTTTTAAACTCGATTGTTCATATGTTATCACATTCATAGGTCCTGGCTTATGTGCCACGCATGCATGTTTGAACGGTGGGGTGTGCGTTCCAGTAGGTAATTTCACGACGACTTGTTCATGTTCAAGTGGATATTACGGTGTGTTTTGCGAGACTGCGTCGTTACCGTGTGTCAGCAGCGATCCGTGCGTCTTCGGGACGTGCGTACCTCTTGCAGATCTAACGTTTGAGTGCCAATGCAATGCTGGTTATACGGGGCAACTGTGTAATGCTGAGGCGAATCCTTGTAACTCTGATCCTTGTCTCAATGGAGGTGAATGTGTTAACACCAATTCCACTCATTTTGAATGTTCCTGCTTAGAAGGTTATGGAGGAACGTTGTGTCAGTCCAGCGGGTGTAAGACATAATTCTCCATTTCTAAAACTTTATCTGTTGCTTTGCATGACTTTTTGCCGTTGAACATAGCATTCATCTTCTAAACAATCCAATTATGGTGTCTAGGCCCATTACCACCTGATATATGTTCCCTTTACAATATTTCCCTCATCTGTTGGTATCTTCTGGTCTGGTAAGCATAGCCTGGTCTGTATTGTTCACTGTGACTCTGTTGTATGATTGTCATTTCGTCATCATTTTGCTCATTATATCAAATTCAAATATTCTTTATTCATCCTCTATCATGAAAATATACAACAACAATATATGAGAACATAAAAAAGATGAAAAGGAAACACATAAAAACTCAAAAGAGCTTGATTAGTTGTGTCCCCCTATGTCCCTAACTAGCCTAAAAAAATAAAACATAAATAATAATATTAAATCTGGTGTCGGATTTTTTCTTAAGTTGCTGAAACTTTTATGATATTTAAAATTCTTTTTCCTTTTTTACGTCTAATGTCACTCCATAATCATTATCTTGAATCAATTTGACAGGCATCACACAACCCTCTCCTTTATCTCCGATTCAAGAAAAGCATGCCTAGTTTTTCTTTCTTTATCGATTTTACGTTTTTCAATTTTTTGCTGTTTCATGATTTCTTTTCAATTTTTCAATTCAATTAAACCATATTTGTTTTCTCTTAATGCGGCTAGACTGTACAGGAATTAACCCGTGCCCTACAGACCACATTTGTACAGTATCAGGCCTGGCTTATGTGTGTTCTCTTTGCTCTGATAATATATCAAATTTAGCTTGTAACACGTCATATATTGCCCTGGAAACTGGTAAGTTTAAAAAAAAAGTTTTTTTCGATGAAATGGGTCGTAGGCCTTCAAGACATAGAAATGTGTTCATTTTGAAAACCCAATTCCATCACTTCCAAAGAAGTTGTTTATGTAGAGCGTGTATAATGTATGTCTTGTGCAACCAGGGTTGCCACCTTTGAGAAGGACAGTGAATGAATTTGGCTATCCTTGCTGATGGATCAAGCAAAGGTCGCATAACCCGTCAACAAAAATTGTATTCTCCATTATACGACCGTTTCCAAATTTGTGTATTGTTTATATATGATCCCCGACCCTATACTCCCTGTTACGTTGGTACTTTTAAAGCCGATTTTCCACTTCTTTTCCATTTTTTTCGCGCGAAGTGGAAAATAGGCTTAACGCTGTTGCGTCTTTACAAGCAACAGTTACCACTTATTGATTTCATTAATGTTATCCTCTTATACGATATGTGACTTGCTTTACTATCTATGGAATCCTTAATTGGTTTCCAGGGGAACATGTCATAAAACCGCATTAAAAACACTCATTGTGTAATACACGATAATTGACGTCACTAAAACTAGATAATCAATATGTCCCTAACCCCAACAAGTGTAGGCCTACGGTATTAAACTCTAAGATAGATTCCACTGATTATTCATCTGTTCTGTTTTGTCAGTAACGAATCCATGCGTTTCAAACTCGTGCACAAATGGCGGTGAATGCGTTGCTGCGTCACAAACGTCATACATGTGTAACTGTCTCGCTGGATTTTCTGGAACTTTTTGTCAAACGGGTACAGCGAGTAAGTAACAATGTTATTTATTTTTGGATGCAATTTTTACAAATCAATGTGGTTTGTTTTATCTTCAAATCAATGTGTTTTTATCTTGTTGGTTTACTGTATTTTCAATTTTATCTTGGTTCGAGGAGTTTCGTGCATGAATTTTGTTTAACCTTTCCAAAATTATCAATACGCTTCATTATCGTTCGTTAGGCGCGTTATACTATTTTGTGCCAGTTATCCCCGTCGTGCACCGAGTGTCTTAAGTTGGCCAGTCATCCTGTTTGTCCATATTTTCTTCGGTTTTTTAAAGGTCTTTTTCATTTCTTGTTATCTTCCTTTTAGAGTTAGTTTTTTTTTGCGTTTTTTCGACAAGCCTACTCGTCGGAAAATGGTCTTTTCTGTTTTTAAATTTGAATACTGTTATGCTGTTAAAGTAGGCCTATACATTATGGCCATTTTTGCATTCCATATGACTATTATCTTTTGGTATCGGCTGGAGCTAGCTCAATGGTACGACGTTCCCCAAGTTGTTGCAGCGGATTATTATCTAGGCCTATCTATTAGAAATTAGTAGGCCTAAAATGACAACAAAATGGCAATAATTACAACCTTTATTAATGTTACAAAAAGCGATGTTATTACAAAGTGCGACAACTTTATTACAAAGTACGACAATTTAATATATAAGTGCGACAACCGCGGTGGGTATGGCACGTCAAGGTATGATGCGCCGTAAGTGTCATTCAAAACGTACAGTGAATTACGTATGGCGGGCCACAGACGTCAAATTTATAAAGAAATGGTAATGTCATTATTTCCATAGTTGTGTCAAAAGAAATTGGTTTATATTGTAGGTCATTTTGCTTAAAATAAGAATAAATGATGAATCACCATATCACCAATTATGGAAGTACAATAACAAACCCTGTATAATACGTATGGAAGGCCCAAAATGTAAAAAAATGTCACAAAACTAGAAATCCAACGGGAAGGTTTTGAAAGCCTTTTAAGCACAACACTTTGAGAACCATGTGTAATATGTTAATCATGAAGGTGTTTGTTTTTTAGTTAATACACTGTGTAACCCTAACCCGTGTCAAAATTCTGGTACCTGTGCTGAGTCAGGCACTTCTTTTACCTGTACATGTGCTAGTGGATGGACAGGAACAACATGCACTACAGGTAAACACATTGTAGTTATTAATATTTATTAAGCCAATGTGACACCCATTTAGAATATTCAGTTGTGAACTACTTAGTACACCATTACCATTTTCTTGCAATTTTTTTCCAGTTAATACACAATGTAACCCTAATCCATGTCAAAATTCTGGTACCTGTGCTGAGTCAGGCACTTCTTTTACCTGTACTTGTGCTAGTGGATGGACAGGAACAACATGCACCACAGGTAGGCTGGAAAAAACCTGTACTTATTTTAATAATAATTAAACTTATTTTATTAAGCCAATCAGATGTGATCTACTTAGTACACCAATAGAATTGTGTTTGTTTTTCAGTTAATATACCATGTAGGTCTAATCTAGTTAAATTGACCTGAGGAAAAAATGGATATATAGTATGTAAATAAATATACTTTGCGTTCTAGCTGAGTATCTTTTTAAAACTATTGGCAGCCAGAGATGCCTCCAAAATAGTAGGACTAAACTATTTTCAAGGCCCATGTTTAATCAGAAACTCGAAATAGGTGAAGTATATATTCTTTTCATACATTAAAACACACATTAGACAGTAAATAATTAAATTAATTGTTTGTTTTCAGCTACACCATGTAGCCCTAACCCGTGTCAAAATTCTGGTACCTGTGCCGTGACAGGCACTTCTTTTACCTGTACTTGTACTAGTGCGTGGACAGGAGCAACATGCACCACTTGTAAGTTGAAAACTTGAAACAACTATATTTTAAATCTATGCCCCAGGTGAAAATAGGGGTCAGAAAGTATCTACCCCATTGCACGAATATAAAACATTCATAATTTACATACTGTTAACGAGAGGCTAGGTCAATTAGGACTACCATTGGAAAAGGCAGAAATCCAATTGGACGACATGACAGGTCGATTTTCGATGCGCATCCAACAGCCTATCCACGTGTCATGTCTTCCGGTTGCTCACGTGTAACACAACCAGAATAATGCACTCTGACATCAGAGTTTGTCCATGTGACCCACAATCGTTCAATCAAAAGACAAGAATCTTTTTGGTGTGTTATATAGTGTTATCTATACGGATCCAACTATCAGAACGCAATCCAATTTGTGTCTGCCCACCGAATCCGATCCAGGCTTGTAAGTGTAGCTTCAGTAGATGCATAACTGTAGATATTGGAAGTTTTGAAATCTTCTTGGGCACAATGTGCGTAAATAGTATGTTAATCAGGAATGTGTTTGTTTTTCAGCTTCACCATGTAGCAATAACCCGTGTCAAAATTCTGGTACCTGTGCTGTGGTGGGTGCTTCTTATACTTGTGATTGTACTAATGCGTGGACAGGAGCAACATGTGAACTTAACGGTAAATACCGACTTGAAATATAATTTATTTATTGTTATTAGGCTTCAGAAAAAATGTTTATTTATTTTGAAAAAAATGGTTCTAGTGGAAATCAGTCAAAAGGCGTTTCAATATCGCTCTTATCATCATGAATCACAATCATATTCATTCTCTATGGTAATCAATATGGAGCTTACGATTCACAATGGCTAACGACCGTTAATGTCAATTCATTAGGCGCAAGTAAGGAAGTTGGGACATGCTTCCTTGCTCTTTTCTATGACACCGTTCTTGTGGTTTCTAGCTTCAGACGACAACCTATGAAACAACATCCTAGGCTCTCGGGCGTCGCAAATCAAAAGCTTTTTAATGTCATATCGCCAAACAGGCACTTACTGTTAGGTTACACTCGTCTATTGTACAAACCATTAATAATTAACCTTTGTTTACAGTTGATCCCTGCCCGTCATGTGCAGCCAATGAGTACTGTTTACTGTCAATAGAGGGAGTATATTACTGTGCTCTTGGTAACTTTTGTCAGCTTTTTAAAAAATTGAATTTTCATTTTAAAAGTTTTAACTTAGTTAAAAGAAATGTTAACTTAGTTAATACTGTGCTTTTAGTAACTTTTGTCAGCTTTTTAAAAATTTAATTTTCTTTAAAAAATGTTTAAGTAAGAAATTCTAACTTAGTTAAATGAAATATTAACTTAGTTAAGGGGGAATGTTAACTTAGTTAAGGGGGAATGTTAACTTAGTTAAGGGGGAATGTTAACTTAGTTAAGGGGGAATGTTAACTTAGTTAAGGGGGAATGTTAACTTAGTTAAGGGGGAATGTTAACTTAGTTAAGGGGGAATGTTAACTTAGTTAAGGGGGAATGTTAACTTAGTTAAGGGGGAATGTTAACTTAGTTAAGGGGGAATGTTAACTTAGTTAAGGGGGAATGTTAACTTAGTTTTTTTTTTAAATAATAACTTAGTTAAAATAAATATAAGAATATTATTTTAGATTGTTTGTTCTATCAGTGAAGTTACACTTCTCATTTTTGTTATTCCTCCCTCGTTTTATCCATTTTACACTTTACTTGACTCATAACTTTTACAATTTTTCATTTTTTACATTTTCATATAATATTTTGTACTTTATTTCTGGTTAAAAGAAAACCCTTGTAACTATGTGAATTGTCCTGACAACACTGTTTGTGTAATATCCGGCACTATACCTTTTTGTGAAAGCGGTAAACACACATCTTTATTTTATTTTAAGGTTTTTTCAATGGATTTTCCTTAGATTGTGGGTGTATAGACTCATCATTTCAGTATTATCTAAAATTGCTTATTGCTTTGAACTTGGAAAACAAACTAGGAAATTCTTGTAAGATAGAAATTAAGAGAGAAGGAGAATATTTATTATTTCTATTTTCTTTTCAAATTTTTTAAATAATTTCCTTATATGGGAATTAATATAGATTCTTCCCTATTCTTTTTCCAGTATTTTTTCTATCCATACCTTTTTCTATCCATACCTTTTTCTATCCATACCTTTTTCTATCCATACCTTTTTCTATCCATACCTTTTTCTATCCATACCTTTTTCTATCCATACCTTTTTCTATCCATACCTTTTTCTATCCATACCTTTTTCTATCCATACCTTTTTCTATCCATACCTTTTTCTATCCATACCTTTTTCTATCCATACCTTTTTCTATCCATACCTTTTTCTATCCATACCTTTTTCTATCCATACCTTTTTCTATCCATACCTTTTTCTATCCATACCTTTTTCTATCCATACCTTTTTCTATCCATACCTTTTTCTATCCATACCTTTTTCTATCCATACCTTTTTCTATCCATACCTTTTTCTATCCATACCTTTTTCTATCCTCTGTATCTATAATTTCCCCTTCATCTAATTATTCTTGTGGTATAATTTTATTTATCTATTTTTTCATCCATTTATTTAACCTTTGATTACCTTTTTTTCCTTCCATTGTTTTTGTATTTGTTAATATTTGCATTAATCCAATTTCCCTTTCTCAAATATTTTTTCCATTTATATATTTTTTCCATTCATTCCATTATCTTTCTATCCATTTCACCCATATCTTCTTGTACTGTGTAGCGCACCATACACAGTACGATTATCTAAATTCAATAGATTTATATAATTCATTGTTTTATTTTACCCTTCATTTACCTCAGTTGACCCTTGTGCATCGCTCCTTTGTCCATCTGGTAGTATTTGTGTTCAATTCGGTTTGGAAGCTTCGTGTTACAATGGTGAGGTGATACTCTGAATTAAGTTTGACTGAACAACAATGTAAATTAAAGTTTAGGATTGATAGAGGTCTCAAATTATCGACTTTAGAAATTGTAATTAATTGGAAATAAGTAAGCTTGTTTTTAAAAAATAATTATATTAATATAAATTTTCTAGCTATTGTTTTTTTTTTTACATTGTTACTTATATATAGTATTTATATATAGAGAGCCACCAATACAATGACTATTTTGATATTTTAGATTCCATGTCTAGGTATGATATGCCAACTGTGCCAAAATGTTTTTCGTTTTTTAAATGTTAAGCCAAATCGTCATCTAGAACCTAGACTAGAAATGTTTATATACCTTCTTAATCTTAATATAATAACTTTCTTTTTTTTATGCTGCACATTTACGACATGTCAAAGGTCAACCATGTAGTCCCAATCCATGTCTTAACGGAGGAGTTTGTACTCCATCTGGTAACAGATACAGATACAGATACAGATACAGATAACTTTTATTGTCCAAATAAACTGGAAATTGCATTTGCTCACTTATCACATAAAAATATCGTATAAAAATATCGTATAAAAATAAAGTATAAAATGCAGAATAACAATATAAAAATACACAATGATTAAAAAAGTACATCATAAAATTACAGCTCAAAAATATTTAAGTTAAAAATACAGATCATTACAAAACGGTTTAAAAAGTGTCTTATATTTCATTATTAATTATTATATTATATTATTTATTATTGTTATCAAAATTATTGTAGTTACCTCTTAAAGTCATCGTTAAATTTTTTAATCCCAGCTGGGAGAAACGAATTTGAGTATCGACCCGTCCGCGCCAACACCGGCCTCAGTCTACCACTTCTACCAATGTGGCAGCGAAGAAGATCCGAATGAAGGGGGTGGCTTTCCTCCTCCATGACCGCCTGTAAACCATTTTTCAATCGTTCTCCGTAGTGACAATCGTAGACTGAGTCCGCTGTCAGCGCCGACGAGCCAATCACTCTTAATGCCCTTTCTAACACTTTACATATGCGGCCCTTATCTCCTTTGTTTATGTTCCCACCCCAGCCTAATAGGCAATAATCCCAGATTGAAAAAATAACAGATGAATAAAACATAGTAAGTATCTCTTCCCTTACCCTAAAAACGTTCATTTTCCTCAAACAGTACAGTCTAGTATTTAATTTTTTAATTAGTTGATCTACATGCTCTCCCCATGATAAATTATTGTCATACGTTACCCCAAGATACTTATATGTTTTAACGATTTCTACCTCATGTCCTTTAATCTGGACAGGCTCAATTTCCCTTCTTTTTTTACGGCGGAAATCTATTCGCATTTCTTTGGTTTTTGCTACATTAAGTTCCAGGAAATTTTCATCACAGTATTTCGTAAACCTAACTATTTCAGATTTGAAATTTGTATCGTCATCCTCTTTTATTAAACCTATCATAGCAGAATCATCTGCAAATTTAATTACTGGACAGTCCGGGAATCTAGGTTGGAAATCTGACGTATACAATGTGAACAAAAACGGTGCAAGTACAGTACCTTGTGGTGCTCCCGTATTTGTCCGAATAATGTCCGATCTGACATTTTGATTTAGCCTAACAAACTGGAGACGTCCAACGAGGAAGTTAAAAACGAACGAAATTAGTAAATTGGGGATATTCATGCCGAACAACTTATTAATTAAAATGTGTGGTTGGATGGTATTAAAAGCTGAACTAAAGTCGAAGTACATAATCCTAACAGACGGGGATGTTCTCCAATTGTCAAGATGGGCATACATTTTTTCATTTTTGTATATTAATGCGTCTTCAGTGTTCCTGTTTCTCCGATAAGCGAACTGATGTGGGTCCAAAAAATCTGCAACTAATGGTTTCAGGCTTTTTAGAACAATCTTTTCACAGACTTTCATTGGAACGGATGTTAGCGCAACAGGTCTAAGATCGTTATAACACTGTATATTTTGTCGTTTAGGGATTGGGATGATGCATGACGTTTTCCAGGATTCTGGCAAGGTTTGTGTTTCAAAAATCAAGTTAAAAATATATACAAAAATATCTGCCAATTGGGTTGCGCATAATTTAAGAACTTTGGGTAGAATTTGGTCTGGTCCAGCTGATTTGGATGCTTTCAGACCTTTAAAGTGGCTGGTAACTTCATCCGCATTTGTCTTAAGGTCAAAACCACTTTCATCTGGTAAGGCCAACCTACTTTTGATTAAGATCTGTTCATCAGAAAAATTATAGCGATCGAACCTATTAAAAAAAGTATTTATTTCATTAGCATATTGTTTAGTCAAATTTGACACAATTCCACTTCCTTGTGGCGATTTTGCATATCCGCTCATTTGCCTCATTCCCCTCCAAACCTTACTCATATCATTACCTACAAAATGTTCTTCTATTTCACGTTTGTACTTTAGTTTACTTTTACGTATTACTCGTTTAAGTTCCTTTTGGATTTTATTTAGTTCATTTACATCACCTCGATCGAAGGCCTGTCTCTTTTTCTTAATAACATCTGTCACCTCCCTATTTATCCATGGTTTACGGTTTCCGTAGATTTTTACTTTCCTTTTTGGTATTACATTTTTAGTACAAAAGTTAATATATGCACTGACCGCTTCCGTTACCTCGTCTGACCCGTTTGAATTTTCCGTAAAAACACTCCAGTCCGTAGTTTCAAATTCGCATTTCAGCTGTTCTATTGCATCTTGAGTCCACTTCTTTACAGTAATTACCCTGGGTTTCTGCCGTTGTACTAATGGACGATACTTGGGTTGTAGTATAATTAAATTATGGTCAGATTTACCAAGTTTCGGCAATTTTCTTGCTAAATATGCGTGTTTTACGTTTGAATAGCATACGTCAAGGGTAACAGATTCCCGCGTGCTGCACTTCACATGTTGGTAATAGTAAACGCTACTCTTTTTTAGGGTACAATGATTAAAGTCTCCATTTATTACAATATATGCGTCAGGGGAAGCCGTTTCAATTACTCTTATAATTGTGATTGTGCTGTGAACTATGAGGGAAATAATTGTGAGAATTGTAAGTTTAATTCATTGTACATATAATCAACTCATCACTGTTCTTCATCACCATGCATATAATCACTTTATGGTACTTGACCTCATTGTCATTGGTGACCTCATTGTCATTGGTGACCTTGTTGTCATTGGTGACCTTTTTGTCATTAGCATCATCATTGTTACTGTCACCTTTGCCATCTATCTATATAAAAGGCAAACAAAACAATTATGTCACCACTTTTATGATGGACTGTATTGTCATTCATCACCTCATTTTTATTTGTGACCTCATTTTCATTCTTGACCTCATTGTCATTATCATTGTCATCATCATTAGGCCTACTGTAACCTCTAACACATAAAGAATACATTATCCGTATTACATGTATTTTGAAAATCCTACATACTCCATATTATTACTATCCCTAGTTCTTCAGCCTACTTCAGACTGCAACCCAAATCCATGTCAAAATGGTGAATGCATTGAGGTATTGCAACCTGGTAGTGAAGATGTCTTACTAGGGTTCGTCTGCCAATGTGTTTCTAACTGGATAGGCACCTATTGTAACATAACAGGTAGTAGTGTTATGCATGAAGCGTTTTAAATTCAAAGTTTCTCTTTCTATTGATACAATTTTGGGGATTATGTAATACTTTGAATTTGTATGGAATATTGTATTTGGTTTTTATTTCTATTATTGAGTTCAGTCTGTCAATTTGCTTAACATTTTCCAGGTTTTTGTTGCTATGTCGGTACTTTAACTTTTTGAAATTTAGAAAATGTTTTTTATTCAAAATATAAAGTTAACACTTTTTTAAACATGATTTTTTTTTCTAATTCAGTTTTGTAGTTTTGTTTCTCTTTTTCTCTCGATTATTTGTAATCTAGGAATTGTTAATACATTCAATTCTTTTTCCTGGGCCTAAACTCTCTAGTTTGCTGAAGAAAATTTCAATAAAATTAATTAATTTGTGACCTTTTGGTGCATAAAGCGTTTCAATAGACTAGAATACTCTTTTCTTCTTACCTATCCCAATAATATTGTGTTTTGTTTCAAGGTTAAGCCCACTGGGTTGTCTTTACCTTTTCACAGTATTTTATTTTCAAATAGAGAAGTGGTTTGCATTAAAAACATGTTTGTATATTTACACAATATCAATTCCCACAGTATTATTTTAAAACAAGCAGTTGTGTACTGCATTTTATTTGTCATACATAGCTTGTACAAATATTTATATAGTTCTTGAATAAACACAGTGTAAAAAGGGTGTTTAAGGTTGAGTGCAGTCTTGCGAATATACAGTGAATCTAAAATAATTCATCGTTGCATCCATATTTACCTTTAAGTTTAATGACAAATAAAGTTTTTTCAAAATGAATGGAAAGATGCACAACTAAAGCATTTTTTTTTCATGTTTGTCATAATGATCTTACAATTAATGAACTATTATATTTCAACTTTTCATTCATATTGACATAGTGACAATCTAGATAAGAAACTTTTTTTTTTAATTTTGGCAGGGGAAAAAAAAATCTTCACAGATTTTGTACTTTTTTTATTTTATTTATTTACAATCAGTACTTTGTTGTGTATTTTTAAAATATGATTTTATATTGGCTTTTTCAGATTATTTTAATGATTTTCATGATATTTCAATATTTATTACTAAACATGTTATTTCTTTATCATTTGATAATAGGCCTACACCATGATGTAGAAATTGGAGGTGTTTTACAGTACAACCACTATTAAGTGGCCACCTTTAGGACCCAACAAGGGGTGTCACTTCTAGGTATTTCCAGGAAACGTCTAGGTATTTCCAGGAAACGTCTAGGTATTTCCAGGAAAGGTCTAGATATTTCCAGGAAACGTCTAGGTATTTCCAGGAAAGGTCTAGGTATTTCCAGGAAAGGTCTAGGTATTTCCAGGAAACGTCTAGGTATTTCCAGGAAACGTCTAGGTATTCCCAGGAAACGTCTAGGTATTTCCAGGAAACGTCTAGGTATTTCCAGGAAACGTCTAGGTATTTCCAGGAAACGTCTAGGTATTTCTCTGAATATGTGTGTCCATATTCTACTGTAACTTTATAAACTAAACTAAACTTATTTTTGTAATTTTTTATATAGCACCGTGTGTGAGTGGTCCGTGTCTAAATGGTGGTGTCTGTCAAAACCAATATTCTGGTACCAATGCTTATTATACCTGCGGATGTACTGGCAGTTTCACAGGAGACAACTGCGGAACTTCTAGTAAGATATCTTATGTTTTGTTTTGTTCTTGTCTACTGTAAAAATAAATTGTTTTGTCTACAAAATGGAGAATTTTTTTAATCACTGAATGTTACACAAAATGCGTTTTTTTTTTTTATATTTTAGCCACTCCATGCAACAGTTCCCCTTGTCTAAATGGCGGTACATGCTCTACAGATTCCGGCTCCTTTTCTTGTACATGCGCTAGTGGCTTTGGAGGAACAACTTGCAGTACACGTAAGAGATCACAATTATTCTACTGCAGTTACTGCAGTAACTCCCATTTTGTTTTAACCTTTTTTATGCAATTATAATATTGTGAGCTTTTTTGGGTAATCATACACACTTTTATACTGCCTCATTTTTTAATTGAAAGAAACTAAAATCATACAGAAAAAAAAAATTGATATATGATGGATCATCACGGAAATACAAAAATAGAAATTTGCAAACAAAACTACACGAAATTGAAATTATTACCTGTATTTAGTCATCTGATAACATCATTTGTTATTGTTCATAATTTGTTTTGAATGCCAAAAAATAATGAAACATCAATAATTAATTAAATGATTAATATATGTTTTTCCTACACTGTCCTAGCCTTTGATTTGTTTTATAGCTCTTTTGTTATTTGCAGTGTTTAATTATGTGTTTTACACAGATATATATATCTATATATATATAATATTCTTGTTTTATTTTATATATAGCCAATCCTTGTAACAGTTTCCCCTGTCTGAATGGAGGTACATGCGGTACAAATGTTCTATACACAGCTTACAGTTGTAATTGTGCCAGTGGATATATAGGAGCTACATGCAATACACGTAAATTTTCAGACAGTTTATTAATACGCCGTTAACAACGCATTGTATTTCTACAGTCTGTTCAGTATCAATCTATTGCGTAATGTTTCACTATAAAATATTTTGTTTATTTGTTATAGTATTTGTTCCTCTTTTCCTTGTTTGATTTGTGTGTTACAAATTGTTTTATTTCATATTTAGCTAATCCTTGTAATAGTTCTCCTTGTCTGAATGGAGGTACATGTTCTACAAATTCCCAATACACTTTCTACAGTTGTACATGTGCTACAGGATATACAGGGACTACATGCAGCACACGTAATGTTCTACTTTTAATCTTTTGTCTATTTGTAAAAAAAAACACACTTTTGTCTCTTTCTAAATCTTTTAGAATGTTTACACACAATCTTCACTTACCTCTACTGTAGCACTTTTTTTCAAATTTTAAATGTTTGCATACAGGCAGTAGAACCTCTATTTAAAGGACACCTGTAGGACAACAAACTGTTTATTTTATAGGGGTGTCCCCTGAATAGAGGTTAGCTAAAATGTTAAAACAAGGCCTTTTGTTCATTTAACAAGAATTCCCCTCAATAGGGATGTCACTTATATTCTCTTATTTACTCTTTTTGTTATATGTTTTGCTCTATTTTTTGTATTTAGCCAATCCTTGTAATAGTTCTCCTTGTCTGAATGGAGGTACATGTTCTACAAATTCTCAATACACTTTATACAGTTGTACATGTGCTACGGGATATACAGGGACTACATGCAATACACGTAAATATCCATTCAGTTTGTTTAATACTCCGTACCTTGTACTTGTGTCCATGTTTAGAAATCAAAACATGATTCCATCATTTTTTAAACCTAAACACTTTAAAATCTATTCTGTTTTTATGAAACCTTTTGCCTAAAACTTGTATACTGTTTCTTTTAATGTTTAAATGTGACATCTTCACTTACTCACTTCCAACTTTTAAAATATTAAACAGAATTGTTTTATTTTGCCTTTTTAAAGAGCAACCTACCTTTATTGTATTTTTTCAATCTGAAGTTCTGACTATAATATCATATACTAGTTTGACAAAAAAAGTTTGATGTATCCAAATATGGTAGTGATATGAAATCATCGTGTCCATATATGAGCACATCATATTTTTTTGTCTCATAAAGTTTGGTAGTGTAGAAGAAATATTTAGTTTGAATTACTAATGTTATTGCTATAATTATTTAATCAAGGAATACAATATACTTTTTTATCATTCAAGTCAATATATCTATAAAGCTTGGTTCCCTCGTGGACATACGGTAGATACAACACAAGTGAGTTGACCAATCGTGAGCGGCAGTTTAGATTATCCATCGCATCATGATTGGTCAAATTTCTTATGATAATTTGTGAGTATTAACAGGCATTTTATTGGTCTATTTTATATTTTAGCGAGTCCATGTAACAGTTCTCCATGTGAAAATGGAGGTACGTGTACAACAGATTCAGGATTTACTTCTTACAGTTGCACGTGCGCCGGTGGATTTTCAGGAGCTAGATGCATGACAGGTAATTTACCCACCTTGTTTGTTCAATGCTTTCGTCTGTATATAGTTTATGTATATGTTTCTTTAAAATCTAACTGTAAATAGATTTTTTGCACTAATAGACCCTTCTCCCCTTAAATTAAAAATTTCACAATTTTAGGTCCTGGACCCCTATTTCAAAAACCTGGGTCCATCACTTCCTGGCAGAACTTTCATAGTTTCTTCAACTATAAAAGTAAATATATTACACATTGCAATTTCTGCTATAAAGCGTGGGTACAGTATGTTTGTGTCCTTAGACTAAATATTATTAAATCTATCTATACAAAAACATAAATGACAACTTTAAAAAGATTTTAGTTCACTTGTTTGTTGAATGCATCAATGCCCAATGTCATGGTATATAACCATACTATTGGGTCACTCTATTCTAGTTTTTATTCACCTACACTCATTGAAATAGCAATGGAATGTTATTATTGTAAACTTTGGTATTTTACTTTATACACTTTGTTTATCCAAATATTTATAATATGTTTAATATGGAGTTAACAAAGCTATTTTCTTTTATATAAACCAAGAAATTCATTTTGTGAATTTGATTATTGTTTTGAGAGAGTCGATGTTTAAGTTTATAGAATAATATTGAACGATGGGTGTGGTTGACACCACACACTGCTTATGAGAACCAGGCAATCGATTTTTCATGGGTTAGAGGGTTACAGTGACAGTCGAAACTTCCAAATAAGGATAAGCTTTGCGCCGTTCTGAACATCTTTATGTCTTTCATATTTATAATTTAACATTGCTAATTATAGCGTTGTACACTAATACGCCATGACGCCGTTAACATAGCCTTACTAACTCTACTGTATTGCCTTCATTTAGCCATAACATGATGTGCAAGTAAAATTAACATACTAACTCTACTAACACCTGTATTGCTTTGTTTAGCCTTACCATGCACAAGTAACCCTTGTCTTAATGGAGGAATATGCATGCAGGATGCTGGTTTCACGTTCTATTCCTGCCTCTGTGAGACTGCTTATTTTGGAAGCCAATGCGAATTTTGTACGTTTATCTTTTTGTGTCTTCTATTCAACACTAAATTTAACAAATAAATTTTAAATCTGTTTAAATTCTTAGAATGTGTAAATAAACTTGAGCTCATAATGGAATCAAATTGTCATTTTTCTTTCAGTTGTGTCTAAACACTTTTAATTAAAATTTAAACTATAATTGATATTTTAATTAATAGACAAAATTGATAAAAACAAAAAAAAATATATTTCCTTTATTGCCCTTTACATGACGAATTCATTTTATAACAATTTTTATATTATTATGAAAAATCTTTAATAAAAATTAATTGTAGAAAATAGTAAATTGTCTTTTGAAATTATTTTCTTTCATTACAATAATACAATTTTTTTATTAGACATTTTGGATCAAAAGTTTCCAGTTTTAGGAAAGTTAACATAATAATTTTTCTTTGTGCTATCGCATTAACGGCTCAACGCTAACAACAAAACGCTTTTCTATTTCTCCTTTTAGCCGATCCTTGCTCTAGCACGCCGTGTCAGAATAATGGAGTTTGTGTAAAAACAATCACCGAAACTATCTTCACTTGCATATGCCCTGGTAGTTACTTTGGGGACATGTGCGAATATTGTAGGTTTTTAAGATCTAGTGGCTGTATTTTTTTTCTTCTTTTACTTATTAATCTTTCATTTTGAATAGCATGCACTGTTTTTATTCACCTTCCATAATAATGTATGTATTGATAATTGTATGTATGGATATATGTAGATTTATTACATTGCGCTGATGAAGGTTTGCCCGAAAGCTCTGCAAATGTTTCTGGGTGTTCACTTTTACTTACTTTTTTTTTTACTTGATTTAGCTTTTTGCTTATTGTCACAAACTCCTCTCACGTATGTTTCCGAGCGGTTAAAAATACTTTAGGAACTCCCTTGTGACATAAAAGTATACACACAAAATCCACAAAGTTGTAAAATAACTCAAAACAAAGCTTTAATTTCAATCAACTTCAACTTTTAACAATCCAGTAAGCACTTTAAACAACAGCTTCACAATGACTTTACAATATAACATCCAACCTCTAATCCAACTTCTTCAAAATAAATGCTTCAATCAAAAATCCTTCTCCCTCTTACAATTGTCATACTTCCCCTTATATACAATATGTTCATAACCTTCTAGATCATTCCTTATACTTCTCATTATTACATGATTACAGTTTCTATTATAGCACTTCTGGAATGTTCCTGATTGATCTTATTAATTATACATGGTTTCTTAAATCAAAAAATCTTATTCTAGAATGTTCATGTAAATACTATGTTACTCTATATGTTAGCTGGGAATGGTAATTTATTACACTTATTTTATTTTGTATCTCCATAAAGATCCAGCCACTGATACCAACAGCATTGTAATTTTTTTTTCTCCGTAATTTGCCTTTGGATTTACATTTATATATGTTGGTTATATCTTGTATCGTTTCATTTACAATTATTTAATTTAATTGATTTCAAGGAGTCAACTGAAATATTACAACACATAATCTTGTTAACGTTCGTTTTTAAATCAATCTAATTTAAATTTTTTAGTTTTAATTTATATTGGATATCATTGTTTTGTTTATTACTGTACCTTATATGTATGTTATTGTTTTTTAATTTCTTTTATATGGTTTACCAAGCTTTCGATTTTTTATTCATATTACTTTATGTTTACTTAAAATAATAGAGTTGGTTAGTATAAAAAAAATAAACGCATTCTGCATTGCCTGGAATGTATTAAAAAAATGTATAAAAGATTATTTCTTTATGAAGGTCATAACATATGTAATAAAACCTGACAAGATTTGGAATACCATCCAAGTGGATTTTCAGCTACTTTAGATAAAAAGTTGTAATAGTTAGTAGGCCACTCACAACCACACCACTTGTAGTAGTTAGTAGGCCTGTCACAACCACACCACTTGTAGTAGTTAGTAGGCCTGTCACAACCACACCACTTGTAGTAGTTAGTAGGCCTGTCACAACCACACCACTTGTAGTAGTTAGTAGGCCTGTCACAACCACACCACTTGTAGTAGTTAGTAGGCCTGTCACAACCACACCACTTGTAGTAGTTAGTAGGCCTGTCACAACCACACCACTTTATGTAAATGTTTATAGAATAAGTGTGTTATACCTTTCTAAAGCTCTGTCTACACTATCATCAAACTTTATGTGACAAAATAATGTGATGCGCCCATATATGGACATGATGATGGCATATCGCTACCATATTTGGCCATATCACTACCCTATTTGTGCACATCACACTTTTTTTGGTGAAATTAGCTTGATTCTGTAGACAGAGCTTTATTAGTAGTATATGGTATGCTGTAATAACTATATCTTATTAACTTTATCACAGGGAATCCATGTTTTAATGTTGATTGTCAGAATGGTGGTACTTGCAGTATTTCTTCGGTTGATTCCAGTGCATATATCTGTACATGTACAGATAATTATGCTGGCGACCACTGTGAACAAAGTAAAGTATTGTTTATTTCTTACGAATACACCAAGACTTATTTCTAGTGTGTTCGGCAGCTTACATCTTCAGACAATCCTTTACTTATGAGCTATGTTGCACACAGGCACAATGGTCTCATTTGATCCTTTACTTATGAGCTATGTTGCACACAGGCACAATGGTCTCATTTGATCCTTTACTTATGAGCTATGTTGCACACAGGCACAATGGTCTCATTTGATCCTTTACTTATGAGCTATGTTGCACACAGGCACAATGGTCTCATTTGATCCTTTACTTATGAGCTATGTTGCACACAGGCACAATGGTCTCATTTGATCCTTTACTTATGAGCTATGTTGCACACAGGCACAATGGTCTCATTTGATCCTTTACTTATGAGCTATGTTGCACACAGGCACAATGGTCTCATTTGATCCTTTACTTATGAGCTATGTTGCACACAGGCACAATGGTCTCATCCGAAAAGTTCTAGTAGTTTATAATGTATATGTATTTACGTCTCAAAACGTGGTGTTGTGTTTAGCTCTGTCTACACTATCAAACTAGTTTGACAAAAAAAATGTGATGTGCCCTAATATGGTAGTGATATGACATTATCATGTCCATAATATAGGCTCGTCACATTTTGTTGTCACATCAAGTTTGATAGTGTAGACGGAGCACATACAACAACTTTCATACCCACAAAGGATACCTTTGTGTCAAGCTGCCACCAAATGGCACTGGTTCTTCTATCATTTTGTTCTTTCAAGTGTTTTCTCTGCCACTGTACCAGGATTTTCTCATTGCCATCAAGGTACTGAATGGAAGTTTTGTAAAGTAATAAATCATACAGAAAATTGAATGGTGCTGTCTTCTGTGTCAATGCTCGATGGTGACACTTCCCAAAAATCACTGGTCTAATTTTGTTGGGCGACATCAATAAATAAAAAGCATCAATTAATTTATGAATAGGTTTTAATAAAAAAATTTTTTTTTATGCAGTTAATTATTGTAATGTAATTTCCGTCCCATGTGAAAATGGTGGTACATGCGTACTCACAGATTCTTATTACGAATGCAACTGCCCAGCTGAGTATACAGGAAATAGTTGTCAGCAACGTATGTATTTACTTTTTTTTTCTTCAAAATCTTAAGTATGATAATATCAAATTGTTAATGAACATCTAACAAATATACAAAGCAAATATCAGCATTTTGTCAAGTAATAATGTTAATATATATATATCGGTTGTTTTTCAGTTATTGCACCATGCAGTGTTGAAAATCCTTGCCAGAATTCTGGTACATGCACCGATTCGTTGGACTCTGACACCGGAGTGTACTTTGCAACCTGTTCCTGTACAGAATTATATGAAGGAACCAACTGTGAAATTGGTAAAATTAGTTTCTATTTTAAGTCGACCAATACAATTTCTTGATGTTTATAATTTGAAAGATAGGATGTGGTGATTTTTTTATATATTTATTCCATATTTTGTGTATGCTTTACAGAAATCACTCCATGTTCACCAAATCCTTGTCAAAACATGGGAACTTGTACTGCTTCCGGAACTACGTACACTTGTTCTTGTACGTCAGCATATACTGGAACAAATTGTGAAACTGGTAGGAGAACAGAACCTTTCTCAAATTTTCATGTATTTCTTCTATAAACTTGTATAACATGTTCATTTGACTTGAACAATTGTTTTGTTGTACTTGTTTCATATACTCAACCTTACTGTTGTGATCAGTGGGAGGATCACTGCAAGAAGTTTGCGAGTGACCAGTCAATGTTAAAATCATATTCATCTAACATTTAACTCATTCTTATGTTTTATTCAGTTTAATTAGTTTTGTTGTAAAGTGCTGTTTAATGTCCATGCAGAAGAATATATGAATGTTTTTATTTTCCATTCTTCCCTTCAATCTGACTAAAAGTAGTACAGAAATCGTCAAGTTTTGCTTTTGGTCGCAATTGGTCGCAAATTAAAATGGGACCACATTTAATATAAGATGTTAATAGTTTTAAATATCTAAGCTAGACGGCATTAGACAATTTTTGGCTTATGTCCCAAAATGCTGATTTAAAAGACGTTAAATTTCGTAAATGTCATTATAAACATGTGTTTAAATGGGAACACATGTGTAACATGTGCAAAACAGTCTCAAATCTTCATGTTCGTCGAGATTGATGTATGCGTCATTTTCATCTTGTCAAAATGGAACTTGTAACTGATAGTGTAAAATAATAATATATGTAATATGCAGTTTCAAATATATTTACCAAGTTATGATTGCGAATTATTAAATTTAAAAAATATGATTTTTTACATATTACATGTGTTTTCCAGCAATTCCATGTTCCTCTAATCCTTGTCTGAACGGAGGAACTTGTACTGCTTCCGGATCTACATACTCGTGTTCTTGTACGTCAGCATACACTGGGACAATGTGCCAAACCGGTAGGAGCAACAATGCTTTCGTAGAACTTGCTCAAAAATTTGCCTTCTCAAAAATCTTCTTGCATGACTCATTTTATGTTTCTTTTAATTTAATAGTTTTGTATTGTTGTATTTGTTTCATAATTAATGTAATTAATGTAATTAATGTAATTAATGTAATTAATGTATTGATATAAACTAAAAAAGGAATACTTTCTAAATCATATACATTGCAGATACCTTCTCTTCTTTCATTTTCTATTCATGTTAACTCATTTTATTTTTCATTCATGTTAACTCATTTTATGTTTCATTCATCTTTAATTTGAAATAGTTATTTTGTACTTGTTTTATATACAAAGTGATTGATACTCAAGCAAACAAAAAATTGCAGATAAATTTCTTCCTTTTTTTCATTTTCTATTCATGCGAACTCATTTATGTTTTATTGTTTCATTCATTTTAATAATACCGTAGTTGTGTTATATTTCTTTCATATTCATTTCATTAAAAACTTGTTTAAATACCACGTTTCTTCTTTCACATTCTATCCTTCTCTTCGCTTCACCATTACTTCATCTAGAGGTCGATATATGCGCCATTTCACCGTGTCAAAATGGAGGTAATTGCATACCAAATGGGGGTCAGCGTACATGCGTCTGTAATAATGGTTATTCAGGAACTGACTGTGAAATAGAACGTACGTTTTACTACACCCTCTAATATTTTACTGTACTACTTCAGCACTATATTTGAGTGAGAAATCAGTGCTTTCATTTTTGTAAAAGTCTTAAGCTCTGTCTACACTATCAAACTAGTTTTACAAAAAAGGTGTGATGTGCCCAAATATGGTAGTGATAATATGATGTTATGGTGTCCATATATGGGCACATCACATTTTTTAGAGTTTAAAACATTATTTCATTCAACATTAATATTATATTTAAATTTAATTTTAAAAATTAATTGTGTGTTCTTTTACTTTGTGTTCTTAGTCCTTAAATTGTAATAAATATCATATTTTTTTATTTTTAGCGGTTAATCCATGTTCGCCAAATCCCTGTATAAACGGAGGAACTTGTACGTCATCTGGATCTGCATACTCATGTTCCTGTACGTCGGGATACACTGGGCAAACTTGTTCAACCGGTAGGAGTACACAATTTTTCTCGCTTGTAGAAAATTTGTTTGAGCATTTCACCTATATGTTCATGTTTCCTTCACTTCATTTAATTCATTCTGTACTTTTTTCATATTCATGATAGCATTGTTTATACTGTATAGATAAAACAAGCAAAATACAAAAAGAAAGTACAAATAATGCTTAGAATCTATGTTCAGTTTGAGCCCAGATTTGGTTCAATGGCCTAAAAAGAAGCAAATTATGTTACTATTTTCATAGTTTTTTATCTGGACACCGGACTGGGATCCGGGCTCAATGTGAACGCAGCTTTATTGAATCTTATTTTATTTATTTTTAAATATGCTTGTTGTGTTTAAATTTAACTGTACTGTATTTTAGTACCATTTTATTGGTAAAACTTGATGAGCCTTCTCTTGTGTTCTTGCCAAAGATGAATATTGCAAAGATATTGCATACTTGCATATCTCAAGACATAAAGCCGAGCTTATGTCAAAAGCGACTCAACTCAAAGATTTTAGTTCCAGACAAAGCAACTGACCTGTACTTATTTTGAAGCTCAGAGCGCTTGTCAACAAGTTGGACACCTAAGCACACTGTTAGATACAGCTGTTGACATGCCTTCTTTCAAAATGGAGAAATGTTGACATAATATGTCTATGCCTACTCTTTTAACTACCTAATATTATATGGGACAACTTGGTATCTCACCTAGTCTCACCTAATTCGTAAGCAATGCAGAGGGCCTTCTAAAAAGTACTTCTCTTGATGTACAATGTCTGCGCCCATGTTAGTTTGCTACTTTTGCAGTATGACATCTTTGGTTCTTGTATACGTAACGTTAACTTTACAGTGTAACCTTTAACCTTTACAATGTAACTTTTAACCTTTACAATGTAACTTTTAACCTTTACAATGTAACCTTTAACCTTTACATGTAACCTTTAACCTTTAAATGTAACCTTTAGAATGTAACCTTTAACCTTTAGAATGTAACCTTTAACCTTTAGAATATAACCTTTAACCTTAATTTTGTTTTCTTACATTTTTTTGCTTCATCTAAATTCTTCTAGTTGATGCTTGTAGTCAAAATCCATGTTTAAATAGCGGAGTGTGCAATCAAAATGGCAATTCTTATACATGCAGTTGTACATATCTCTACACAGGCAGTACCTGCCAGTCTCGTAAGCAATTTAACAACACAACTGTATTAATATAGTTTTGTGATGACCTATGCATTGTATCGTTTGTCGCATACTGAAAAGCATGTAATGTCACTGCATACACACAATTAACATAATGACATTATTAGTTCCCAGGTCGTAGGTCATCTCTGATTGAAAGCTCTCTATTGGGATCAATGGAGAACATACGTCATCCGGGTTTTGATTGGTCAGTTTAAAAATGGCATGTCCTTTCCCCAGCAGTCATATTATACAAAAATACAATAAGCACTGTCTCAATCTACATGTTTGTTGGCTTAGTAAGCCGACTATTTGGCGATTGCCATAATGTTTGAAAGTTGTTTTAAAATTATAATAAATCATGATTATTTGCCCATTTTTAGCCTCCAATTGCAACCCAAACCCTTGCGAGAATGGTGGAAGTTGTACGTTACAATCTGGTGGTTTGAGTTCCTGCACATGTGTAAATAATTATAACGGAAACCTTTGCCAAAACGGTATGTATCAATCGGACCTATTAATAGCAGTTTTTATATACTATTTGTAGAAATGGTGAATGTTAACTGTACAATTTGACAATGTTGTTTACGTTTTTATCGTAGCACCCGCATCATCCTGTAATAGTTCACCCTGCCAGAACGATGGAACATGCTATCATAACGCAGCAGAAAATAAGTTTGTGTGTACATGTGTGGAAGGATTTGTAGGAGATACTTGTGGAACAGGTATGGTTTTAAAAAATAAGGTCAGAGGTCAGATGAACCCCCTTTTTCATTCCTTGGGTACAAGAGTAAGATTGTTCCATGCTGAATCATTTTTTTAAATACATATTTTTATATTTTTCTATAAATTTAAAATAGCTTTTTGGAATGATTTCATAAAATACATTTTGATCAATCGGTGATGACGTCACATAAATCCATAAATATAATTATTAATGATATGTTTTACTATGTTACGTATTGTATGTAATTTATTCCATTTTTTATTGGTTTTTTGGCTAGGAGCTTCTTCACCCGCTCTGATTCAAATATCTAAATTGTGAATTTGCTAAAATACATTCAATTTTTACAGCATATAATCCTTGTGATAGTAACCCTTGTATGAATGGAGGTACATGTACCCAACAAGAATCTACCTATGATTGTGCATGTGCGGCTGGATACAGTGGAACACAATGTGGTACAGCATCTTGTAAGTATATTTGTTAGTCGTTAGTCAGGAATTATTTACCTAGTTTATGAGTGCTATGGTAAAAATAATTTCATATGATGAAAGATGCAAGGTTATATTAAAGAACAATTCATCTTTCACCTCATGAAATTATTTGCCCCATGGCACGAATATAACTCTTGCTGATTTGCCAGGTCCAGGCCTAAACACTCAAGAACATGGAGTAAACACACTACAATAAAATATATGATGTGTAATATTGGATGTCATGTGACACCTCCACACATCAATTAACTACTCCAATGGATCCCTACAGGTGATGCAAGCTGAATTTTGTTATAGGGGTGTTTATTCTGGTTTTACAATAAGCATTTTGGTACTGTGCCACAAGGCTAGGCTGTTAGAACATTTATAATTGTTCATCTTTGCATCCAAAATTGGAACACTGCCTTTCAAATGGTTTAGGCCTTGACCTAGCCTCTTGTTTTAGTGGTGAATTATTATTGAATAAAAGTAGGTTTATTAATAACAATATTATTATTATTAATAAATGCTTGATATTCTTACAATTGAACGATCAATTTGGCAAAATATTCAATTTTTTTACCTCATGAAGTTATTTGTACTATTGCACTAATAAACATTCATTATTTGTATAATATAATATGAATATGTCATTCATTATTTAATGTGCACAATATATGTACAATTACGAATCTTTGGTTATTATATCTATGTATTATTTAAAATTATGAATATTGCTGTTTTGAAAGACATTTATTCACAAAGTGCATGGTGCATTATAGTATGATTTTAAATTTTCTTTTTTTTTTGTCAGCAACCACTGGGTGTACTGACGATTATTGTAAAAATGGGGGTACTTGTTCTTTTGATGGCTCTGAAAGAACTTGTGCATGCTCACCGGGGTACAGTGGAGCCACTTGTGATACTGGAACTTACCAAGCACGTATGTATTGGGCGGGATGGTTACGTTTGCAAAAGTTTCTCGATTACAAAATCATTCAGTCCTTCAACTTATTCTTTATTTACTTGTATTTTATATTCACCCCAATATAATTATCGAGTGAAAACCTTTTCATGATATTTCTCTTAAACATTTCTTTCACTGGAGTGGCCGAGTGGGCAAGGCAGAGCGCCACAATCCTGTTGTGGTGGAACCAGAATTTTAAAAGGTGGTGGGGGTCGGGGACCCAGGATGCAATGCACCCAGGATGTGTAATTGTAATATTAAGTTTATCTATCTTCCTATTTGTATGGTACTGTTCAAAATTTAGGGAGGGAGCTTGGAACTGCCTATGGCCAGCACAGCCTTTCCTCTTTACGATCTTTAGTTCATAAGGCTCTGTAAATGTTAATCTATGGCCACAGAACAAAAGATTTGTATAAACATTAGATAAAAGTATTACTGTATATATTTTAAAATGTGATTTTTTTTTTTGCAGCAAACGGTTCTTCAAGAAATTGTCTGCCCGGTATCTTGTTTATGTTAACTGTTATACTCTCTGCTTTACGGATTCTGTAAAAAATTACAATCTGTGTAAAACTTACTATATTGTATTTTTTGTATTATTTATATTCATTTTTTTTATTGGTTCGTACCTTATGGTTACATAATGTTACAGTAAAAAAACAATGTAATTCAAGTTCACATTTACTCAATAATAGTTCACATTTACTCAATAATAGTTCACATTTACTCAATAATAGTTCACCTCTATTCTTACTATAGAATGTAGACGACTTAGTCAATTTTGGCACACGTGGCGTTTCATACCTATACTCGAGCTTTGAAAAAAATAATGGTATTGCACAAAACAATAAAAAGTAAAAGTAATAATTAAACCTAAGTTTAATAGTAATTAATAACAATAACGATAAAATTAAACGTGATGATTGACAATCAAAAAAATGTCATATAACAAAATTATGAGTGTTTTTATAACACTTCTGAACTATTGATTTTCGTGGTAGTGTTATTCTTAACTTTCTATGTCGTCTAAGACCAACCAACCATTAAGGAAATATAGGCTTTCAAAGCGGTAAATGGCTGCAATTTTTAATTTTAATACATATCAAGCAGAAGGTTCTGGGTCCGAATCTTGGTTGGAGCAGCTTTTTCTCATTCTGATAAATTTCCTCTTCTTTACCGTTTATAAATACATTTTTTAATCTCCAGTATATCACCTGATGGTGTAGACTGTAGAGTATGTCTATGCCACCTGATGGTGTAGGCTGTAGAGTATGTCGATGCCACCTGATGGTGTAGGCTGTAGAGTATGTCTATGCCACCTGATGGTGTAGGCTGTAGAGTATGTCTATGCCTGTCAATTTATATATTTATAAGCTGCAAAAAAATATTATTTTTTGTTTTATATTTTATTCATTTCACCTATGATTTTAATTAACAAAAGACACCTTTCTTTGAAGTAATCTTATTGTTATGCTTTTTATAATAATATTGTCTATATTTTATATTTTTTGCTCTAGGGCCTAGTTGTATATTTAAAATACTTAATTTGGGGCAGTTTAAATTATTTTATTAATTCAGGAATATTTTGTACATATCTTTATCTTAATTGTTTTTGTAAAAATCAAAACACAGATAATAATAGTTTCATAATTATTATAAAGACTGGCATATTAACTTCGTAGATTTGCAAACAAATAAGGGAACTACCGCTTTCTAATCAACCGTCGCAAATTAGAGAACAAATTTTGATGAACAGTCCCCATTAATATTGTTGACCATTTCCATGTAAATTACAGTCCGACTGAGATATAAAACAATGCTATTAAATTCGAATCCAGATCATTTTTTCCAATTTCTTGCCCCTTTATTAAATCTCTATTTTTATATAATTATGAACTATGTAACTATTTTATATTATAAATATAATGATAATGTATTTTGGGTAAAAATGTAGTTAAGAGACTATTAGTCTTAAACTAGAATAACGAAATTTACTATCACAACTCGAGTTAACGTGTACGCATGCGCAGCGTTTTGTTTGATCTTTGGTGCCGCGTTGAATCTGTATAGTGAGTTTTATCTGCAAGTCGCATGATGTAAAAACTAGTCATGTGGAACTATACGATGGTTTCTACGAGATTGAGTCGTCGTCGCAGTTTGGCAACTACGTCCCAGAGCGTGCGTAGAATGACTTTTTACTCGACAGCTGGATGCGTATAGCGAGTGGCGCACCGTGAAATGAGAGCTTCCTATTAATAATATGGATAAATGTGCTTCGAATTATGTTAAACTTTACCTTATTCTTCGAAATCTTATTAAGTACGTTTAGATGTAGCAGTAGTTACTTTTTATACAACAAAATTGTTAATATTAGGGTTTAAAGGTCATGTTGACATGAGCCTCCATTTAAAAAAAAGTACGCGCCGTAGTCGAATAATTAATATGCGCAAACAACGTATGCAAAAGCACCGCGACGCTAATTAATAGTACGCGCCGTAGTCGAATAATTAATATGCGCAAACAACGTATGCAAAAGCACCGCGACGCTAATTAATTTTATAGTTACTTAATTAAATCATTCTATGCATTGAATTTATTATAAATAAGGGATTTTGTACAATTTATTATAAATAAGGGATTTTGTACAATTTATTATAATCGATTAATTAGTGATTTTATGCCTTTATACGAATGGTGGAGAAATGATAGTTTGAATGAAATAAAATATTTATTTTCTGTACATGTTTTGTCTTTTTATAAACACTTTAACCGGATAGATAAATAGATGAATTTATTGCTCTCGAAATGATATTGATTATGGCGATAATTATGTTATTGAACCACACTAATATGATCAATTAAAACAATTTACCGCGCAGGTGAGTAGACAGTCATTACAATTCACCGTGTTTACCGATAAACACCTCAACACAAATTCCGCTGCTACTTCGTAACGCGATTCTCATATTGATACAAATACTATACTATTCGTTTTGCACAGGCTTTAAAAAAGGTATGTATGTAATAATAATGTTTATTTGTAATTATTCTATCTGTGTTCATTTAGTGGTTTGTATTTTAGCAGGTCTATCTTAATGCCATTATTATGTGTCATGAGGAGGGTGACAGTGACGGACTTATTTGAGTTTCTATGTCATCCCTAGAAATGATACTTTGTTGTTTCTTGTTTGTATAGGCCTATATATGCTGATTTTGGTCGAAATAAATATTGAATTGATGTCCAACATCCTTCGTTGTAAAATTTAGGTCTACCGTCGTTTGACTCCTGTTGGCGAGTTCAATCTCAAAACATAGTATTTAGTTTTCTTTTAAAATATGCAAAACTGTAGATATTAATTAGGACTATAATGCAAAAAACTTGGTAATATTTAATTGAGGTTGAAGGATGTTTGTCTGCTTTTGATGCTCTGCTTCATTTTGTTGGTATTAGCCTCAATATTATTCTTTGAAATTTTTTGGAAAAATATCTTAATTTTTTGCAATATGCAACTGTAGCTAGCTTATAATTAGCCTCAATATATTCTCACGAATTAGTAACTTCTCGAATAATATCCTGATTTGTAAATCAAACTTAACCAACTAAAAAAGGAACCGGTAAATGTTTCTAAATTCCATAATAGATCTATCTTTGATTATTTTAACTTGTAAAGTGTAAATAATTTTATATTTATATATTATAGGCCTATATATTATTATTATTATTATTATTATATTATTTTTCCTAAAAATGTATTAATTTGTTTGTTTTGATAGGGAACGATTCGTCGTTAGGCCTAATAGGACTATATAGGTAAGAAAAGCCTCCTTTTAATATTGATGTTATTATAGGCCTACAAATTAGTTTGTTGATACCATCTTCACATGGAATTGTATCGATAGTAATTATAACTAACGATCCATCGTAAACATTGATTAACTTGGCTTGTGTTTATTGCTTGAGACTAAACGAGTGTTGTCATAGTAACGTAAGCAAAAGTTAATCTAGCAGAATATCATCATATGACATTGACAACAAAAATGATATATTGATGTAAAATACAATATTTGTATATATGATTATGATATTAATAATATACAGTAGGCCTATAGGCCTATGACTATGATCCTATTGTCAACATGCATTGCTATAGGTTTGGATGGATTAGCTTCAAAATGTATCCATAAAAAAGACCTAAAAAAAATGCGGAAATGAAACGGTAAAGATGTAAACACGATGTTACTTAAGGACCAGCAGCCACTATGACAATTGTTTTTCTATTTATTATCTTAGGCCAATTTGTATCCAATAGGGACATTATAAATACGATACTACCGTGCGTCATTTTGCGTCACGGTTCTCAATTCCATATCCATGGTTACAGTTAACTTTTTGTAGTGACCCATATACCCTTTTTTTTTAAACACATTAAATCCTAAACAATATTGTCAGTATAATATTTCGGACTTTATTTTAAATGATGGATTGTTGATGATGAATTATAAGTTATTTTACGCAAGGAGTTGTTCCAATAACGGTAACTTTCTGTTCTTTTTGTAGGCCACCATTGGGATAACATCTGCTAACTGTTTTGACCTTGGCTTGTATTTCAACCAAAACCGTTTCGAATTTCAATCAACATGACTCAAATACCCAATTTCACGAAAATAGCATTCAAAACAAAGCCTAGGCTACTTGGAATAACACCGCAGGAGGAGGAGGACACAGCCAAGTTTAATTCAAGGCGACGTCGTAAACGGTTTTTATCCGTCGTAGAAATGTTCAATGTTGAGCCTGGAAAGCAGGTTAAGACACAAAATTCGCTGTCAACCTGGGGTAATGTTCGTGAAAATTTAACGAATCCAATGTCGTCGACAAGGCGACATTCCGAGGGATATGCGGCTCTTGGTAGGCGAGACAGACTTTCGATATCATCCAGTTTTAACCATGGTAATTTATCAAGCATTGAAGAGAAGAGGTTCTCTAGAGAACACAGTGACATCAGTCGTCGTTCGTCTGTTGTCGGTGGACTTCTTGGGACGGCGGCGTTCAAACGGCAGCTAACAAGGAAATCGGTTAACCTAAAAAGACGGGTAAGAAATAGTCGCAAAACATCATTATTAAGTGCACAATTTCTTTGGATAGAGGTTCGTAGTGTTAAACATTCACTCTAAACACTACGATCCACAATAATGTTTCCGGTGTATCCTGAATAGGAGTTTTCTAGGGGAGTGTTGTTCTACTGTTTCGGTATAGTAAACAAACTCATTACCGTATAGGCCTACTTGTTTGTTATTTTTTACATGATATTATTACCCCTTGCATAGTTTTCTGCTATAATATCTAAATGATGCTTGATTACCTGTAATAATAAATAGCACACAATATTAAATCGATATAGGCCTAGCTAGCTTGGCATATAGGAAAGTCGAATAGAAGTGAACAAAGTGTTTAAATACGTTATTATTAGTAGGCGTATCCTTGAGATAAAAGATATGGGCGTGCTGAAACAACATGGTGGGTTTATTCATGACTATATATTGCTCCATATTGAGTTCACACGGGATACTTTATTTGATCCAAAAAAAAAAATCCATACAATATGCTATCTATATTTATTTTTAAAATGACATTTCTCAGCTTGTGAATGTGAATAATAATAAATCGAAACGTATGTCTAAATATATGACCTTTCGTTTTCGAAAATCGCCGCCTACCAAGCTTTATTTTTTAAGATTTTATGAATTTATTTTATGCTTAGGCCTATTATTTTTGTGCGTATTTTGTGTTAAAGATATATTTAGAAAAATCTTTCTTTCTTATTAGTTAATGTTGTACATGAAGTTTAAGATGCTTGGTCGTCTGACGATTCTTCTTCATAGAATGTGTACGCTGCATTTTCAAGAACTACAGTAAGAAAAAATTACCAACTCTTTGATTTGATTGCATTCGAATATAATGACAAATAGGCAAAGACAACACAGTGCCCTCAATGCAAATCTCTTCACAATATCATGCAATTTCGTGTATTAAAATATATTTGAGTTTTTGGGTGAAGACCAGGGTTTTGTTTCACCTGTAATGAACTACCTAGTTTTCATAACAAGAACACTGACGTAACAAAGTAATAAAATACGTAACAAGAACTAGCTACGTCATAAGAGCACTTTCTGTTCCCATCATTTCCTATTTCTGTTGCTTTAAACTTTCGTTATCTTCAATATATTATTAGGGATGATGAAGAAGATTCGAACGCTATGTCGTTTGCCCAAATCGCGTTTCATGGTAAACGTGACCCTAGTGTTGACCTCATGTTTGATGTCAGTAAATTCAAAGCAAATAAGGAGGTACGATGGTTTTGATAATGATGATTACGAGTGACGAGGACGATTAGGCCTATGTCGTGCAAAAAAAAAATCAGAAAAAAATAATTAATGTACGGTAAACCATGACGTCATTTAGCGACGACGCTGATTAACACAGCGGCAACAAAGACGACGTTGACGACGCTGGACGGCAACGTCAATTACGATGAATAAAGCGTCGTTGTTGTTGTGATACATCGTCAAGTCGATGGTAACCAGTGGCCGTATGGATGATTGAGGTTACGTGGATAACGAATATGATTCCAATAATAATGACGACTATAATAACTTCAGTTGTTTTTACAGAAAGTATAATGATATTTTGATAAAGTAAAACATATTTGTTTTTAATATAGTACCGAATATCGTCGGACACTAAAGCAGTAATGAAATTACATCCACATGAACGCACTGATGACGATATTAACGTTGTAAGTAATTTCTATATTTTTTATTTATTTCTAGGCCTAGTGAAGATATATAAATTATTTGCTCCCAAGAAAATGTCTCTGAATTTTAATAGTTATGTTAAATATTAATATA
Organism: Antedon mediterranea; assembly: GCF_964355755.1. Taxonomy (NCBI): domain Eukaryota; kingdom Metazoa; phylum Echinodermata; class Crinoidea; order Comatulida; family Antedonidae; genus Antedon; species Antedon mediterranea. Next base: position 1,820,694 of record NC_092678.1, read on the forward strand.
GTAGTTTTATATTTGTACTAATTTATTTTCATTTGTGATATGGATATTAGATTCAGCGCACCCTCCTTGACCTAAGGTCATTTGCTGAGTACCCAGTTAAGATGCAAGTAAAAGTTGCCAAAGTTGGTTGGTTACAGACATTCAACCCAAAGCGGGTCGTCGTACGAGAAGGTCATCCCCCGCAGTATTTTTACTTCCTAATTTCAGGATCGAGTAAGTAATTATTTTTAATAAATTTGTGGTATAATAATTGCGTTAATATGATAACATGTATCCATGGATTTCCTCCATGATTTATCATTACCACTGTTGGTATCATTCTAAATTGTAATATCATCATTACTAAATCGGGGCTCCCATAAAATACGCAACGTGAGGACGTAGACGCAATATAAGTGACCATTGACAAGCAACATCGCTTGTGATTGGTCAAATAATTAACTGTAGGCCTACATTGCGCTTACGTCATTGAGTTACGTCTTTAGTGGGAACCAACAGTTTCTAAAGCATAGTCTACACTAGAACATTTTAGTTTGTAAATAAGAGCAAGTTAACAAGTTTTCCAAAGTTGCCCATGTAGGCTAAACCAGCCAGTAAGCCTAATTATATTTTGCAACATCCTCGTCATCATCATCATCATCTTATCACATCTTCTTTGATTATCTAATCTTCCTTTATAATAATCAACCAGATTTTAAATCAGATTTATACCAACACAATACCTGGATAACCTGCAGGAAAAACACCTCACCCCACCGAGATTCAAACTCGTGTAACCGTGGTAAAGTATTTTCGTAAAGATGGTTATTATTATTAATGGTTATTATTAATATTACAGTTTTGATAACGTCAACTAATGATTCATATACAGATGGTTCAAAATCCATATCTGTATTAAAACGAGGGAGTAGTTTTGGGGTAAGTATCGACATTTGACTTATTATGGAACGCTGAAGAAAAATTGTAGAACAAAACTAAAGCAATACGCTTATCCATTTAATACTTTACTTTACTACGTTTATCGGATTCGGAATCCGAACATCATATAAATGTGTCTCATAGGTAACATAATGATTTCCATTAACTTTGATGTATTAGCAGAGATGCCCAAGTATACGTAAACAAAAATATCAAATGTTGTGTTTTTCTTTGAAGGATCTTGCTATTCTCCAGAATGCTAAACGGACTTTTACAGCAACAGCTAGTGAAAAGGTTGAACTGTTCTGCATTTCGAAAAAGGTATCAAAGACATCGTGATTTATAATTTATAATTATTTAGGCGTATTGATAGTATTTGTAATTCTTATTAGTATAGTATTATAGTATTATTTGGACAGTAAAGTACTATAAAAATAAATAATAATAATAATAATAAACAGTATTTATATAGCGCCTAATGGATCACTGACCCTTCTAGGACCCCTCTAGGTGCTTTACATAGGACCTTAACTAATGGTAATAAACTATCCCCCGCCGGACACCATTCCAATTCCATTTCACTGTATAATTGCTAAAACATGTGCTCTTCTTATTCGTAGGATTTTATTAGTATTTTTATGGCAGGTGGAGAAAAGAAACTTCAAGACCCAGAACTTCTCAAATTTATTAGGTTTGTAATTGTAATAATTTATGAAATTTCTGCAAGTTTCCAATCACGATTGACACAGACGGACTCATCTATGTTACCGTGCTCTAGTAAGATCGTAATTATTAATTTTTAAAATAGAAATTTTTGGTTATAGAAATTTGGAATTTCTGAAAAATTGGCCCATCGAATTGTTGGAAGATCATCCAGAAAAATGTATGTTCAATTATTTCAAGTAAGTACTGTACAGTTTTTTTATGTAAATAAGAAATCGATTTTAACGTACTATTTTTAAAAACATATTTAACTGCATGAAGTTTTCTCTTTTTTTCTTTCATTATGACAGACAAGGGACTTTGCTTGTAGAAGATAGCAGTTCCAATGATAAAATCTTTATCGTCAAATCTGTACGTATAAATATGAGGTCCATCAAATAGAGGAAAGAAATAAAAAAACTTTATTTCAAAAACTCGTTTTCCATTAATGTTTTTTCTTGTTCAACAGGGAAGTTGTACAGTGTTGAAGAAATTGAGATGTAAAAGATCGTCTTCGTTGAAGAAAAATCGTCGAGACAATGGTGAGGTCATTGCAAAGTGTGTAGTAGAGCTTTTGTGGTTAACATGCTTGCCCCTCAGTTCAAAGGCCCAGGGTCCAATCTTAATGAAGTTCCATGGTTCAATACTGACCTATAGTACCTGAGTTTTACCCGACCCGACTATTTCTACTTTAATCCCAAGACTCAACTCTGTTTATAAGCATAGTATTTCTACAGTAAATCTCATACTTATTGTCCTTCTTAGAAGCTGTTGCAAAAATTGTCGTTACAAACGAGGAAGAAGAAAAAGAGTTAACTCATAAGGAGTTGATTGAACAAAAAGAAAAACTTTTTCTGAAGCGGAAAATAAAATCACTAAAGAAAACGAACACATCTTTGTATGACAGAGGATTGAACCTTCCTCTTTTGCGTGCAAAGTCAACAGGAAGTGACGTAATGCGTGACAGACCTGGATCAATATTGTCTGCCATTTCTGAGCGGGATTCCGCAGTGTCACATGACTTTATCCTGCTTGACGATTTGGTTGACGAGTCATTATCGGGAAGTTCGTCAAGAAGTGGTTACTGCACTTCACATGATGACGTCAGATGCAATAATTTATGTTTTTCACAATTTTACAATATTCCAATGGACACTGACCAGGGTAACACTGTTGGTAAGTGTAGTGAAGCATCTCAGGCGCTCTGTACAGAGAGGCAGCACCCAAGTACAAGACGAAAGAAGACTGTGGAAACATGGCTTTCGGATTTGCCTGTAGAAACTAGAACACTTACCGATGCAAAATGCAGGAATACGAAAAACGATTCAACCCATCGAAAACATCAAGTATCACCACATCAAATAAACGTTATTCCACAACAAGATACCGTAAATAAAATCAGTTTTTAAAAACCAATAGTTAAACGGTAATCCGACCAATCACAAGTGAGAGTTTGGGTGTTTCGGCCATTATGATTGGACAAATTAGGCCTACTTGCGTTGTGTTTATGCCCCTGCGTTATACCTTTTAGTTGTAAACGACGTTTAAATAACGTTTCTTATAGAAACCAAGATTTATATCGACTTATTTTTATTACGCATGCGTTGTGAGGATGCAATTCAGAATTATAATAACTACGTCATTTGTCTTATTAAGGTTCTTCTGTCACCTATACAACGAGATGTGAAAGGTATGTACAAGTCAATATTAAATGTTTATTATTTAGGCCTAACATCACTCGTAGGCCTATAAAATCATTTTGTAGGCCTATACAATGATTAATGTAGGCCTATACAATCAATCGTAGGCGGCCTATACAATCAATCGTAGGCCTATACAATTACTTATGAGGAATGGATAAACAAAATAGCATAGTGTTAATATGTTTCTTTTCTTTAGAACATTCAACTTCAACGACATCTGTTTTGAGTAATGTTTCAAAACTCTCCAAGGCAAACAATCGGTTCGTATTTATTGAAGTGCAAAAGTTACACAAAGGATGTGTATTTGTAAGTGACCTTAATAATAATGATAATCTATAATGTTACTCGGTAGACCAGTTATAGACATTGTTTAATATTTTGATATTGGTCAATAAGCGTCTGACAATAAGTACAAAGTATTACCGGTAGCTAAATGCATTCATAATTTATTTAAAACACATTTCCCGTACGTACCAGCGATGAACCCCGAGTACCAATCCTTCGTATGTATTTATGCCGTTTATGCATTACGTCATTATTTTATTCAATCATGCAAAACGGATTGTAACTAGCGTCATCACAACATTTTAACTTTCCAAATTGTAGCTTACAACTGTTAACCAATGTCAATGTCGGGACAAAACATTTTCATTTCGTTGTGAATGGATTGGAGTATTCTTGGAGTATAACCTGCAATGTGCGTTAATAATTATGATCGAATATTCCAGTTTCTATACCATGCCGTTTGATCTTCATAGGGTCTTTCAAGCGATTTATTCGGTAATCAGCCAACTCTTAGCCTGGTTAGTGACGGTGCCGAGTGCTTAGTTCTATCGAAGCAGTTCTTTCTTGAAAATGCTACGGACTTTCAGATACACGAAATACGTGTGGCTGTAAGTATTTTAAATTCAACATCAACATCAATCTCCTAATAAAAAGTGTTTAAATACCTTCTCTGAAAAATAAACACCCGTCTCAACAACAACGTTTTCAATAGTTACGGTACTCTACTAATAGAAACAGTTTAAATACGTTCTCTAAAATCTAACTTCCCGTCTCATCAACGTTTCCAACCGTTTCCTATTAGTAAAAGTTAGAACCTGCGTTTTATTTTTTTTTCAAATGACATGCGTTAAAGATAATAGTACTGTATTTACTATTGCTTTTAGGGCGTTCCATACCCAACTGATGAGGAGTTACAGGTGAACCTAGAGCGGCACGAGGCATGGAATGTGTACCGGAATAAAACTCTTAATGACGTCATAGATTTCGTCACTTTAAATAGGCGGAAAAAAATAAGACAGTTATTACCACTCTTCTAAACAACATTAATAACATATTTAAAATATGTTTTTTATATTGTTAACTTTAAACATATACCCATGGTGTTAAATTGTACTGTATACTGTAATTGGCCGCATTTACAATATTTTGTTTACAGTATTAAGCCAACTGAAGCCGAATAGTTTTACTATTTATTTATACAAAAAACGGTAACAAATGAAATGGTCGTTTGATGTAATGCTGCTAAGGGCAGGGGAAATAAAAAAATTAAATAAAAATCGATGTTAATAAAAGCATATAGGCCTACCAACAATTGATGGCATATATTTAGGTAAATTGAGATAAATGGAACGTCTAATTAAATTAAGAGTGGCAATGAGTAGATACAAAACATGATTTTTTATTTTAATTTAGCGAGTACTTTTGGGCATAAGGTATTCGTAATGATGCATTATAGTTTATATGATAAAATTTAAAAAAAGTTGGAGAAGTTGTAAACTATTGGTGGCAGCAGAGACGTTATGCAACACACAAACAAACAATTGGTTTTTGGGGAGATATGTGTGTAGGCCTGGATGGCGTTTAATATCTGTTTTGTCCTTTAGTATTCTTACTTAGCATGCTCGAAACATAGTTTATAATAGTTATGAAAAAGCAACTGAAATCGCTTGAAAACTACTGAGGTATGTGAAGTAATTTTATTTTTAAAACCTCTTAATCTTCTTCCCCAAGGACGTTAGGCCCACAGATAGCCTAGCTAGCTAATAATAAGAGGAGGCCGAGAATAGCGCAGTGGGTCCCCTTCCATACGCCCTCCATCTCATCTCAGCTCAGCAGGGGACCTTGCCTTGATTGATATTTTGTAAGTTAATGGTTGCCTAATTCTATTCAACTGACTGATAATGATGTAGTGTAGGCCTATTAGTAGCCATATGGAGTATAGGCTAGTATAAATGAATAAATAAGTTGAGTTGCACATGCACCCCCACCACCCCTATCCCACACACATGTTTTGCAAGTCATCCACTGAAACATAGGCCTACTACTACTAGCCTATACCATGAAGCCCTTTTTAGTGGACTATTGGAAGAATGTCTTATCGCAAAGCCAGTTACTAAATAGTGTGCGCAACACATGGTGCAAAGGATTTAACCAATTCAAGCTGTGTATTAGTTTGTTTCTTACTTTGTGCAATTTGCTCAGTTTTGGCCAAATAAAAAAAAAATGTTCACTTCCAAGAATTGTTTATGATGCGAGACGCTTTCTATTACTAGCTAGTATTAGTAATTAGCTATTGTGATGCCCTAAACATGAATTATAGTTGAAAATCCTGTTGTAATCACACCTCTTGACAATCACAGTCTTGAAATTGTGATGGAAAACTTTTGTTTATGAAATACAATTTTTTTATTATTATTAAATATATAACAGAAAAAAAATTTACAGTTGTAATTTTGGACTGCTACATTTTTTTTTTTAATTGGCCTTTAAATAGGTAAATAAATGTATTGTGAGTTATCTACTATTGTAATACTAAATTCTGCAAGTCATGTTGTTCAATGTGAATGGGGTTTCTACAGTACAATAAATCAGTGAAGCATACATGCTTTTGATATTTTTTTTTATTAACTTACTTATATAACTTTTACCACGTGGAGTTCAATTGTTTATGTAACAAAAAGCTTAGTATATCCAGTCCAATAAGAGCAACAAAAATAGTAGGTTAGTAATTTTAGTAACACTATAATTATTAATAGCCTAAGCATTATTACCATTTAATATTTATTCAATGTGTTGCGTTATCTCTTCATGAACTTTAACCCTTTTGTTGATTGTGTAATTACACTATTGTGTAATCTTTGAGCGTACCCATGCATTTTCATTGAAAAGAAAATTTGCCATTTAGCGATCATGTGTTAATTTTATTCTACTGCAGTTACTGCAATAAATACAATTTTGACTAAATTAATATATGATTTTAATTTGTAGTTTTATGAGGAAGTCTGTGCAATTATGTAGCAAGTTTAAAAAGCAAAACAAATATGTACTGTAGTAGTAACTGCAGTAAATCAATGTTGGCGTATCCCTGGCTTCAATATGTGTAAAATACAGTTTACTCCGTATACGACGACAAAATATTAAATAATTATTTGAATTTTTTTTATCAGTATCAATCACTTATTATTTATACATTTATACATATAATGGAAAAAAATTGAAAATCCAATTAATACATATGGTTGTATAATAGTAATATACATATGGTTGTATAATACATGGTTGTCTATGACTTGACATATTTCTTTATAGTGACAAGATAATTAATTCATCAGCTGTCAATTCAAAGGTAGGCATAAATACAATATGTATTCTCTAATTAACCTGAGGTAATTAGGGTGAGTTTTTTTATTCGCTCTTCCATATCTCCACTTTTGATTTTGATCTTGAGCAAGTGAGTTGTCCAATCATAAGTAACAGTTCGGATGATGTTTTGATGAGACACATGCTTTCGTCCTTGCTTTGTGTCCAAGTGGGAATCAAGCTTTAATTTATTTTAAAAATTAATTTTTATTCTAAAATTTAGTGTTAAACTTCACATAAAGTTCTATATTTTGCATTGTATTTCTCAAAATATGGGTGGATGGGTTGCTGGCCACCTGGATCCGCCTATTGCTAGAATTTAATTTAATTTTTTAAAATATTTTGTAGATCACAATGGCAGCGGAAGAACACTGGTTCTGTGGCAATCGAACTACGTATGATTCTCTGGATGACTTCGTGTGGGATTTGGACCACACCGTTTATAACACATGTTTCAGCAATTTATTATACTGTGTACCACATCTAGGTTTTACAGCCCTTGCGTCTCTGTTGCTACTTATTATGGGATGCCTTACGAGTCTAAAAGATATTAAGTGCAAATATCTAATACAATATCCTGGTCATATGGTACGATGGGTCACAAACGCGGTGTTCTTTCTCGTTTTACTGAGCGCAGTCGCCGAAGGTATTCTGACCGACATGCAGGTGAATAAGGACACGATGACAATAGTTCAGCTGTACGTCCCGGCATTATGCGGATTTCTCGCCGGAATAATAACTATAGTCTACTTTCATATGATGGAAGTGTGGAATAAACCGGTGATGTCGCTGCTGTTAGTGCTGTACTGGGCATGCTCATTATGCGCGGAGGTTGTACGCTTTTTGAATCTTCAGAACTTCAACGACACTGGATCATATATGAGATATTATCTGAATATTGTTTTGATGGCTATATATTCATTCTATGTATTACAAGAACTCAACGTTGTTAGAGTCAAGGTGAGTTTATGCCTTCCATACCTCAACGTTGTTAGAGTCAAGGTGAGTTTATGCCTTCCATACCTCAACGTTGTTAGAGTCAAGTTGAGTTTATGCCTTCCATACTAACGTTGTTAGAGTCAAGGTGAGTTTATGCCTTCCATACCTCAACGTTGTTAGAGTCAAGGCGAGTTTATGCCTTCCATACTAAGAAAATGATATACTATAACTATTATAACTGCAAGTGAGGCTGATTAGGGCCTACATTAGGGCCTACATTAGGACCTACATTAGGGCCTACATTAGGGCCTACATTAGGACCTACATTAGGACCTACATTAGGGCCTACATTAGGACCTACATTAGGGCCTACATTAGGGCCTACATTTTGCTTGGTGGCAATTTAATTTAGTGTTATTAATTACGTCCGGACAAAACATTATAAAACTTTTGTCATCTATATATAAATTTACGTATGGGCAAAATTTGGTAAGTCGCACGTTTCCTTCTCGATGGTATATAAAGTTGACTCGTACTTTCGGTACTGATTTTAACCACCTGATGTAACCCTGTTTACTAATTAAATTAAGTTAGATAATTAGTTGATGATTGACAATTGTATCACAAAACTTTCTAAGGGCCCGTTTATGCATTAGGGTCATTCCATGCCAAATCAACAAATCAGTTGGCAGGTAATCTCTTAGATTTTGCTGATTTTTTTTCCTAAGGTACCTCTATCTATATAATGAACACATGCAAAAAATTAGCCCTCAATTCCAAGCGGTTTCGGAAATATGGCCGTTTTAAATTTGGTCGTCTCGCCCCATTTTTCGTTCCAAAATCGCGGAGTTTAATATTTTGTGTTTTTGGAGGCTTATATTTCCACAACGGACAAATATATTAAGCTGAAAATTACTACCCATGGATAATTCCCACTCAATAAACAGAATCTCGTGAAAAAAAAATTTGATCTCTACTACTTTGGAAGATACAGCAGTCCGAAAACCCATTTTCGTTAAGCAAAATTAGCTTTTTTCGATTTTCGGCAGCCCTGTATACCCACAATAGCATTCATAGAGTGTTCAAACTTTTTAATTCTGTTATATAACTACATACATTTACTCTAAAATGATAATATAATATTTTAAAGCTGAAATAACAAAATAACTAGTACCCAAAGTATGGTCCGGGGGAAAAAACCATGAAAATAGCCCATTTTCTCGTTGACCTTTGACCCCGTAGATGAATCTTGACAAACTTCAAAATTGCGTTAATTATTAAATACATATCAGATCTATATCTGATTCAAATTTGAAATTTGCAACTCCACTGCTTCATGGTTATCTAAATTTTATATACAGTGCTACTTTTTCATTTTTATATACTTTTTTTATACTATAGCCGTTTTTCGTACTTTTTGAGTTCTCTAAACTGATAATTAGAACTATTAACATTTTAAAATTAATCAATTTTAGCTAACTTTTTGTGCTGATTCCAAAAATGTAAACACATTTACCATATCTTGTTTTATTCCTATTGATACTGTAGCCTAAAAATGATCGAAAATGAAATTTATAGGATTTCTTTGTACATATTGAAACACAACTTACATGTAAACTGGATGGTATTACTTTGTATTTCAACCATGCACATGCCAATTTTGATATATATGTATGTATAATAATAGTGTATTGGTAACAGTGCTATAATACGTTTGTGGTCCGCTTCCAATAATTTGTACTGCCGACCTCCATGACCTTGTATCTCTGGAGTATTAATACCACAGATAATATCCTGAAACGGCACATAACATTGGTTAGCTGGATTATCTGGTGGCCAGTTAAGATTGCCTGTGCGTATTGATTTTTTCATGAACTTAACATGTACATCACTGTTTTCATCTGAACGTTCATCCATAGTTCCAATGTACCACTCCTTTCATACATACAAGCAATATATTTACCAGGTTGATAGTCATCATTCGGAATTGAAATGTTTTCTTCTTCACTCTACCTAACTAAACACACAGTGCTGCTGTAAAAGTCATCTTCAGACAATCTGCGCATTTCAAGCTTTCCTGCAGATATACCGGAATAAAGCTATGATGGGAGCGAGTACCCATAATAGTTTTTGATGATAAATAGCGTTCCTCTCTAGTTTGTAAGCATCTGTATTTTTCTGTACATCTTATCAAATACAAAGAAGAATTTGATGCCAGCAATATTTTTAGAGACCCAGTCAAACATTTGAAGAGCCGTGAGGATTTGGTTTCCTTCTGTTGCCTGTAAACTTGTTCGTGCAACAAGCCTCTTCACTGTACCGCATCACATGGGCTTTTTCCATGACTAGTGGCAAAAAAATGCCACTGGGCATTAATGCATGATCAGATTGGTGATGACATAGGTTTGTGAGGTTTTTGTAATTTTTATACTGGCTTGCTGCACCATCACTATAGTAAATTAATTTAGTTGTATGTGGTAAGATTTCTTTTAAATAAGATGCCAACACATTTAATAAATGCATGAACTGTTGATGTTGCATGCTTAAGGCAGTCCGAAATAACACAGACACTAATGCACTTGAGATCTTCATTCTCCTTATAGTATATAGCAAATGGGTGGAGTGTCGCCTGGCTATTGTCCCAATAGAATAGTTTTCTGCAAAGTCTAACAGTACGATGGCTTCATCTCCTGCTGCTAACTGCTCTAAGGTTTCGCAAGTAGTAGGCAGCCTGGGCTAGCTTTTGTTACAAAATAGTGTTGACAAAGTTTATCTAAAGCATCGCATAGTGTCTAAAGGAGTTCTTGAATTGACAGTTGTAAAGATGCAAGTTGTGTTCTGTCTGTGTGCATCCATTGCTTGTAATTAACAGAACCCTCCATGTCAACTTCGTAGTCTGAGCACACTTGCGACATCGACAAATAGCTCATGAGGGCTGCTTTACCAGGACAGTTGGTACAAGACCGCATCATGCAGTCCCGATTACTTATGTCGCATACCATTCTTGCGAGCAGGTCTTTGTATTCTTGTTTATTAGGAAGAGCTGCAATAAGAAGCTTCACATTTTGATGTTTTTGGCAGACATGGGTATGTCCATGGTTGAAGGATACCACCCAGTGACATGTAGTTAGTGGTTTCAATAAACAAAGAAATCCTATAAATTTCATTTTCGATCATTTTTAGGCTCCAGTATCAATAGGAATAAAACAAGAAATGATAAATCTATTTAAATTTTTGGAATCAGCACAAAAAGTTAGCTAAGACTGATTAATTTCAAAATGTTAATAGTTCTAATTATCAGTTTAGAGAACTCTAAAAGTACGAAAAACGGCTATAGTATAAAAAAAGTATATAAAAATGAAAAAGTAGCACTATTTATAAAATTTAGATAACCATGAAGCAGTGGAGTTGCAAATTTCAAATTTGAATCAGATATAGATCTGGTATGTATTTAATAATTAACGCAATTTTGAAGTTTGTTAAGATCCATCTACGGGGTCAAAGGTCAACGAGAAAATGGGCTATTTTCATGGTTTTTCCCCCCGGACCATACTTTGGGTACTAGTTATTTTGTTATTTCAGCTTTAAAATACTATATTATTCTTTTAGAGTAAATGTATGTACTTACATAACAGAATTAAAAAGTTTGAACACTCTATGAATGCTAATGTGGGTATACAGGGCTGCCGAAAATCGAAAAAAGCTAATTTTGCTTAACGAAAATGGGTTTTCGGACTGCTGTATCTTCCAAAGTAGTAGAGATAACTTTTTTTTTACACCAGATTCTGTTTATTGAGTGGGAATTATCCATATGTAGCAATTTTCAGCTTAATATATTTGTCCGTTGCGGAAATATAAGCCTCCAAAAACACAAAATATTAAACTCCACGATTTTGGAACGAAAAATGGGGCGAGACGCCCAAATTTAAAACGGCCATATTTCCGAAACCACTTGGAATTGAGGGCTAATTTTTTGCATGTGTTCATTATATAGATAGAGGTACCTTAGGAAAAAAAATCAGTAAAATCTAAGAGGTGACCTGCCCAAATTTTGTTCAGATTTGTTGATTTGGCATGGAATGACCCATTATAGTTATTTACCCGAGTTAGTTGAGAACAGTTACCGCAACCTTTGGTAGGTAGGAACCAACTTACCCGTGTAAATAACTACCGTACTGACGCGGGTATAAGCCCACCCCCCTCGAACATGAAATCACGTCAAGTTTGGGGGGTGGGCTTATACCCGAGGATCCAAAAATGCAGATCGTCAAAAACAGCACATGTACACTGTGTATTCCCACCATGCGAGCGAGCGCCCTCTCGAGCTAAATACACGAGGTGTAGAGTGTCGGAAAATTAAGCTTATAGTTCGTGTAATTTATCGTAGAATATCTTATTTTAAACATCAATTTAACAAGAATTTATCAAGCAGAAAAGCAAGTATACAATGTTCGTTAAATAGAAATGTACCAAAGAAATTTAATAAGCTTGTTTATGGCAGCCGATACCAAATAGTGGTTTTCCGTTTTGGCGACTTGTAGCGTCGTGTGTGAAGCGATCTTCGACCGCGATGGAGTGTAAACAAAACAGGACCGCTAGGCCTCGTATGGCCTAGCGTATATTAGCCTAGCTTGGTTATGATCAAAGGTAAGTGTATTCGGTGTATGGACGTCGCCAAATACAAAATAATGTATTACGACACACACTGTAGATCTTCGAATTAATGGGTGGGCTTATACCCGAGTGCCTCATTTTTCATGAAAATTAGTCAAAAGTCGGGGGTGGGCTTATACCCGAGTATGGGCTTATACCCGCGTCAGTACGGTAAGTACCAAATCGACTATTTGTGTAAATTTGACATTTGGACTTACTTTGTGACACTGTGTTTAGTGGTATATTATTTGTAAAACATGAAAACAATTAATATTTCGTTACTGAATGATCCCTAAACCCTAAATGTGACATACAAAACATGGGTTTGTTTAAATTTGACTCAAACATTTTGACTGATTTTGTGACTTTCTCTTTGGAAAGAAGTAATTTCCAGGGTGCTAATTTTTGTTGACTACATAAATCACCGTGTCTATTTGTCGTCCCTGTAAATGACATGTATTGTTGTCCTGCAGTACGTACATTTAAAATCGCCAGTTTTTTTATTCTGAAATTATACATGTACTGTATTCGAGAACCATCTGTGGGCACGAACTAGATGGTACTTAAGCGAAGCGAGCGTACCATTTAGTCTTAAATAATATGTAAATATTGTGTATATATGCGTAGCACGTACTGTGCACAGTTTTATTTTAATAATTTTACGGGTTTAAAAATTTTGCTAAAAAATCAATTTGCTAATAAAATTTTGCTAGTCTTATGTACTGTAATTTCTGCAAAGCTACTACTTTTCCAAATTTGAATCAAGGGGGTAACATTACACACTGCAGTAATTAGTACCCTGTACAATTTTTCAGGTAAATGATTTTTTTTCAATCCAATTTTTTGTCAAAGTAAATAACTATTATGTGACATAAAAATGGCATATTCAACAAATAATATATTATTTGCACTTGATAGTTTTATAATTTTATAAGTGAAAGAGAATATAATGCTGGTATAATAAATACGTCATAAATCCATCTTATTGAATGATGATCATAATAATAGAAAGATGGATTATTTATTTGCACATATCCATTAAATCTACTGAAGTCATTACCTATCGTTTGCCATATATCACAAACTTACATAAACAAACAAGTTTTATAATTTGTTGTGTACCTTTAAAATTCAACCAAAAACCCATTGACTTTCAGTCAATTTGACTACTTTTTGGTTTTAAAATACAGTTTTTTGCAGGTATATAATTTTTTTTTCAATTTTTGGTCAAAGTATATATATTATGTGACATAAAAATGGCATATTCAACAAATGATAATATATTTTTAAAAAATTATTTTTCAGGTGGACAATATATCTTTAACATTTTAGAATATTCCATTTCAGTTGTGTTGTTGTGGGAGCCATCGTAATAACGAACTACCGTATGACTTGCGTAACAAGGACATGCATTTTGTGCAGGGATATACAAACCTTCTATCAACGACCTTCTACTGGTGGCTCAACTGGCTGTTCCGAACCGGGTACAAGCGCCCTCTTGAGATGACAGATTTAGGCGATTTATCTAAAACTCACATGTCGAATCACAACAGAACAAAGTTTGAGAAAGCTCTTAATGAAGAAAAGGTTGAAAATGTTTATTTTTGACTGAAATTTGTAAACATTTGTAAATATTGTAATTTAATTTTCATAATATACATATAAAAAAACAAGTATATTTAAAATGTCCTGTATATAAGACAGATGCAAAAAAATGAGTTTTTCAAAGCTATCCGACCCCAAAATCTATATGATTTCCTCATATGTAAAAGGAAGTCCATTCTGAACAAAGATAATAGTGGCACTAAAATGTTTGGGTTTGCAACATCCTGAGTGAGGCATTACAACATACTTGTATCATGAAATGGAGAGAAAATTACAAAGCAAAAGCAAAACCTTAATATAAAAAACAAAACGGAAACAATTCAATTCCGTGTTGATTACAGTCATTACATTTTAGTTGTTTGTGTCTGTTTACATAGAAAAACATATATCATTTTTTTTTCTATTTTAAATAGTGTTATGCTCAGATTAAACACAGAAATAATATTAGGCCTAGTATCATTATAAAAAAAAAGACTAATAACTAATTATGTACATTTTATACATAGTTTTTAGAAGTTTATGAGCATAAAGGCCAATCTACACAGATCAGCTGTAACGGAAAACCATGTAGCTTGTCCCACATACAGTAGAATCTGTATCTATCCTGAGCGGTAAATGCACTCCGCTCTGCGTGTAAATGTTCATAAGGAATAACTTAGATTCTATATTTTTATTACCGTTACCGCTCGTCTGTGTAAATTGGCCTTAATGTAACCAGTATTATGATTAAAGCTACATTCACACTGACCCCAGATTCCAGGCCGGAGGCTGGATAAAAAGTCACGAAAAATTGGTATAGTGTGGATACAACCACAACATATTACGTATTCCGTAAACAAACATACATCTGTGGTTGTGGTTTAACCGTAGTTTTATTTCTTTTCAGGAACGTGTTGCAAGAACCGGACATGAGCTTAGTTTGTTTCGTGTTTACGCCAAATGTTACGGAAAGAGAATGGGGCAAGCTGGTATTCTTAAGTTTTTTGGCGACAGTCTGGGTTTTATCAGCCCCATCGCATTGGGCGGGGTTGTTAGCTACGCTACGGACATCTATTATGGAAAT